>NC_133398.1:66614046-66917076 GCF_047511655.1 Castor canadensis
TCAAAAAAACATGGGTTGAACCTTATTTCTTAACACTTCTCAGTACCATTTTCACTCCAGCACTATCAAACTATCTTACTGTTCATAATTCTCAGAACATACCACACCATTTTCTAACTCTGCAATTTTATATACTGCTACTGTTGCCTTATCTCCATGGAAAACTGTTCCTCATAAGCAAGCTCAGATGTTACCTCCTCGGGAAAAACTTCACCTACATCAACCTTACCTCACTTTTAGTTCTTTGCATAGACATTTCTATTACTAAATTTATCTGAGTAATATTTCAGGAAGTGCTTGAATTATATATCACATTCAAAACATGCAAAAGACAAACATTAATCTTTTAGCCATAGATAGAAGATCAAGGAAGCAAAGAAGAGAAAGAAAGGAGCAAAGACAGTAGAGAAGTGGAAAGAAGCTATGGAATCAATGAGATTGTCTTAGACAGTAGTATTAACAGACTGAATTTTGCTTCTCTTCATAATTTGGCTTGCTCTGTCAATCTATTTTATTTATGGCCTCAAAAAAGGTCTAAAACAAGATCTGTACAACTCTGGCAGAAGTAGCTAAACAATTGGGGTTTGTCACATATCTTCTTTTTGGTTTGCATTTTATAAATCCATTTTTTTACATATATATGTATAATATCAAACATTACAAAGGAAATTAAAGTAGTAGACTTACCAAAATGTCTGATTTTTTGCTCATATTTCTGCATAAATGATTCTGATTTATCTTCATCTTCTGTTTCTTTTCTTTTATCTTGATTAATAAAACTCTGAAAATTTTTAGAAATTAAAATCAGATTTTATATTCTAATTGAAATCTTCTTTCTCATCTGCTGGATGCCTAGCAATCAGAGATCCTTACAGACAATATTAAAATGTAGTATAGTATTATTCTATTATATCATTAAATTAACCTGCTAAACTCTTCATTAAAAATTTTTTGGTACCTTGCAGTACTGGGGTTGAACTCAGGGCCTCACACTTGTAGGTGCTTTATCACTTGAGCTACTCTGCCAGCCCTTTCTGTGTTGGTTATTTTTGAGACAGGGTCTCACTTTATATGACTGGGCTAGTCCAGACTGTGATCCTCCTATTTGTGCTTCCCCACATAGTGGGGATGATAGGTATAGGCCGCTGTACCCATCCACTACTTGAGATGGGGTTTCTACAACTTTTTGCCCATCCTGGCCTTGAACTGTGATCCTCTCCATCTCCCTGCCTCCCAAGAAGCTAGGATTACAGGCTTGAGCCATCACACCTGGCCTCATTTAGTAGTTTCATTACATTTTGTTTATAATGATGTATTTGTGGAAAATTATAGCTTTAGTTTAGAAATCATATGGAAAAATAACTGAATTAATCTTTTTGTCAAACTGAATTGCCCTATTAAAGGTATGTATATAAAGATCCTTTACATGCATTACCCATTTCCCATAAATATCTGTAGCTCTAGCCTAATCTTTCGATTTCTTACTGGAAGGAAATTCTGAAATTCAAAGCATATAGAAAGTAAAGTATATGTACTATAAATTCTTTTGAGATGAGATAAACTGAAAAAAAAAACTGATTTATTTCTAATAAATCTTTGAGAGGCTAAATGGTTTGATTCTTGAAATCAAGTACAAATTTCTATTAAAGCACTACTTACTTTTCATTAAGTTATAAAACAGACCAAAAATGAAGTTTTTATATAGCCAGCAAAATTAGCAAAACAGATTCTGAGAACATTCTGTGACCAGATTTACACCCTGATATTATCACTGCCAAAAATGAAAATTACAAACTATCTCCCTGCCAGTTTGTAACCAGCAAGCACACAAAAATTTATATGTTTCAAAATAAAAGCACTCTTTCATTTATGTATTCTGCCATCTAGACTAGCACTGTTCAATAGAAATATAATCCAAGTCATAAATATAAAGTTTTCTATTAGCCACATTAAAAAGCAAAGTAGATGAAATTAATAACCTACATTACTTAATCTAATATATCCATCACATTATTTCAACAGGTAAGCAACACAAAAAAGTTGTTAATAAAATATTTTATTTTTTTTGGTACTGTGTCACTGGAATCTGATGTGTATTTTACACTGACAGCATATCTCAATTTGAGCTAGCCACATTTCAAGTCTCAATAGCACTTATGGTTAGTGGCTATCAAGCTGGACAGCGCACACTGAAACCAGTCTTTTCAAGTCTCAAGATCCCAGACAAAACCAATATACGATTTTGAACAAATGACTGAAACATAGAGATAGTCCTAATTAATGTGTTAGGCTATGTTAGAATCTAAGTTTAAAGAAACCATTAAAAGCAGAGACAAAGATGAAAGTATTTTCTTTGCAACCACTGTGTTATGAGACATTAACTTTCTAAAATAAACACTGCTTTGACTATTTCCTCTGGAAGGAAAAATTAAGTCTTAGGAAGACACCACCCTTAGAACAATACATACAGGCACAGTGAATTATTCAGATAATGAATGATCCTGTCATGGGGGAGAAAAATATATATAAATAAGTACAGACACAGAGAAATTCTAGCTATGACTCAGTGTTAACAGAGATAACTTACGTCTGGGAAATGAAACTAGAGATAAAGGGAGCCTTTTAATTTCTATTTTACATATTTATTTTTAAATAAGCATGCTACACTATTGAAATGTTTCTAAAAGAAGAAGGTACTGATTGGGCTAGTGGTGATATAATTTACCAATCTGTGTTGCTGACTGCTGTGGCAGAACTAGAGCTGGTTCAAAAGAAGGCTCAAAATAGGTGAGATGGAGCTAGGAAAACTGAAACAAAAGAGGTTAGAGGACAGAAAGTCTGCAAAATAATGATGGGTAAAGATAGGTGAATGTGGACTTAGACAAGAATCCTCGATAAAGACTGAGGATTAAATTTAATATAAATACAAAGAAGCACCTCTTTGCAACTACATAGAAAATGACTGAATTTCTTTGATTCAATAGGTTACAGAATGAAGATTTCAGTCCTTTTAAAGCATCTTGATAATGTAGATTACACAATTTGTTAAAATTTTATACATAAGATTTGTGCATCTCAAAATCAAATATTACCCAAAAATTAAAAAAAAAAAATCAAGCAGGGTGGCGAGTAGAAGACATAGATAAAATAAGAATGGCAGAATGATGTCAGCAGTTGATGTGGAACTTGGGGCTTCTTTGTTTATTTTACATAGAAAAGCTTTTTAAAGGCCCAAATCACTCCTATATGGTATGTCCATGGGTTAAGTAAGGGAAATGATGACATTTGAAAGTCTACCCCTTTCTAGTCTTGTCTCTACATAAGTGTAAGAACATTTCTGCTTCAGGTTCAGGGAACACTAATAGTCGGAAATATACAAAATCTATCTTTGCTGTAAAGCTAAAAGTGTTTGGTTTTTGTGAACTGCTTCCTTTAGCCATTTTGGCAAGGTGGAAAAAAATGAACATCAAAATATTTGTATACCGATCAGTATATTCACAGACTTAATTATAAATGTTTCTCCGAAATAAAGCTTAATATAGATTACTATTCTTCAATATACAACTATATAACTTATTCCATATTAAGAACATTGGTTCGTAACTAGTTAGGCTTTGCCTGTCTCCCCCTTCTCATGCATTTTAAATCAATGTTTAGAAACTGTAGTTTTTAATGGAAAAGAAATGTACGAACCCTGAGTAGTTTGAGAAACATGGGATTTTAAAAGCCTGAGCAGGCTAAAGATGTCCTCTATTAATGCTTATTATCTTCATTAATAATGTATGTCATTACAAGGACATCATTTTCATTCTTAAAGGCATCTTAAGGACTATTCAACAACTTTCTTTTATGTAGTCTTTCAATCCCACAAACTGAAATTTCTTTTTCAGATTTAATCCACCACTATATTATCAAGCTACTCTTCATTTATAAAATAAAGTGGCTGAATTAAAGGAATTCTAAAATAGTGACCACAAAAGTAGGGGGTACAAAATATGATGTAAGACAACATATTTTATAATCTTTGAATATACATTTCTCAATGCTTAAAAGCATGGAATGTTATTTAATATATAATATTTATTCAACAGTTAATGTATTTAAATAAATATATTTGAGACTGGTAAATTGAAACTGCTTACAGGGGCTGGAGGTGAAGCTCAGTGGCAGAATGCTTGCCTAACATGCAAAGGCCTGGGTTCGATCTCAAACTCCACAAATGAGCAAACAGACAAACAACAAAACCTGAAGTGCTAGAGTAAGAACTTTCATATGCTAACTGAGGTTAAGAAACAGATTATACCCTAACATGCACACATATACCCAAAACATGAATTTTACCACACAGTATCGATCCTACGATCCTAAGTAAGATGCACTGTGATGTTTTTATTTGAAAAAGAAAAAATACTGCTTGGAATGTGCCAAATTGTTTTCACAACCTACTTAAATTAACCATGACTCCACAATCTGACAACTGCTCTTTTTTATTTTCTCAGCAATAAGCACTCTTTGCCTCTACTACAATTTAAACTCATATACAAAAATAAAATGAATGAGGCATATATTCCGATAAGAAACAGAATGTTGCACTTAAAAAACTACTAACTTGGCAAAATATACTATTGGAGAGTCTAAATTATTTCTAAAGAGTCCTTCCAGTACTAATGCTTGTAAGATTGAGTCTAGATTTCCTCTTGAGTTTATTACATACATATTGATAAATAAATGGTGAAAGGCTTTTATGTAATGAATCCAGTAATTAAACATGTGTGCTACAAAACTATAGCAAAGCTGACAGGCCATGGCAACATCAGAATGTACACATAACATCTGAGTTTATTGCATACAAAGCCCCATGCTGTCACACTTTTAAGATATTACCTTATTTAATCTTCACACCTACCCTACATAGTTGAAGAAACCACGGCACAGAGATGTTAAACCCAAGGTCACAAAGCCAGCATGTGACCAAGCTGAGAGTTATGGCAATCTGAACCCACAATGCAGTGTGCCACATGCCATGATGTAGTCACATATTTGTATTAAGGACTACGCAAATTAGAAACTACTGGCGGGGGTGGCGCACAAGTTTCTGTAATGAGAATTTTTCACAAACTGTCAAAACTTAAAACACTGTTTACAGGATTCTGTTGCTTTGCTATCAAATATGCATAAATACTTCAGTGCTTTTCTTTTTTTTTTTTGCAATGCTAAGGATAAAACCCGAACAACATTCCCATCCCATTTTTCTTCTTTATGGCCCAATAAAAAGATTGTACCTTATTAAAAACATCCTTGCTAATGGCATCCATATTCCACAGACACATTCTCTCTCTTTGAACTAGAGCCTCCTCTTTCTGTCGCCATTCTTCTTCCCGTTGCCTCAGTTCTGATACTGCTGTTTGTGCTTTGGCATGTTCCTGATCCAAGGATTCAGAGTTATGTAGTGCTAAGCTACCAAGTTTCTGCTGAGCTTCAGCAAGATTCCATTTGCACGCCACAGAGCTCTTCACAAACTCTTTCTGCTTTTGGCAAGCCAGCTCAATCCCATGGCTATACATCTGAATAAAAAAAACACTTGTAAGAAATGAAGGCAG
Source organism: Castor canadensis (assembly GCF_047511655.1). Lineage (NCBI taxonomy): Eukaryota > Metazoa > Chordata > Mammalia > Rodentia > Castoridae > Castor > Castor canadensis. Next base: position 66,619,647 of record NC_133398.1, read on the forward strand.
CAAATGTCTACTCAGCACAGTACAATTTTTTTTTAATTCAAAGGATCTCTGTACAATGTTTTGGTGCATAGCACATCCTGTGTTCTCTATGGCTACATTTTCATGTTATAAGTCTTGTTTCATCAATTAGACACTAAGCTTGTTGATTTATGCCCCTTGCCTGACAGGTCACAACACAAAGCCTGCCAACTATCACAGTAAGTTGCATACAACTGGTGCTTAACAAACTTTTGATTTATAATCTTCACAATACTGACCAGCAGAATGAGAACAAAGCTGAAATCTAGTTCATCACTTCAACAGTCCACATGCAGAAAATCATACCTTTAGAGATTCGTTCTGCAAGTTCCTCACTGAAAAGAACCTCCTTTTATTTAAAAATAATCATTTCTTGGTTTCTATTTCTTTCTGTATTATCCCAATCCTTGAGATTCTGAAATTTACTAGAAATTTCTATTTATAGCTAATTATATCAGACAGATATCCTTTAACTTACTACTAATCAAAACAGGTAAAGTTATTTAAATTAAGAAGTGCCAACTGATGATTATGTTCCAGTCAAGAGCAGTAATTAGTTTTAATATTTACTTAATCACTACATGTAAAGCAATGTGGTAGGTGTTTAATTCCTCGTGTTCCCTGGGTCTATAAACAGAAGCTAAAAGCATATTCTTTATGATTTCTTGGTCAAATGTAGATCAATTTCAAGGTACTTATTCAGAATAATTTCTCCCCAATCTGTTCCCATATCTACACCACTATTCAAACCCTTATAATTTTACACCTGAATTACACAAATACAGTCTGTCCTGTCTCAAGCGATTCTATTGTCCAACTCTACTAACTTGGAGTGATCTTTCAAAAAAAAAAAAAAAGTCTGATCATTTTATTCATTCATTCTTAAAGTGCAAACTCTGTGGCATGTCAGGTCCTTCATGATTTTCATTTCCTATTATTATTCCAGACTCAGTTCTAGTTACTCTTTTACTTACTTGCTTATTCCCACTCTCCCCTCCCCCACCTTTAATTTGGCAAACCTCCTCCCTCTAGGTAATTCCCATCTCAGATTCTGGCATCCCCTAAACTTAAAGCTTAGTCTTAAAGCTAGCACCACAAATAAGCAGGTTTGTAATAAACATGAACTTAGAATAAATAATGAATTTTCAAATTTTAACAACACTTAAAAATAGTTTCAGCCAAATAAAGTTTTATAGTAATTCACAGAATGGGCAGTGCAGTAAGTAGGAAAAAAAAACACTGGACTAAGAGTCACAAATTCTAGTTTTGACTACTACAAGCTACCTAGATGGCCTCAGGGAAATCACTTTTGATGAAGGAGATAATCCTATTTACTTCTAAAATATCCTTCACCTAAAAAAATTGGTAAGTGTCAAAACTTAATATACAGATATCTTTAATATTGTCTTTCTCTTTGGTTACTTTTGTGATTCAACCACAATGCACTTAAAGTCTTAAGATCTTTTTTCTTTCCATACCTCCAAAATTGACAACAGCAACTGCTGTTAATTCTCTATCTTTATAACACATTATGTGCTCATAACGCATTTTGTAAATGTAGATGACATTAGTGACCCATAATTAGTGGGTGACTACTGACCTATCTCCTCTCATTCGGCCTCACTTTCCCAGTGACTAGCTGGATGAAGCACAGCCTGCGGTTATGAAACAGCTTATTTCTCTGTATGAAGCCAACTAACTCCGTTAGTTGGACATACAACTATTATTCTAACTTACTGGCAAACAATTTAAATCACTCATCTCCATATTGGACCCCATTTGCAAAAAGCCTAGATGGCAGAAATCTCTACTCCATTGACACAGCGATCCTGAAAAATAGCCCCAAACACACTCAAGTTAGGACAAAAATCAGGACAAAGTGATGTATGCAAAAACTACCTAAGATAAGACCAAGAGAACTCCTAAATGGCATATCACATTTCATAGACAGGAAAAAACTGGGCTGTAAACAAGTAGCACCACGAACTCGAGGGAGAAATCGGAAAGAAAAGGCAAGCCTGTGCCAGCATGTTTTCGCTAAAGAATATGTGAAGCAAAACTAAAAACCAAACAGTAAAGGAATGATGGTCACGCGAATGGCAAGTGTGAGCCAGCATCAAAAGCGAGGTTTGCTTACAGAATTTGCTCAGATGTCAACGTGTGGGTGAAAGAGCACGTGAAATCTTTATGCCAGGGTTCGGTACTGTTGAAGTACCTTCACTCACTATGCCTATCCACTGCACACAAGGACACGGAAGCCTTTAACAGAGTGAAGTATTCGGATAAAAGCACGGACAAGAGGACAAAGGGTCAACGTTACACGGCGTGAGCTGCCCTACATCTGGGCGCTGCAGGTAGGGAAGAGGAGGAACCTGTTCGAAGGGCGAAAAGGAATCATCCCACAAGGTTGGGGGGGAAAGAAAGAAAAGGTGTGCGTGGACGCGGAAAGGGGTACAGGGCCACCTCCTCTTTCCTCCGAAGACGCCAAGATTGCGGTGGGATGGCATCAGGGCCCTGGCCCTCGGGGATGAGGTGGGCGCCCCACGGGACACACAAGCGGGACGGGGAGACGCGGCACTCTAGGGGGCTTGGCGACAGCATCTCCTCGTCACCCCTGCAGAACGAGGACCCCTCTCACCTGGACGCCACTGCCCGGCAGCGGCGGGCAGCGGGGAGAACCGGGGGACACGTCCAAGTCGCTCTCTTCCTCAGCCTCACCCTCGGTCCGATGAAAGCTCCAGGGTCCCGGCGGCGGCCACGGTTGCTCCATGTCCAGCTGGCCCCAGTTCTACAACCGCCACTGCCAACCGACTTGGCGTTGAGTGGAACCTGCTAAGCGGAGCCAGCCACCTAGCCGGCCGGGGCGGTTACCCAGAATCCTTCTGCGGGAAGCGACGCCGACGCACACCCCGCGCTGGACTGGGCCGCGCCGCCAGCAGCCGGCGGAAGAAGAAATAGTCAGCGTGTAGCGTCACTTCCGGAAGGGGCGTGACCGCGGACGCATACCCCGGACTGTGTGCCGCAGGTAGGTCTGGAACTCCGGTTTAAATGTGTGGTCTCTGAACCCTTTTAGTGCTGCTGGCTTTTCTCCAATGGCACAGCATGTAGCGAGACGTTAGTTAGGTACCGTTAGCGAATGTTATTTAGTGTTCCCTGACCTGAAAACGCTAGATGTTGACTGCCGGGAGGTGCTTGGATCTCTTCACGTGTTTAAAAACTTCAGCCATAGGGCGCTCGTGGTTCACATCTAATCCTAGCTATTTAGGAGGCAGAGATCAGATCAGGAGGATCATGGCTCAAGGCCAGTCTGAGCAAATGGTTCACGAGACCCTATCTCGAAAATACCCAACACAAGAAAGGGCAGGCGGAGTGGCTCAAGGTGTAGGCTCTGAGTTCAATCCCCTGTACTGCAAAAAAAAAGAAAACCAAAACAACAAAACCTTAGCCCATTCGTGTACAGGTTTAAGGTGGGGTGAGAAAGGGATTTAAATAGTGGCTACAAGAGAGTTATGTAAAATTGGGCCAAAAGGAGGAGGGCACAGCTAGAAAGAATTACGAGTACTGCCAATAGCAAAAATATGGGAGAACTTCCTGTAGATGAGTGCTATTACCACCCCCCCCCCACTTTCTTTTTTGAAGAAATAGGCCCAACGTATACCCAAGGTAACACATTTTAAGAGGAAGAGCTAGAATCCAGTCCAGGGAGTCTTACCTTCAAAACCACATTTAACAATCACTCCCTGCTGTCTATTCGTAGAAGAGACTCATCATTTTTTGCAGTTCATTAGATTGGCAAACTTTTGAAGATGGTTAGTAGCAAATGTTTACCTAGATGTGAGGAAATGCTGATAGAATGTCACTGTATAACCTTGTGGAAGAGTAACTTGACAATATGAGAGGCTTACATGCTTCAATTTTCAGTCATTTCATAGGAAAATACCCAACATTTTGCACCAGTATTAAAAATTTTATCTACAAAGAATTTTTTTCAGTGGCGGGTAAAAGCCAAAAAACAACAGAATTGCCCATCAAAGGAGCATAAATAATGGCATATTAATATATTGAAATATTAGTCTTTAAAAAGAGTAAGGTAGATCTAAATGTGCTCATGTAGAAATATCAGTTAGATATATGTATGTGTATGTACAACAGAGAGATCTTATTTGTGTCGAGTGTGTGTGTGTAAATTCTTGGAGAATATACAAGAAAATTACCTCTGGTGGGCAAGGCTGAGGAGGAAAGAGTCTGAGGTCTTTATTTTTTTCAGCTTTCCTATATTTTGCCAATTGAATATTTTCCAACGAATAGGTAGGTTATTTACAAATAAAAGAAGCACTGCATTTAAACTTTTTAAGTTTAGGATGAAAGCCAAAGGAGAAAACAGGAAGAGAGAAAAGGAAAACACTTTTTTTCCCTTCTTTGAAGCCATAGAAATGCTTTGAGTGATGCCTGGTATATAAAGCGAGCTGTATATAAATCTGAGTTCAATGTAGATGCTAAGTTGTTGCTATTGGTGGTGTATTGGTTTTTATCCCTCTTTCAACACTTTCTTCAGCCTCCTTCCCTTCTAGCTGATCTCTAATTTTAGAATACCTCAGATTTTGACCAAAAGGGTGGATCTTGTCTGTTCCTCTGACTTTAAATAACATCTGTGAATTGACAATTCTCAAATTGAAATCTAAGTTCTGATCTTACTCCAGTGCTTCAGACTCCTATATCTACCTGCTGATGTGACATCTCTATTTGAATGACTCATGCACATTTTAAATTTAACACACATACAAAAAGAATCTTTGATCCCACTCCCTTCCCCAAACCTCTTCTTCCTGACTTCTCCAGATCAAAAATGGATCCCCGTGAAGTCCCAAAACAACATATATCTATGTAAGTTCATGTCACATCTCTGCCATATATGTTTTCAATGCAAATAGCTTGCTCCAGCTTAAAGAGATGTAATCTGTAACCATATTTATTATCTATTTAACAAAAAATATGCAACTGGTGGTCCCAGGATAGACTTAGCAGTTTGCCAAGGACACAGATTATTTCCAACCTCAACCATTCCAAGTCTGCTATATTTCATTTTCTGGCTTCTTATATCATGGATGCAGGATGGCTGCCGTAAGTCTGGACATCACATTGAAACATGTCAGCAGCTAAATCAGGAAGAGAGAGAGGGAGGCAAAAACAGCTTTACTCGCTTGTGGCTCTCATATCAGGAATAAAAATATTTCTGAGAAGTTTCTAGTGACTTCTCCTCCTTATATCTCATTGGCTCAAACTGGCTTAAATAATAATTCATTCCCTGGAGTTGAATGCGTTACCACCCAAACAAAACTGGAATTCTGTTAGCAAGAAAGAAGAGTTGATGCTATAAGATAGGCAATCGTATTGACTGCCATAATTGTTTTCGTATCTGAAGGCAATATAACTCTTGTTAGCATCTCTCTTCCTGTTCACCCTCCTCCCCAGAGACCTTTTAGTACATTCATTGGCCTCCTTTGGGTTCTTCAAACATTCCAGTTTCTTTCCTGATTTTCCTTGTATTTGATGTTCTTTTTGCTTGAATATCTCTTCACTTACTTCTTTGAAAATATTGCTAGTTGTCATGCTTCTCTTCTTAGATCTTAAGTAAGGTGTCATATCCTTGGGAGGCCAAGCTAGCCACTAAATCTAAATCATATTTTTCTTCCCTCTCTAACCTGTAACCTTCTATCTCACAACTTGGTGTATTTTCTTCTTGTCATTCATCACAATCTTATTATCATATTTATGTTCATTTATTAAGTTTTTTTCTCCCACTAGAATGTAACTCCCACATAAGCAAAAATTGCTTCTCATAAACTCTTACACCTACATTGCCCAGAAAAGAGCCTGCTACATAGTAGGTACTCAAAGCATATGTGTTAAATAAACAAACAAATGGAAATGAATGGATGGAAACAAGAAAAAAGAAAATACACAGGATTAAATACAAGCAGAAGAGGGTGAGAAAGGACTAGAAAGAGGTATGTTTTTGGTAGATAACAAAGGGGTAGATATCATGACATCAGAAGTAGCCTCAACTGGAGCCACTGCTGACTTCAGTACCTAAATCTTGTGCCCAGGCACAGTAGACACTTTTTCTAAAAAAAGGTTTTGGAAGTTCTTCATACTCTTTGACTTTCTTAATTTGGAAAATAAATTGCATAGAAATTGCTTTGTGTCCTAGTAATTTGCTACTATTCCCATCAACACAATGCTAGCCAGATGAAAATCAAAGGAGCAAAGAAGCTTTTCTGAATAGAAATTACTTTGAAATGGAAGAACTCTGTAGTACAAAATGCCAAAGGGCAGTCCTTGAGGAAGAGTTTATGTGTCATCATTATGTAAGTATTTAGCCTACAAATGCCAGTGAATCAAAGCACAAGCCAAAGAGTAACATATGAGGCTGACTCATGAACTCTAATAAAGTTTTGTAAAATAGATCCCATGTGTGCGTCCAGACCCCAAATGACTTCAAAATTGTTAAAAGCCTCTCAATTGTAATTTGATTCCTTACTTGGAAGCACTCCTGATATTGGGAGAAAATCATGAAGTATGTGTAGTTAAAGAAATACTCAAATAGCCAGCTCCTGTTTAGGATGCAGAGGTCAATATTCTTACAGTACAGTACTTTTCCCCTTTAAATGAGTTTCCCTCTGAATTACTTGTAAGTTATCATACATCAAAATAATTTTTTTCATTTGAGGTGAATAGAACACCATATTTTCTTTTTTATACATATGTAAAACTATCAAAGGGAATTTCAGAGTGATGCCACAAAGGCTTCTTTTGATGGGCTATTTTAGGACAAAAGGAGGTCTATATAAACTATGATAGTTTTTCTTATTTAAGTACATGTTAAAGATTTTAAAATATTGTTATGAATATTTTTAAACACTCAAAAGTATAGAATTAGAGAACCTCATATATCCACCACCCAGATTCAATCATTATCAAGATTTTGCTACATTTGCTTTATCTATTCCTTTTATTCATTTGCTGAAGTACTTTGAAAGTAAAATCTTAGCATTATATCATTCTACCATTATATTCTTTAATCTGCATTTCTAAACATCATTAATGTTTGCCTTACATAAACACAAGGGGTTTATCATGCCTATCAAAATAAATTATTTGGTATTTTCTAATGTTGAACCATATCGATTTTTCCTGATAGTTTCAAATATTCTATATGTTGATTTGTTCAAATTAGGGTCCCACAAAGTCCATGTATTACATTTGGTTGTTAGGGTCTCAACTGTCTTCCTTTTTTGGAAGTTTAGCAATGGTTTATTTAGTAAAGCAAGGCAAAGTAGGGAGGAGTAAAAAGGGAGAAAGGAGCACCCCCAACCCATAGGTGGCAGGAGCAGACAGGCTTCATCAACTACGTTTTAATCTAGAGCAGTTCTCATCTCTTCCTCTTTTTTTTATTTTTTTAATGCCAGTGACATGGTGCAGACTGAATCAGTTATTCTATAGAATGACCAACATTTTAAATATGACTTCCTTGTGTCATTAACATGTTTCTAGCTCTAATAAGAAGACATGGCTGGGGCTGTAACTCAGTAATAGAGCACTGTGCCTAGCATGTGTGAGGTCCAGGGTTTGATCTCCAGCACCATGAACGACAAACAACAACAAAAAAACCCCAGCAAAATATGTTTTTCTATCTCCATATTTACTTTAAGTGAAGGTAGCTATAGAGCAATGCCATCCAATGGAATGACGATGGAAATACTCTATTTCCACTATAGCGCAGTAGTCACTAGCCACATGTGGTTGTTGAGCACTTGGAATGTGACAAGTGCAGGTGAGAAGCTTAACTTTAAATTTATTTAGTGTTAATTCATTTAAATAGTTACATGTAGCTACCAAATTATCCCGTATAACTCTAGAAGTTTGATTAGATTCAACTGCAATTTTCTTAGCAAAAGTGCTTGATTGGTGCTTTCTCTGAATCACACAGGGAAGCATGTGTTGTTACCTATAGTATTGCATACCAATATTAGGACCGATTTGGGTTTATATGGTGTCAGCCATATAAAGTTAATTTCATATAAAGTTTACCCAAAGGATATGATTTCTACATTTAAAAATATAAACTTCATCTTTATGCTGTTTGTTAGAACCAAGGGAAGAACCCAGTGTGGTTCATTGAGCTCTTTTGTACATTCATAGTAAAAGTTTGAAGAGTAAAAATTTCTCTCTTTATCAGTCTGTGAGAAAGTTAAACTGCTAAAGAATATTTTACAGAGAATTTGGAGAAGGGTGGATATGAGACAATTACTTCTGTGACCTTGAGGCTAGGTCTCTGCTTAAAAACAAAACAAATCAGTGTTCTGGAAGTGCATTACTGCTGAAATAATCCACATTGTCTCATGTACTCGAATACTTTTTTTTTAAATTTTCTGCAGGCATTTTTCACAAATTCTGATGAATAATTCACTTTGGAAACTCAACCTGCTGATGTTATTTGCACTTGTTAATGATAATTCACTGGCACAAAAGATTGTAGGGCCTCACAAATCAATTCACAGAGTTCAGACATGAGTAAATGGCTAAAACCTGATTTGACTAACTTTAACCTTCTAGACTCTGAAAAAAGCTACATGCTCCTTTCTAGAACAACACACATCTGCACAATCAGGAAAGGTTATATGTTACTTCATGGGGGTTAGGACTCCTGAGACAAGCAGGGATCACAGGATAAAAACCCTTGCACTAGAACCAAAGTGCAGACACACTGTATGGATGGTTTCATGGCACACATTACATAGGATATGACCCAGAAAGCTAAAGAGGCCAGTTCCTCCTTCTGATGTCCGCAGGTATATCCTTTCTATTGTTTTATGTTTCTTACTTGCTTTGTTTTCCTTTTTAGATTAGGCAATGCAAGTTACTGGAAAAAAATATGGATAAGGATATCCAATGAAAAACAAAGTTCCTCTTTGCCTCTTTACCCCAGGTCCCCTTCCCGGATGCATCCATAATAAGCAGTCTCCAGTGTAGTTTTTCAGGAATGTGAATGTTCTAAGCATATATGTATGTGTAATATTTTCCATCTTCCCCAAATGACATATTATACACATTTCTTTGTGCCATGTTTTCTCTTTTTCTTCCACCTCTGTATTTTAGGGATTATTTACTATTAGGATTTACAGCTTTGCCTCATTCCTTTTTTCATGCTATGTAATATCTGTCACAGGGCTAAACCATAATTGATTTAATCCAGCCCTACTTAATGACCATTTAGTTGGTTTCTAGTAGTTTTAAAATAATAATGGTGCAGCATGTGTCTTTGTGTTTTTATGAAAATTTACCCATGGGATAAATTCCTAGCAGTGGAATTGCTGAGCCAAATTTAAATTTTTGATAAACATTGTTGAATTGCTTTCCAGAGAAGTTACCAAATTGCTTTCCAAAACAATGGTCCCCAAAGATGTCCACATCACAATTCTGTGAATATGTTATCTTACATAATAAAGGAGACATTAAAATTTTAGATGGAATTAAGGTTGCTAATCAATCCACCTTAAAATGGGGAAATTGAAAAATGGATTTTCTGGATGGTCCTTATGTAATCACAAATGTCCTCAAAAATGGAAGAGAGAAAACCAGAGAGACTGCTACATGAGAAAGACTTGGCTTGATGTTCTGGCTTTGAAGCTGGAGGAAGGGAACTTTGAGCCAAGCAATATGGGCAGCCTTTAGAAGCTGGAAATGCAAGGAAAACAAAAAAGACAAAGAATACAGCCTTGCTGGTACCTCAGTTTTTCTCTAGTGAGATCTGTGTTGGACTTCTGACCCCTAAAATGAGGATAATAAATGCATCTTATTTTAAACGCCAAAGTTTGTGGTAATTTGTTATAGTAGCCATAGAAAACTTAATACATTATATGTATTATGCCTTTAGAGAAAATTTCTTCTCATGTGAATGTTCTTTCTGGTATTTGAAAAGAAGAGTTAATAATTTTGTGCTATAATTATTATTTCTGGTTAAAAGGAAAATATCAGCCATAATGATCTGATTGTCATATTCTTGTTCTTTTGCTAATTTACTCTGCAAAATTTCCTTTTGGGGCCTAGTTTCATTTTCTTGTCTGGAGCCAGGATTCGAGCAGGAGGTGCTGATGTGTCAGCTCTTCAATGCTGATGTCACTGCTCAGTCAGGCTGCATTGCAGAAATACTCTGAGAATAGAAGTTGTTCATTGGGAACTGTTCGCTGCCACCAAGGCACCAACATAGGTAATGAAGTGGTGACAGTCTAATCCTTGGATGGCTTTATTTGGTCTCTGGCAGACACAGTAGCCTCACTGGTTGATTACTTGATGTGTTAGAGCCATTGTGTATGTAGCAACTTCCACATCTCCATGACTGCTGGGAGTATGACACGATCATGGTGGGGGAAATTAATGGGGCATAAACCTGATCAATTCATTTCATATTCTCATGGCAGACTAGCAGAAGTAGCTGTGCCTGGTCTTTTCTCACTTGACATACTTAGTTTGCTCTGATGTGAGACCTCCATTTACCATGTACATTAACCCCTACAGACTGATACTTATTGATCTGCTATGCTAGTCACTTAGGATACAAACACACTAGCCCTTAGCCATGCAGAGTTTACAGATTAATAATAAATAATTATAGGAACAAATGTCAAACTAAGATTGTGGCAATTAGAGAATGTGTGTGTGTGTGTGTGTGTGTGTGTGTATATATATTTAGTGAGATTCTACCTTATCTGTAAAAAAGAGGCCTTGAAGGGACATGCAAATCTGTGTACATATATTATTCAATACCTACATTGGATGACACCCTAGATAGCATACATAGAGTGAAGAAAGCAAGGGACCTAGAAATACTGCTTAACTAGGTCAAAGAGGATAAACAGAGACAAAAAGAACAGCAAAGAGATGGAGAGAAACCAGAAGAGGACTGGGTTCTAGAAGTTAGGCAAGGAGAGTCCAATTATATCAAGAATTAAAGACTAGAAAGAGCATGAGAGGGACAGTGCAACCCAGGGATTAATAGGATGTCCATCCTGAAGGGGGAGTGATGTGGTAAGGCACACCTGGATTCATATGTGATTAGTCTTCTTGCTAGTTGTGTAGCCTTGGGCAAAAGATGTTTAACTTTAGATTCTGCATCTGTAAATAGGGATAATAACCTCGCTCAAAGAATTCTTGTGGAGAGGAAATGAATGAGCATATGCAATGTGCCTAGCTCTTTGTAGATTTTCAATAAAAATTGATTCCTTCCTCCCATTATACCTTCAGCTACTTATTTATAAATCTGTTTTGATTGTCATTCTCCTTGGTATCTTAGTATTGATGTTAGTGACTTATCTATGAGGATCATCACAGGTCTTGTGCCAGTAAGCTGCTGTGAGGTGACAAATCAGTGCTCTGGACACTACAGGAAGCCAGGCACCCACCTGTGTATCTCATTATGCAGAGAGACACAGCACTAGGAATTGGATAAGGACACATCTTTGACCACACTGAGTTTTTCGCTTTCAGGGAGCTGTAATTACTGAAATGACTACCCAATTGTTCTTTAGGGACATCTTTCTGTACCATTTCCAATATAGAATATGAATAATAAATGACAACACAATTTAAGATTTTTTTTTTCAGAGACAGCATTGGTACTCCCAGATTTTTTGGATTGGTTAGAAGGAACCACTTGCTCCCCCCCACCCCTTTTTTATGTATTTATCTTTTTAGTGGACTAGGGTTTGAACTCCGCTTCAGGATTGCAAATCAGGCACTCTACTGCTTGAACCACACCTCCAGTCCATTTTGCTCTGGTTATTTTGGAGATGGGGGGTATCATGAACTATTTGCCCAGGCTGGCTTGCAACAGTAGTCCTGATCTCAGCCTCCCAAGTAGCTAGGATTACAGACATAAGCCATGGGTGGTGTCCAGCTCCTTCCTTCATTTTTTTTAAATCAAATACAGTGAATGGAAAAGAACGTGATTTTCTTTTCCAGTCAAGAACTCTTGCTCTGCTTGTCACCTCTGACAGATTTCACAGGGTACTTGTGGCTTTAGCAAGTACAATACTACCCATTGGGAGATGATATAATTCAATGATTGCTTTAGATTAGCTAATCCCCAGGAAAGGCTGAACAATGTAGTGAAGAGATACTAACAAATAGTTCTGTTGTCGCTAACGCGTGATACCTACCTTTTAAATCTCTTTAATAATTTTCTTTGCATTTATAATGAACAAACGTTTCACTTCTTGTTATTGACAGTGACCATGCTTTCCTAGCCAAACAGGAGGACAAAACATTCAATATGCAAGAGTGCGCCATTAGGGATAGGCAACTATATTAAATTGGCATTGTTACAGAAATACCAGAGTCTGCAGGTCTTGTAGAACAACAACAAAAAGCCGGGTAATACTTAAAATTACAGTGGAGCTATGATCTCACCCCCCACTTCAGACTGGAAATCGAAAGCATTTTAACATAGTGATTGGTGCCATACAGAAAGGTGAGGGAAAGGAATCTAGGACTCACAGCAGCTTCCGATGCTGCTTCCGAACCAGCTCCCACGCCAGACCCAAGCCAGCCTTGCGGGCTGGGGTTACGCCTGGGAAGCTGACTGTGAACCGCGCGTTCCCTGCGGAGCTTGGAACCCTCCGGCACTCCAGGGTCGAAGGTTGCGCGTCTCAGTGTCCATGGCAACACGATGCTTCCGCTTTGTGGAAGCTCACACTCCTGCTACAGTTGTGAGAGGCACTCGGGTTGCGGAGAGGACGCATGGGGGGACAAAGGGGAGGGAGGTTGGGGAAGCTTCTGGGAACTCTTGCCTTAGAAATTGAGCTAAACTAAGAAAAATTGGTTCAAGTCTTGGCACAAAAGATTTTGTCTTTCTGGTCCTTCCGCCTACGCAGAGAACGATGCCTCTGGAGGTGGCAGTGGAGCTGCAGGTCCGGGCGGTAAGAGATCAGCTAACCTCCCCCATTCTTAGTCCTCAGATTCTTAAATGGTCCCACCACTCCTCCTCCACTCACAGACACCCCATTATCTTTTGGGACAAATCGTATCTTTGTCCCTGAGATTCTCTACCAACAATTCTAAGATTGTCTTCCTGTACTTCCAAACCTTTAATTCAGCTAAAGGTGTCAAATCTTTCTTTTTCCCCTCCAAAGCTAACATGCTTCTTTGCTTCCATTACATTCCAGTATGCCTTTCTTTTCCTTTTAAAGATAAAGGTTTGTGAAAGGATTTTAACTTTTCTCCTTTAAATAATCACGAAATAATTTAATTTTTAAAATCCCCATTCGCTACCTCTATGAGCCAATCAAATATTTTCTAAGCTATTTCTTCTAGAGATTGCCTTGGTTTGCAAATTCTCAAAGGGAAATCAATCAGTCAGTAAGTGTTTTATAATTATCAACTAAATCCTTCCTAAGTGAGGGTCAGAGTGACTTCTTTGTTCTTATTTGGGGGTCACTCATTCCTCTTATTTCAGCTTCCATTTCCAGTCCTTCCATCTGAACTCAGTGACAGACTGATAAACAGATTTGTTTCCAAGCTGTGAGGGGCTTCTCTGCTGGCAAGATTATAAGCACAATGCTAAGTGGATACTGCATTGGAAAATCTGGTTGGCCTTTGTACAATTGACAAATGCTGAGGTTTCATCATACATGCAGCTGTGAAACAAAAGTAAAAAGTTCCTTGTTTGGTTCCATTTGGCTGATATCAGTTATGCTATGTCAGCTGCAAGCTTTCAAAATTGTGTAGAAAAATGAAGGAACCCTTGAGAAATCATGATATATTCATAAAGACAAACATTAAATTTTCATTTCACTTCATTGAACATTCTTTTATTTTTATTTTTAAAAGGTATTCCTCAGTTAAAGAAATCAGTTGTCTACTCTACACCTACACTTAGGATGCTCCAAGTGTAGAGAAAACCCGGAATTTCAGAAGTATAATTACAAACATGAAGGAAGCCCCAATATTCAATCTTGTGGACAGTACAAGAGGAAATACCATTGCTTTCAAATATCTAGCCTGAATATTGCTGCAATTAAAATGAAAAGATCTCTAAGGTTCAACAACAAACCCAAACCGCCTAGAGCTTCACAGTTTGGCTGACTCAGCAAGTGAAGAGGTAGTCAGTATTCAGAGTGATGTGAGAATGCAAATGACTATTTTATTTAGAGGAGTAAATAAAAGACTGAAGTAAAAGAGGAGTTCCTCTTTTAGTGTGCCTGCCCCTCACTCTCAGAAAATTCACACACCACCATCACAACCTATAGTACTCATCACAACCACTCCCAAAATTTCCTAACCTTATCTTTGTACATCAAAGTCCACAATCCTTTCTATTTATAAATGCCAAAACAGCTGGTCATTAAGATTATCTGAAGACACCAGTTCCATAGATAATTAAAAGTTTTCTTTTCAGATAGAGCCGCATTTAAAGCACATAATAAGCAAAGTACACCATGCATTTGGTGGTCTCTGGTCTTCCGATGTGGGGAGGCACCATGGATAAATGTTAGGGTCAATGTGAACAAACATAGTAGTTATACCTAGTGCCTATATAGCAGCAGTTTCCCTGATGAATTTCAAGTTAAATACTGTTACCTAAATGGGTTACAGAGGGAAACAATTCCATATGAAAATGTTAGTATGCAGGATCGTCTTTGTGGTATATAGAGAAGGCTATGCACTTGCATTGAAAAGAAATACATTATTTTCCCATGTTATTACTGGATAGAAGAATGTTACTCTCTATTCAATAGAGATGATGGACAGCAGGGCTCCATCTTCTGTCATACTGGGCATTGATCATAGCATGTGTTCAGCCTACCTCCAAACTCAGTTCCTCCGACACTCCCCAGAAACTTGGCCTCTCTGCTCTTTGTGGTGCCATGCTATTAGTTGTCAACAGAATTATTCATGAAGCCATAATCTTATACTTCTCTGTGGGCACCTAGGCATGCCACCTTTTAAGTGTGTCTTCCTTAAATATAAATTCTTGGGCTGGAGGTGTGGCTCAGGTGGTAGAGTGCCTGCTTTCCAAGCATGAGGACCTGAGTTCAAACTCCAGTCCCACAAAAAAATAAATAAATAAAAAAATAAAGTTATTGGTTTGCTCTCCGAATGCTACAAGACACTATTAGAGAGTAGTAGGAAATAAATTCCTAAAGACCTTTTGAAAGGTTGTAGGGAGAGGAAAGGAAAATAAGTACTGCAATCTCTTTTCTTACTGCCCAGTCCACAAAGATGAAAGAGATAATAAAGTAAAAAAGCTTACCAAGAAAATCAGAATTAAGAAGAAATCTCTCCAATCACGGCAACAAGTCTTCAGGGAATAAACTAGAAAAATGTATGTCCTAAGACTTTTAAAACACTGCTTAAATTCTCCCTCAGGAAAAGGACTAAGATTAGTACGTGGCTTATATGGATATATATTTATGGAATGAAGATAATGTTTCTCAAAATACGGTTTACAAGGTGATACGTTGATTTACAGGATTACATAACAACAAATCTGTCAACTTAAAACAACAGCAACTGTATAACCACCCCAGCTTGATTTCTTTGCAGTTGTCTTAGAGCTATAAATAGTTGTTGAATAAATATACGATAGAGGGATTTTTCTTCTTTTTTTGGCGGGGGGAGGGCTTTCCCTAATATGGCTGTGTTCAGTAATGGCCAGCACGTGCTCCAGGCCTAGTAAAACGTCAAGGTGGAGCTACATCTGAAATCCCAAAGAAAGCCTGAAATGTTACATGAGGGGCTAGCTGGATGGCGGCTGGTTTTAGGGTGGCATCATCAAATACGGAAACCTTCAGAACTCCTGGTGACAGTGATCAATGAGATGGTGTCACTGTTGATTCCACAGTACAAAGAGGACCGGGACATTGTGGGGTGAGAGCCAGAAATAGTCCACAATGCTGTACTGCATGTAGCCCAGAAAAAAGCCAACAGCCACGTCGGTGACATTGTGCCTCCCGAGCATGACCCTGGAGAGACCTACGATGAAGGCCCACAGTATCATCAGCACCCTCAGTGGAATGGCCAGTACCAGATGGTTCAGGATGAACCGCGACATCAGAGCGGCCCTTGTGGCGTGGCCCGAAGGGAAGGAGTACTTGTCCACCGAGAGGGTGCAAAACATGTCCATCTGATTGTGAGCCGGGCGGCGCCTACGGACCAGCCCTTTGATGAGGGCCACCAGCCCCAGGTCCAGCAGCTGGGCGAAAAGCAGGTTCATCAGCACCTCCCGCCCGGCCCAGCTGTCGCTCCTGCACAAGCAGTAGAAGGTGCCCAGCAGCCAGAGGATACCATGTCCCGAGATCTCCAGCAGCTTCATGAGGGGACGCACGCTGCCCCAGGACGAGCTTTCCCCGGCGCACACCCCCAGCTTCTTGGACAGCCACAGGTCGATGGCCAGCAGGGAGCGCAGGGCGATGCCCAGGAAGGACGGGTTCAGGGCGATGCGATCCTCCTCGGGCAGCGGGGGCGGTGGCGCCTGCGCGGGCCCGGCGGCGGCCAGCGGGAAGGAGCCGCGGCGGTGCACGGGGCTCTCGCACGCGCGGAGCCGGGCGCAGGCGGGGTCGGTGCCCGCCGCGCGGCTGCTCAGCAGGGCCTGGAACTCGAACCTGCCGCCGCCGCCGTGGGCCGGGCTGCCGGGGCCGCCGCTGCTACTGCTCGCGGTGGAAGCGCCCTGCGGCCGTCCCTGGACGCTCCTCCGGGGGCTCAGCATCGCGGCGGGCGACCCCGGGACCCGGCCACACACTAAAGGCTTCCCAGCCCGACAGCCTCTTCCGCTTCCGCATTGCCATCCTGGAGGGGCGGGGAGAGGAGCCCGCGAGCGCGCGATTGTGACACCTGGCGGAGACATGGGAGGGGATCGGAGTTTCCAAAGTGAGGGCGGACGGGAGATGGGAGGATGTTGGTGCTGGGGTTGCAGGGATGGGGTCTTCACAGGGTCCCTGGGAGGTTAGGATCGCAATAACGGCCCGTTTAACAAAAAGCAAACCCTGCTTGCTCTCCTTTAAAAAATGTTTTTTCTTCCTTCTTAAGGTTTCTTGCCCTGGAGTGTTCCTGCAGGAAAAGCAAGATGTGTACCTTGGGGTCTACCTCCTGAATCAGTACCTGGAGACAGACTGCTTTCCTTCTGTGTTCCCTATTGTGATTCAGCAGAGCATGAGATTTGAAAAGGTGATCTTGACTTTCTCAAGTTTTCCTGTCTGAAAATAATCTAATAGTTCTTATAAAGAACACAGTTGTGTCAAAGTTATTTTTGTAAACTTCCTTTAAAAAGAATTACTCCAAGGCGCTTGAGGCACAGTGCAGAACCACATAGGCCGCTTCGAAGCAAAACCACAGTTGGAAGACTTTGCTTTTGCTTTGCAGGTCTGAGCCAAGTTCTGTCAATCTAGTGCTAAATACCCTGGTCCATGTTTTCTATTCTTGGAGCTCCCATGGCATTTTCTAACTGGAGCAGAGAGAGCATTTCTGAATGTTCCTGGAGGTGTTAAGAGACAGTTGCATTACATTTATGAAAGGGATTATTAATAAACTGCAGACTTTAGGAAAAAAATTTCTCAGACCCAGGAAAAAAATAATGAAAAACTGTAACCAAATTAGTTATATCTTGTAACTGAAATCTTGTCATAACACAAGAAAACTCTTCAGATTTACTGTTTCCCTAAGTCATACCTTTCTTATGCAGTTGCAGTTATAAAAGGCTATACTGCATGATATGAATAACCAAAACACTAGCTACCCTCTCCCCACTTAAGGATTTAATAGGATGTTCATTTCATTACTATGCAGTCACCTATAATCCACTAAGGTTTATTTTATTTTATTTTGGCAGTACGTACAGTTTGAACTTCCGGCCTTGTTCTTGTTGGACAAGTGCTCTACCACTTGAGCCACACCCCCCATCCCTTTTAGCTTTTTAGCTATTTTTCAGATCCGGTCTTGTCCTTTTTGCCTGGGCTGGCCTGGCACCATGATCCTCCAAACCAACGCCTTCTGCATAGTGCCCCTTGAGGTTGTTGCTTTGGATTTGGAGATAGAATCAGTTTTATTCTTAATAAGCCTAATGATTTTACTCAAGCAGTGTCACTGAGGTGGATCTTTTGAGCAGAGGAATGGCTCCAGGGTAGAAACATACAACTTTTAAAGGTCTGGAAGATGGTGTCTGGAAAGTAACCTATCTATTTTGACATGAGAATGGGAGAGATGATGAAGACTGATTTACTGAAGGGCCAGAGTTGTGATGTAATGTTTTATAAATCATAGGCCATTAATTTAAATAATGTGCCAACAGGTTGGAGAAACAAATAGCTATTATCTTGAAACATACAATCAGAATCCAAAGGAAACTACTTGTTACATTTAGATGTTGGAAGTGGTGAAAAGTAGGTGGTGAAAAAGCAGTCTTTTTCTTTTCTCCTAAGAATTTCCTTATTAGTTTTATCAACTTTCAGTTTGCTCTTTAGAAAACTTTTAAAATACTTTTAAATACTTTAAAAGTACTTCTTATAGAAGCCCAAGTATACAAAATCATATAAGCACAGAATGATAATCTGTAAAGAACCGTAGAGAGTCAGCTTGTCCAACCTTCTTGATTTGTAAAACAGAAGAGTGAGGGTGTCTAGGCATGGCGGTACCCATCTGCAATCCCAGCTATGCAGAGGATGGAGGACATAGACCAGCTCTGGGCAAAAAGCAAGACCCTATCCGAAAAATAACTAAAGCAAACAAGGACTGGAGGCAAGACTGAAGTGGTAGAGAACTTGCCTAGTAAGCGCAAGGCATTGACTTCAAACCCTAGTACCTTGAGAGTGAGTCTCAGAGATACTATGCCTGCTGTGTTGAAAAACTGTACATTTGCGATTACTAGTCAAATCATGGAATGGTTTTGTCTTTTTATAAAATGAAGTCAAATAATTGCCCTCTTGTGTGAGTTGTTTGGACTTACATTCTAGTTTTCTTCCAGTTAGTTCCAGCTTTCTAACATCTGTTCTATTCTGTAGCCACAATACTTGGAGCAAGTATCAAAGCCATTTTCTCTTCGTTGTCTATGTAATTCAGAAACAAATGTTCTAAAGCATTTGAACAAACTCCTCATAAGAATTTTTTGAGTCATTTTGAATAATTCACATTGATCATTTACTCCCCCAGATTGCACTTGAGAAAAAGTCCTTAGATATGGATATATTAGTTTCTTATGACTGCCATACAAAAGTATCACACGTGGAGTGGCTTACACAACCAAAACTTAGACTTTCACTGTTCTGGAGGCTGGAGTCTGAGATCAGAATGTCAGTAGGCCATGTTGCCTCCGAAGGCACCAGGCCTGTCTCCTAACTTCTGGTATTTCCTTGGCTTGTAGCAATATAACTCTAATATTTAGCTTACATGGCCATTTATTCTCTCTGGGTGTATGTTATTTAAAACATTTGGGGTGAGGGAGACATTAGGCTGGAGCAGCTGCAGGCCTTTTTAAATTTCTCCATAAGCAAACCAAAGTCCAATGTAAACTGTAAAACAAAACTAGAGACTTTGCCAATCAGAAGCTGTCAACTAGCTTCTACCTAGGGTCTTTCCACGCTAACCAATCAAATAAATTTCTTTGTCTTATTTCCATGGTAGCAGATAAGTGCTCTTTGCTCACTTAGTAGCAATGGAGCTCTTACCCTTTTCTGACTGAGTGCTGCCTGGTTCATGAGTCGTTCTTTGCTCAAATCAACTCTTGAGTTTGTGTCATCTAAACTTTTTCTTTTAACAGTTTTTGTGCTCAAATATTCCATGTTTAAAAGAATAGTAATCATATTGCATCAGAGGCCAAACCTACTTCAGCATGACTTCATTCAAATTTAACTGCATAGATTCAAATTTTCTGCATAAATTGGAAATAAGTCACCTTCTTCCGATACTAGGGTTAGGACTTTTTGATGGGGAAGCAGTTCAACCCATAACAATGAGTGAACTGAAAGGATGCAATTGCTGAAATAATTTAGGCAAAAAAAAGTTACCCACAGTGACTTCATAAATCTTAGTAAGACAAAAATGGATAACAGGGACAACCTCCTTTTTTGTCTTTAAGGGGACCTGACTTTTCACCCAAAAGCAGATTTTTTTTTTCATTTTTCTTTTATTATTCATATGTGCATACAAGGCTTGGGTCATTTCTCCCCCCTGCCTCCACCCCCTCCCTTACCACCCACTCCACCCCCTCCCGCTCCCCCACCTCAATACCCAGCAGAAACTATTTTGCCCTTATCTCTAATTTTGTTGTAGAGAGAGTATAAGCAATAATAGGAAGGAACAAGGGGTTTTGCTGGTTGAGATAAGGATAGCTATACAGGGCATTGACTCACATTGATTTCCTGTGCGTGGGTGTTACCTTCTAGGTTAATTCTTTTTGATCTAACCTTTTCTCTAGTACCTGTTCCCCTTTTCCTATTGGCCTCAGTTGCTTTAAGGTATCTGCTTTAGTTTCTCTGCATTAAGGGCAACAAATGCTAGCTAGTTTTTTAGGTGTCTTACCTATCCTCACCCCTCCCTTGTGTGCTCTCGCTTTTATCATGTGCTCATAGTCCAATCCCCTTGTTGTGTTTGCCCTTGATCTAATGTCCACATATGAGGGAGAACATACGATTTTTGGTCTTTTGGGCCAGGCTAACCTCACTCAGAATGATGTTCTCCAATTCCATCCATTTACCAGCGAATGATAACATTTCGTTCTTCTTCATGGCTGCATAAAATTCCATTGTGTATAGATACCACATTTTCTTGATCCATTCATCAGTGGTGGGGCATCTTGGCTGTTTCCATAACTTGGCTATTGTGAATAGTGCCGCAATAAACATGGATGTGCAGGTGCCTCTGGAGTAACAGTCTTTTGGGTATATCTCCAAGAGTGGTATTGCTGGATCAAATGGTAGATCGATGTCCAGCTTTTTAAGTAGCCTCCAAATTTTTTTCCAGAGTGGTTGTACTAGTCTACATTCCCACCAACAGTGTAAGAGGGTTCCTTTTTCCCCGCATCCTCGCCAACACCTGTTGTTGGTGGTGTTGCTGATGATGGCTATTCTAACAGGGGTGAGGTGGAATCTTAGTGTGGTTTTAATTTGCATTTCCTTTATTGCTAGAGATGGTGAGCATTTTTTCATGTGTTTTCTAGCCATTTGAATTTCTTCTTTTGAGAAAGTTCTGTTTAGTTCACATGCCCATTTCTTTATTGGTTCATTAGTTTTGGGAGAATTTAGTTTTTTAAGTTCCCTGTATATTCTGGTTATCAGTCCTTTGTCTGATGTATAATTGGCAAATATTTTCTCCCACTCTGTGGGTGTTCTCTTCAGTTTAGAGACCATTTCTTTTGATGTACAGAAGCTCTTTAGTTTTATGAGGTCCCATTTATCTATGCTATCTCTTAGTTGCTGTGCTGCTGGGGTTTCATTGAGAAAGTTCTTACCTATACCTACTAACTCCAGAGTATTTCCTACTCTTTCTTGTATCAACTTAAGAGTTTGGGGTCTGATATTAAGATCCTTGATCAATTTTGAGTTAATCTTGGTATAGGGTGATATACATGGATCTAGTTTCAGTTTTTTGCAGACTGCTAACCAGTTTTCCCAGCAGTTTTTGTTGAAGAGGCTGCTATTTCTCCATCGTATATTTTTAGCTCCTTTGTCAAAGATAAGTTGCTCATAGTTGTGTGGCTTCATATCTGGATCCTCTATTCTGTTCCACTGGTCTTCATGTCTGTTTTTGTGCCAGTACCATGCTGTTTTTGTTGTTATTGCTTTGTAATATAGTTTGAAGTCAGGTATTGTGATACCTCCTGCATTGTTCTTTTGACTGAGTATTGCCTTGGCTATTCGTGGCCTCTTGTGTTTCCATATAAATTTCACAGTAGATTTTTCAATCTCTTTAATGAATGTCATTGGAATTTTGATGGGAATTGCATTAAACATGTAGATTACTTTGGGGAGTATCGACATTTTTACTATGTTGATTCTACCAATCCATGAGCATGGGAGATCTCTCCACTTTCTATAGTCTTCCTCAATCTCTTTCTTCAGAAGTGTATAGTTTTCCTTGTAGAGGTCTTTCACATCTTTTGTTAGGTTTACACCTAGGTATTTGATTTTGTTTGAGGCTATTGTAAATGGAATTGTTTTCATACATTCTTTTTCCATTTGCTCATTGTTAGTGTATAGAAATGCTAATGATTTTTCTATGTTGATTTTATATCCTGCTACCTTGCTATAGCTATTGATGATGTCTAGAAGCTTCTGAGTAGAGTTTTTTGGGTCTTTAAGGTATAGGATCATGTCGTCAAAAGCAGATGTTTTTAACCACACTTAAGTTTAAACCCCATTTAAGCTAGAGTTTCAAAGCCTGAAATCAAACTCTGCTGAAAACTTTTTGGTTTTCACAGGATGCTAGAGTTCAATGGGAGAGGCTGTTTATTTGATAGACCTTTTATTTTAGTCCTGTCCCAGAACCTTTTATGTCAAGGACAAAAAATACAGATTTGGCAATGGCTAGACAGATATCATAATGTTTTTCTTGTGCTTTATGATATACTTAAAACTTATGTCTGTCTGTCTGTCTTGTCTCTCTTTCATCTTTCTCCCCCTTCCCTCCTTTTGGGTTCTGTATAACTGCTAGTACTTTTCTTTTGTGTTACAAATATGTAGAATTTCTATTCATGTTCCTTTTTAGTACAACTAGTTGCTTGGGAAGAGCAGTCATTCAGTTAACACTTAGTGAATATCTGTTGCATGCAGAATGTTTCTCTAGGTATCAAGACTCTGAGGTCGATGCAAGATATGCTTTTAGTAACAAACAGAGCTAGGTCAAGTTGAGGACATTTTAAGCCTGTGATAGATTTACCTAACTTAGATTTCTTTGCACTTGTTATTGCTAATTTTCATTAGTTTATTCTCTAGTCATTTGTTGAACTTTTAACACACACTTGTTAAAAGTGCTGCTTTTGAGTCCTAAAATATTATATGCTGGATTTTATATATGCCAATTATTTGAAAGAATATGTTCTATACTTTCTACAAGTACTTATTACTAAAACTTTGAAAATTTATTTTTCATTTTTTTCTCTCCAGGTATTTGAAAATGCAATAGACCCTGGAGCTGTAGCAGACCTTTTAGAAAGTAGGTATTCTCAAAAAGGAAGAAAAAAAGACTATTGCATGTAATTTATAGGTGTAAAATTCCATTTCTAAATCGGGATGCTTCCATATTTGATCCATGTTTAAGTTTAAGAGAATGTTACCAAGTTTGAATCATGATTTTTTATTCTATTACCAATATTTTTCTAAATATAGATGTAATTTGTTGGGTAGTACAGTTCTGGTTAGTTTTTTATAAATACTAAGTGGTTTTGAATATTTACAGAATTGTACATCTATTGCAACAATCAATTAGATCATTTAATCAACTGAAACATTTTCATCACCACAAATGAAACCCTTCACCCATTGGCAGTTACTCCCTATTATTCTCATGAATCTTCCCAGCCAAATACAAGTACTGTTCTTTCTGTCTCAGCAGATTTTGGTTTTTTTTTGAGACAGGATCTCACTGTGTAGCCCATGCTGGCTTTGAATTCACTACCCAGGTTGGTCTCAAGCTTGCAATCTTCCTGCCTCAGACTCCTGAGTACTGGGATTGTAGGCACACATCACCACACCTAGTTTAGCATAGATTTGATTATTCTGAATATTTCACATAAATGGATTATACAATATGTCGTCCTCTGTGATTGGCTTCTTAGCATAACATTGTCAAAGTTCATTTCTGTTATAACAGGTGCCATTACTTCATTTGTTTTTATAGCCAAATGATATTCCATTGTATGAATATAACATGCTTTGTTTTTCTACTCATCAATTGATGGACATTTGGTTGTTTTCATTTTAGGCTATGATGAATAGTGATGCTATGAATATTTGTGTACATGTTTTTTATGTGGATGTTTTCTTTTTTTCTTGGGTGTATATATACATACACATATGTACATCTGTGTATTACTCATATATCTATACTTATATACATATATATATTAGTAGAATTGCTGGGTCATATAGTAATGGTCTATTTAACTTTTATGGCATTACCACACTATTTACCAAAACAGCTGAATAATTTTATATACTACCAGCAATGTGTGAAGGTTTCTATGTCTTGGCCAACACTTGTTTTGTATGGTAGGTATCCTTGTGGGTATGAAGTAATATTGTATTGTTGTTTTGTTTTGTATTTCCCCAATGGCTAATGGTGTATTCTGTGGCAGACTGTCTATTCAGATCCTTTGCCTACTTCTTAATTTGGTTATTTGTCTTTTTTTAAAAAGTTGATTCATAAGTGTTCTTTATACATTGTAGATAGAAGTCCCTATCAGATATTTAAGTCATCTAATTAGTTGGCATGAAGTTGTTCATAGTACTCCCTTTATAGTTCTTTTGATTTCTATAAGAGCAGTGATAATATTTCAACTTTCATTTCTGATTTTAGTATCTTTTGTATCTTATTTCTTTTTCCTTGTTTAGTCTATTGAAAGGTGTCTCAGTTCTGTTGATCTTTCTAAATAATTAACTTTTGTATTTATTAATTTTTTTGTTTTTCTACTCTCTATTTCATTAATTTCCACTTAATATGTGTTATTTTCTCCCTTCTGTTTGCTTTAGCTTGAGTTTTTCTTCCCCCCCACCACTGTTTTAAGGTGAAAGGTTAGTTAGTAAATATTATTCTTAATCACATTCTATTTTTTGTAGTTATTTCATGGGCTTTATTTTTAAAATTTTATTAAAATGTTTCATTATGTTATTGTTATACTGAGGATACATTGTGACATTTACGAAAGTACTTACAATATAGTACCCCTCCACTTAATCACATTCTTAAACTTCATGAATTTTTCCACTGAGGTTTTACTCAATTGAAAGAATTAGGACCAAGGCCACAGATAATAGTGGAATATTGAGAAAGAACCAGAAGTAAGTGATAGGTGGTCTGAGGCAGTGCTGGATAGAGGAAAGAATCACAATCAGGCTAGGCATAAGGTTGACATATCGGGTAGATTAAGGAGTTTTGAAATTAGGTAAATGGTGAGTCTGTGTATACAGATAGTGCAGGCTAGAGGTCACTGAGCAAGTGTTGTGAAACAGAAGATCAGAGCAGTAAGGCAGTGGCTCAGAAAGCCAGGTAGATGGTAAGAAAGTAGAACTTCTATAGGAATTAGAAAAAAGTAAGGTAAGGAGTGAGAATCAGAAATAGTAAGTGGGACATGGAAGGACTTGATTGGATGTGGGCATGCCCTTAACTCACACTATCTAGAGATAACCCTGGTTTCTGTTCATGCTGTTCACTGTGACTGAAAACTCAGGAAGAGGAATTGGTGTGTGGGGGGGTTTGAATTTGGACAGGTTGAGTTTAGAGTGCTGGTGGGAGATCCATGGAGATGTCTGGTAGTGAGGAAGGTAAGATTCTGAAGCTCAAGAAAAATAGATGTGTTCTGTCGATAAGAGATTGGAGTCTTCAGCATATAGAATTAGTAAGGTTTCATGAATGAGATGGTCCAGGGAGTGACAACAGAAAAGGCCCAGAGACCACCCTGAGTAACATAGAGGGTAGATTGAAGAAGAGGAGTCAAAGAAGGAAGAACCTCAAAAGATTTGCATCATAAGCTATTTTCAAATTACCAGGGTCAAATGTTTCTGAGTTCTAAACCTCTGTTTCTCAGGCAGCCACCAATATCCCCTCCCCCAAAATGATGGAATTTAGTTTTTAAAAAGTGGGTGTGGTTCCCAATGTACTGCATTTCCATTTCCATCTGAATCTTAAAAAGCAGGAAGATGAAACACATCTGATCTGGGCGACCTCTATATGAATACCAATTCCCTCAAGTCTCTTTAAATCCAGAAGAAAAGTCCAGCATTTCTAACGATCATACAAGAATCAGGGTCTTTTCATTTCAGTTCCCAAATATTAATCCAGGGTAGTAGACTGAAGCACTAAAAGAGCATGAGAACAGTTCTCCAGGTCACTTATTAGTGATCTGCTCTGTCCTTGATATTTAAAGCAAGCACGAAGGTTGTCATGCCATTCCAGCAGGCAATTAAAAGCTGCACATGTCTTACAAAGCATCTCAATTAACTTGTTCTGTGTAATTTTTCAACACAGTATCTTTTTTTTTTTTCAGGTTTTAAAGTTGGAATATTTATTGAGAAACGCTTAGCTTTGGGTCCTTTTAGCCTCTGGGGTGATTTCCTGAGTTTGGGTCATTGTCTTCTTCTTTTTTTTAAAAAATTTTAAAATTTTAAAATTTTAAATTTTTTATTGTTTTATTATTCACATGTGCATACAATGCTTGGGTCATTTCTCCCCCCTGCCCCCACCCCCTCCCTTACCACCCACCCCTACCCCTCCCTCTCCCCCCCACCCCCTCGATACCTGGCAGAAACTATTTTGCCCTTATCTCTAATTTTCAACACAGTATCTTGTAGGTAAGAGAACTGGCTCTGGGAGCTGACTGCTTTGGTTCAAATACAGCCTTGTAACTGTTAGCCATGTGATTTGCTCTACTTTCTTTGAGCTTTAGTTTCCTCATTCCTAAAAATGAGGATTGCTGTTATTCAGGACTCACAGGGTTGTGATAAGCATATTGATTGAATGTAAGGAATTTAGAGACTAAATAAATTAAGTACTGGGGTGATAGTTGACAAATATATATCTCCACTCTCATTTTGGAGACCTAAGATTTCAGGCTGTCATGGCATTGAAGTTTCTTGGCATTTTAAAGTTTTTTCCTCATGTATTCATGTATTTTTTGTAAATCTACAAAGTGAGATTACTTTTATTGACTATTTCAGTGTATTTCCATATATAAGGGAATTGTTATCTTTATTGATTTTTATTGTTATATTATTTGTTTTATATGAAGTTAATTTTATTCTTATCTTCATAGACTTTGTAGATGGGCTTATTATTTCTAAATATATTTTGACTCAAGAAATATAATGAAAGTTACACTTTACGTCTAATTTGTATTGTCATAGCACACTGTTTTAGGGAAGACAATCTTTTTTATGTTAGTGGATGACAACTGGATTTTTAATTTTTAAGATGAAAAGTACATTGTTATTTTAATGCTCTATGAATACATTTTTAAGAGATATTTTATCCATACTTTTCAAGAGGTGAATTCTATTTTTGGTTATCTTTTTTTGGTGGCACTGTTGTTTGAACTCTGGGCCTCACACTTGCTAGTCAAAGCATTTTTATTAGCATACATTAGTTGTACAGGGGGATTCATTGTGACATTCCTGAATATGATTACCATTGTATATTGATTAGGTTTGCCCCCACCATCTCTTTCCCTCATTCTTCTCCCCCTGCAAAGGGTTTCATTGTTCCACTTCATATATGTTGAGATGTTATTTTTGTAACTCAGTTACTTTCACTCCAGTTCCTTAATTTATTACTACCTGAGGCATTGTTGGTGTAACACTGATTTTTAATTGCAGTCATCCATTTGTATCCATGGGAAATGGATCCCAGTACCTCTGTGGATACCAACATCCATGGATGGTCAAGTCCCTTATGTAAAGTGGTACATCTTTAGAACCTACATAAATCCTCCCATATGCTTTAATAATCCCTGTATTACTTGTAATACCTAATATACTATAAATGCTATGTTGATAGTTGTAGTTCTACTTTACTTAGGGGATAATGGCAAGAGAAAAGTTTATACATGTTCATCACAGATACAGGTTTTATTGAACATTTTCTATCTGTAGTTGGTTGAATATGTATTTGTGAACTCTATGGATGTATAGCCCATAAAAATGGAGGGCCTACTTTGTTATTGTTAATAATAATGTATATGAGATAGTAGTTTTAAACTTAGCATTCAGTAAAAAACTGGCAATTTTCTGAAATATTAAAATCTAATTTTTTTTTTTTAGGCTTCCTAACCAGATTTGAATTAATACAGCTAGTTCCTCCAGGTAACACATTTCTAAATTCTAAGCTAGTTTAATTTAACTTTAAAAGGATTCTGGCATGACACAATGAGGATTGGTATTTAAGAGTTGTATCTTTTTTTTTTTTTTGCAGTGCTGGGAATTGAACCCAGCACCTAGTGCATAGTAGGCAAGCACTTTATTACTGAGCTATAGTCTGTACAAATTTTGCTTTAAATAACACATGACTCTGTATGTTTTTAAGTTTATATACAATATACTTTTTCTCTGCCAATCTATTGAATTTCACCCATTATCTAATTCTAGAACATTTTCATCACCCAAGAAAGAAACCCCATACTCATTAATAATCATTTCATCTCCTTCTTCCTCCAGCCCCTGGACACCACTAATCTACTTTCTATCCCTATTGATTTGCCTATGCTGGAAATTTCATATAAATGGAAGCCTCCACCACATGGCCTTTTAAATCTTCCTCTTTCACCTAGTATAATGTTTTCAAGGTTCAGCCATGGGGTAGCATATATTAGCTCTTAATTCCTTTTTGTGCCTGATTAATATGCTTTCATATGGCTATACCACATTTCTTTGTCCATTTATCAGTTGAAGGACATTGAGTTCTTTCTACTTTTGGATTTTATGAATAATGCTGTTATGAACATTTGTGAGTATTTGCTTTCAGTTCTCTTGGATATATACCCACATCATATCATAAAGCTGTTTAACTTTTTGAGAAACTGCCAAACCAAGTTTGGTTTTTACATTTTTAAAAAATTTCAAAAGAAGACTATTTAGTGACATGGAAACTTATATGAAAGTCAAATGTCATCATCCAGAAATTCAGTTTTATTAGAACATAGCCATATTATACTTAAGTAATGTTTCTTGCTACTTTCATGGCCCAAAAAACCTAAAGTATTTACTATCTGCACCTTTATGGAAATGTTTGTGACCCCTGTGCTAGAATCATGGAATTCCAGCAGACTCTTGTTCTCTGGCGCCTTTGCTCCGTGGTATTTCTTGAGTGATGGAAGACCTGAGCTGGTGAGGTTGGCCAGTTCTCAGTATCTCACTGTGGCTCTAGATGTGAGTGTGTGTGTGTCAGAGAGAGAGAGAGAGAGAGAGAGAGAGAGAGAGAGAGAGAGAGAGAGAAGAGAGAGAAGAGAGAGTTTTGCTATTCCACATTTCAGTTTTTTTCCTTTCTCAAAAGAAGATATGCTCATAGTTTTTTATGTGTTATAAAAAGCTTCCGCAAACCACATCATACTAAGAGAACTTCTATTTGTATTTTGGTGAACATGTTCTTGGTAGTTCTCTGTGGCTAGATACAGAAATTTTACATAATGTCCCGGGCATTTTCTTCTGTTGCTAGCTTTCCCCCATTTTCTGTCACCGTTTCATTGTCATTTTTATTAACACGTTAATTGTATGTTGTACATATTAGTTGGAGTCACTGTCATATTTCCATACATGCATATAGCATGCGTTGATTATATTCATCCACCCTTCTTCCACCCTTAACACCGCCCCCCGCCCCCTGTGGCACCCTTCCCAGTAATCATTTGTAACTTTCTGGTTCATTTTTTTGTTTTTGTTTTTCTTTTATTAGTCATATATGCATACAAGGCTTGAGTCATTTCTTCCCCCTGCCCACACCCCTCCCTTACCACCCACTCTGCCCCCTCCCTGTCCCCCCACCCCCTCAATACCCAGCAGAAACTATTTTGCCCTTATTTCTAATTTTGTTGTAGAGAGAGTATAAGCAATAAGAGGAAGGAACAAGGGTTTTTGCTGGTTGAGATAAGGATAGCTATACAGGGAGGTGACTCACATTAATTTCCTGTGCATGTGTGTTACCTTCTAGGTTAATTCTTTTTGATCTAACCTTTTCTTTAGTTCCTGGTCCCCTTTTCCTATTGGCCTCAGTTGCTTTTAAGGTATCTGCTTTAGTTTCTCTGCATTGAGGGCAACAAATGCTAGCTAATTTTTTAGGTGTCTTACCTATCCTCATATCTCCCGTGTGCACTCGCTTTTATCTTGTGATCAAAGTTCAGTCCCCTTGTTGTGTTTGCCCTTGATCTAATGTCCGCATATGAGGGAGAACATATGATTTTTGGTCTTTTGGGCCAGGCTAACCTCACTCAGAATGATGTTCTCCAATTCCATCCATTTACCAGCTAATGATAACATTTTGTTCTTCTTCATGGCTGCATAAAATTCCATTGTGTATAGATACCACATTTTCTTGATCCATTCATCAGTGGTGGGGCATCTTGGCTGTTTCCATAACTTGGCTATTGTGAATAGTGCCGCAATAAACATGGGTGTGCAGGTGCCTCTGGAGTAACCTGTGTCACAGTCTTTTGGGTATATCCCCAGAAGTGGTATTGCTGGATCAAATGGTAGATCAATGTTTAGCTTTTTAAGTAGCCTCCAAATATTTTTGCAGAGTGGTTGTACTAGTTTACATTCCCACCAACAGTGTAAGAGGGTTCCTTTTTCCCCCCGCATCCTCGCCAACACCTGTTGTTGGTGGTGTTGCTAATGATGGCTATTCTAACAGGGGTGAGGTGGAATCTTAGCATGGTTTTAATTTGCATTTCCTTGTTTGCTAGAGATGGTGAGCATTTTTTCATGTGTTTTTTGGCCATTTGAATTTCTTCTTTTGAGAAAGTTCTGTTTAGTTCACTTGCCCATTTCTTTATTGGTTCATTAGTTTTGTTAGAATTTAGTTTTTTTAAGTTCCCTGTATATTCTGGTTATCAGTCCTTTGTCTGATGTGTAGCTGGCAAATATTTTCTCCCACTCTGTGGGTGTTCTCTTCAGTTTAGAGACCATTTCTTTTGATGAACAGAAGCTTTTTAGTTTTATGAAGTCCCATTTATCTATGCTATCTCCTAGTTGTTGTGCTGCTGGGGTTCCATTGAGAAAGTTCTTACCTATACCTACTAACTCCAGAGTATTTCCTACTCTTTCCTGTATCAACTTTAGTTTTTGTGGTCTGATATTAAGATCCTTGATCCATTTTGAGTTAATATTGGTATAGGGTGATATACGTGGATCTAGTTTCAGTTTTTTGCAGACTGCTAACCAGTTTTCCCAGCAGTTTTTGTTGAAGAGGCTGCTATTTCTCCATCGTATATTTTTAGCTCCTTTGTCAAAGACAAGTTGGTTATAGTTGTGTGGCTTTATATCTGGGTCCTCTATTCTGTCCCACTGGTCTTCATGTCTGTTTTTGTGCCAGTACCATGCTGTTTTTATTGTTATTGTTTTGTAATATAGTTTGAAGTCAGGTATCGTGATACCTCCAGCATTGTTTTTTTGACTGAGTATTGCCCTGGCTATTCGTGGCCTCTTGTGTTTCCATATAAATTTAACGATAGATTTTTCAATCTCTATAATGAATGTCATTGGAATTTTGATGGGAATTGCATTAAAAATGTAGATTACTTTTGGAAGTATAGACATTTTTACTATGTTGATTCTACCAATCTATGAGCATGGGCGATCTCTCCACTTTGTATAGTCTTCCTCAATCTCTTTCTTCAGACATTTATATTTTTCCTTGTAGAGGTCATTCACATCTTTTGTTAGGTTTACACCTAGGTATTTGATTTTTTCTGAGGCTATTGTAAATGGAATTGTTTTCATATATTCTTTTTCAGTTTGCTCATTGTTAGTGTACAGAAATGCTAATGATTTTTCTATGTTGATTTTATATCCTGCTGCCTTGCTATAGCTATTGATGATGTCTAGAAGCTTCTGAGTAGAGTTTTTTGGGTCTTTAAGGTATAGGATCATGTCATCTGCAAATAGGGATATTTTGACAGTTTCTTTACCTATTTGTATTCCTTTTATTCCTTCTTCTTGCCTAATTGCTCTGGCTAGGAATTCCAGTACTCTGTTGAATAGGAGTGGAGATAGTGGGCATCCTTGTCTGGTTCCTGATTTTAGAGGGAATGGTTCAGTTTTTCTCCATTAAGTATAATGCTGGCTGTAGGTTTGTCATATATAGCTTTTATAATGTTGATGTATTTTCCTTCTTTTTTTTTCATTTTTCTTTTATTATTCATATGTGCATACAAGGCTTGGTTCATTTCTCCCCCCTGCCCCCACCCCCTCCCTTACCACCCACTCCGCCCCCTGTATTTTCCTTCTGTTCCTAGTTTTCTTAGAGCTTTTATCATGAAATGGTGTTGGATCTTATCAAAGGCTTTTTCTGCATCTATTGAGATGATCAAATGGTTTTTGTCTTTGCTTCTGTTAATGTGGTTTATTACGTTTATTGATTTTCGTATGTTGAACCACCCCTGCATTCCCGGGATGAAGCCTACTTGGTCGTGGTGAATAATCTTTTTGATGTGTTGTTGAATTCGGTTTGCCATTATTTTATTGAGGATTTTTGCATCAATGTTCATTAAGGAGATTGGCCTATAGTTCTCCTTTTTGGAGGTGTCTTTGCCTGGTTTGGGGATAAGTGTAATACTGGCTTCAGAAAATGTGTTAGGCAATTTTCCTTCCCTTTCTATTTCGTGGAACAGTTTAAGGAGGTTGGTGTCAGTTCTTTAAAGGTCTGATAGAATTCAGCAGAGAATCCATCAGGTCCTGGACTTTTCTTTTTGGGAAGACTCTTGATTGCGGCTTCAATTTCATTTTGTGTTATAGATCTATTCAGGTGATTAATTTCCTCTTGGTTCAGTTTTGGATGATCATATGTATCTAGAAATCTGTTCATTTCTTTAAGATTTTCAAATTTATTTGAATATAGGTTCTCGAAGTAGTCTCTGATGATTTCCTGGACTTCCATGGTGTTTGTTGTTATCTCCCCTTTTGCATTCCTGATTCTACTAATTTGGGTTTTTTCTCTCCTCATTTTAGTCAGGTTTGCCAAGTGTTGTCGATGTTGTTTATTTTTTCAAAGAACCAACTTTTTGTTTCATTAATTCTTTGTATGGTTTTTTTGGTTTATTTTTCGTTGATTTCAGCTCTCATTTTTATTATTTCTCTATTCTTCTATTGTTTTGGGATTTGGTTGTTCTTGTTTTTCTAGGAGTTTGAGATGTATCATTAGGTCATTGATTTGGGATCTTTCAGTCTTTTTAATATATGCACTCATGGCTATAAACTTTCCTCTCAGGACTGCCTTTGCTGTGTCCCATAGGTTCTAGTAGGTTGTGTTTTCATTTTCATTGACTTCCAAGAACTTTTTAATTTCCTCTTTTATTTCATCAATGACCCATTGTTCATTAAGTAATGTGTGTGTGGTGCTGAGGATTGAATCCAGGGGCTGGTGCATGCTAAGCAAGCACTCTACCACTGAGGACTCTGCCACTGAAGCTACACCTCAGCTCTTCAAAATTATTTTAAAATTTTAGACAGGATCTTGATAAGGTGCCCACCTTGGCCTTGAGTCATAATCCTCTCTGCCTCAGCCTCTGAGTAGCTGAGATTACAGGGATGTGCCACCAAGGCCAGCTACTATGTGTTTTTACAGGGCTATGAACAATACTTTGCGTTTTGGTTTTCTTACTTCATCTTGTTACCTTACCTATAGTTCATATATTTGTTATTTTCAATAGCTATACATTTTTCTATGGTATTATTATTATCATTATTTTAAAATTGTTAGTGTTGAACTTTAGGTTTTGTCTTTCACATCATAAAATTTGTTTTTTGTTTTATTATATATATAAGGAATAGAACTACCAGATTGAATGGTACCTTGTATACCTGGGGTGATGTGATTTCCAGTAAGGTTCCACTGTTTCTGTATCCACCATATCATAGCTAAGGCTGGATTCTGACATTTTTATTTATTGTCATATAGATATATATGACAATTCTAAATTTAAAGTTTATTCCTTAAAATTTTCAATTTTGCCATGTCGTGATTTGTTTTCTTCTTTTTGTATAAAGTAGCTGTCATTGTCCTTGGTTACTTGTGGAGTGATGTTTGGAAAGTAAGCATTGCACTTCAGTATAAGTTCCTGATATTTTTGCTAAAGCCTTTAATCCATTATGATTAATATGTATATCTATCTACCCTTTGATGCATTATTTTGATGTTTTTATCATGACAGAAGACAGATGAACCTGGCATATGCCTTAGCTGAGGTGAGGGCTGTGGACACTTTTGATGAGGATCCTTGTTTGGCCCACAGTTGGATGTCACCAGTACTGATCAAGAACCCAGTGAAGTGGTGCAAACCTAGGTGCCTGTGGTTCTTTGTACTGCCTTTTTGTTCTTCAGCAAAGGCAGCCCCTGGAAACAGATAAGAGCCCCACCTCTATGGATAAGCACTGGAACGTGTCATTTCTTTGGTAGACAGAACAGAGCAGAAGCCTCCCACCTACAGTTCCGAAATTCTCACAGAAGGATTTTGGGCCAAAAAGTGACAGGCTAAAATCAGGCCATTGACTTTTTTTCCACAAGTTTTTTTTTTTCTTATTTGACCCAATTTTATATTCAAACATGTAACACTACTAACTGGCAAGTTACATCTTAGTATGCTAATAAAGTAGAAGTGTGCTTATTTCATTCTTATTTAATTTTGCATGAATTAAAAAAATTACCTAATACCTAAATAAAAATTTTGATTGCTATAAAATTACACACAATAAAAAGATAAAAACCCATCCATCAACAACTCCTGATAGATAACTACTTTATTAACAATGTGTCATGTATCTTTTTAGACCCTTTAAAATGCAGGTAGTCTATATAATGCAGGTAGTCTATATAATGCATTTACTATATTCAACCAACCCTAAAGTAATGCATGCACACACCTGTATACACCATATATACGTGATTTTGTGTGTGAATGTATATGTTGAATATATTCATTTTGCAACTTACTTTTAAAATTTTAATATAGCTTGGATTGCTGCATATTTTTCATGTGACCAGAAATCCATCTGTGAGAAAGTTACAAAAATACTTGTTTGAAAATAATGATGACTAAGGAATATTCAAGCTCAGTGCATACTGGTAATAACTTACAAGTTAATAACATGCAAAATGAGAGTCTTAGCACACTTGTTTTCTTTCTGCCCATAATCCTCAGTTTCCCATCACAGTTTTAGTGGAATTAAGTTTAAATTAGTCAAAATAACAGTTTCACTCAGCTTTAGATGGCATACAGATCAATCCATTAATTTGTTCAATAAGTTATTGAGAGTATACTTTGCACACAGTCTACACTGTGCCAGCTGGTGTGATGCTGGTGATGCTAGGCACATGTGGCAACTGTGAGCTCTCAGGACCTGCTAGTTGGGTAAAAATGATTTGCTTAAGTGGTTCTCAGGGACCAATGTTTCCATTGGCTGATTTGTTATCTTTTCATTTTGCTATGGATAGTGCTTTAGTATTTGGTATTTTTCCACATCGTTTTCAGACACACCTATAGTCGGAAGGCATATGGTCATTAAGTTGGGGCACAAATATAATAATTCTCAGAGGTTCAGTGATTTTGGTTCCAAAAAAGAGATTCCTCTTGTTCTTCAGTTTACAAATGTGGGAAGAAGCTGTGGCCACCGGGGGGCAGTGTAATACTCTTCAATAATAAGCTTGATGCTTTTTCAAAAAATTCACTTCCTGAGCTGGGCACTCATGGCTCATGCCTGTAATCCTGGCTACTCAGGAGGAAGAGATCAGGAGGATCGTTATTTGAAGCCAGACCAGACAAATAGCCCTCTCACAAAAAGGGCTGGTGGAGTGGCTCAAGGTGTAGGCCCTTAGTTCAAACCCCAGTACTGTGAAAAAAAATCTCTGAGTCAATATTTTTTCTTATTTGGCCCAATTTTATAGGTAAGTCATAGATATTCAGTGCAACTGTTAAATCCTCTTTTACTGGGCACCCATGTACTTAAACAGAGCTTGATTTTATACTTCAGTCGTTATGATCAGTAGATGTCGGCAAGGAAAGAACTTCCTCCACTGATCAGTTTTGAATTTCTTCTTTGCCATGTGGTATCATGACAAGTGTCTTAAACTCTCAGAGTCTGTAAACAGGAATCAAATGAGAGTCTCTATCTGTAAGCACATTGTCAATTCTGCTATGCTGTATAAATGTTAGATATTTCTTGAACCATTGTTACTAAATCTTTTTTCTTTTTTAATAGTTTTATTATATTCTGAAGTAATATACACTAATGATATGAGGGAATTTCATTGTGCAATTCAGTTCATGTGTACAGTATACTTTGAACAAATTTATGCCTTCCATTATATGCCTATCCCTCCCTCTCTTCTCACCTGGTTTTCAAACAGTTTTTGGTAGGTTTCATTATGTTATCTTTGAACATGCACATGTAGTGTATTTTGATCCTCTTCCTCCCTTTAAGTCATAAATTTTCTTTTTTTATTATAATTTTATTTTGTTCACATGTAAATAAAATCCAGCCTTTAAAAAGTTTAAGTACACAACAAATTATTCCTATCTACTGTTTGAGTTCAATTATTTTATTCTTTTTGAATAATTTATTGGGCTAGTTGTTTATCTCATTAATTTGTACCTATTTTGTTTACTTATGCATGTTTAAAAACTAAAACCTTTTTCTAGGCAAAGTTTAAAATATATCAGAATTATACACTCAATTATTTTACTTAATCATGACCTCAAAGTTCTTATTTATGAAATAGTTTGATATTTCTACTTGCCTTAACACCTACATCTTAGATATGATGTAACTTGGTGACAGTTTGCTTTGTTAATATTTTCATACTGTATATTTGTCTTCTTTCCCTTTTAGTCTTAGTGTGTCTTAACATTTTTTTCTCTTATTCGTACAGTATTAAATCATAGAAGTTGTTCATTGATGGTATTGATGACATCACTGTCTATACCATTGGGCTATTGAGAACACTGAGTTCTTTTAGACACTTCACTTGGCCTATGAGACTTGCTCAGCCTGTGAATATGCTCATAAATTTGTAACCTAGGCTCTTGCTGCAAAATCCCCTTGACATGCTGACATTTTCATCCTGGTGGCATTGTGGGTGTTTGGAAAATGATTGAACTAGGGAGAAGTGTCATAGCTCTCTATTTTTCTAATCCTGTTTTAGTCTAGTCTTATTATTCCAAAGGTGGTGGATGAATTCACCTACACTTTTCTGACCTCTTATTTTTATCTAAATTCTTGCTAAATACTGGAATAATAACTTAGTAGCTATCATTTTGGATGCAGTAACAAGAACTAGCTAACAATATATGAAGGGAAGCTGATAAAAGGAAAAGCCTACTGTATAGAGCATCGTATCACACATCCGGGTGTTTGTTTGCAGTAGGAACATGACATTCACAGGAGAGGAGTGCTTTTACCTAATAAAGAAACTAAATTACATAATTTTCTCAAGGTCAAACTGATAAGTGATAGAGCAGAGATTAGAACCTAACCTTTTCTAACCCTGGAACCTGAGTTCTTAACCACTGAACTAAGGACTTAGCTAGAAAGCTGTGTTTTGTTGCTAGTGATAGGTGAGGACACTGGTATATTACTTCCAGTTTTCAGGCTGTACTTCAGAGTCCATGGATGGGGGAGAGTCTGTATTTGCTGAACAAGGATGTGGAAGTCATGCCCTTCACAGGGAACATAAAAGGAGTGTTGACGGAAAAGGAGGCTGGAACAAGACTAGTAAATTAAGCAGACAATTGATCTTTGAATTACACCCACCTTCCCACATGTCTCCTCACCCTCCTCTTTGTCTCTTTACTTCCAGTAATTCACTGTCATGGAAACTTTTTCTCATGGCACTTATAATTTTTAATTATACAATTATTTGAAAGTACTAATTTAAAATGTATTATTTTTAATGCATTAATAATTTTAATATACTAATACATGTAGACTGCACACTCAGGGTGGCAGGAGTTGCATTTCATTCCTCTTGTTCACTAGTCTATATTCGATGTCTAGAATTTTTGGCATGTATTAGGCCCTCAATGACTGTTTCTTGAATGTGTGAATGAAAAGAATTCTTTAAAAAAAGAATGAAAAGAGTTGAAAAACATTTAGAAGACAGTCTTCTACCTTTTTTTTTTTTATAGTTGTGGAAGCTGAGTCTCAGAGGGTTAATGCTTACTAAGTGGCTAATGTAAGAGGTACTTAAGTAAGTTACTTCATTCAAGAGAATGAACGAACATGATGATTACATCGATGAAGTACCACTGTGTTCCAGGCACTGCTTCACAGATTTGGGGAAGTAACCAGGATGCTACACTTTGCCATTCTTCTCTGACATCATTGGATTTCAGTTTTCAAATTTCTGTCTTTAATGATAGGACAAGGAGTCTGTGAAAGTTACCTCTTTTTTGGTATCATTATCTCACCTGGGTCTTGTACTTGTTTGACAACTCTGAGTTCACACTTTTCTGAGGATAGCTCTCTAAGCAATAAATAATGAACAGAAAAAACAAAGTCATTGATTTCACAGAGCATTCATGGAAGGAGATCATAAGCAAATACATGAACAGAAATCATTTATGGATAAGTATTACATTGAAATTTAAATACAGTAATGTAATAGGGGATGCTTTTTGATCTGAGTTGCTATCTGATATAATGATACTTAAAGTAAATCCATTATTTGATAAGAGGGAGCCAGTCATTCAAGGATGTGTTGGAAAGGAACATTGCAGAGGGAAGAACAGTAAGTCAGAACTCTAAGGTAGAGGTTAACTTGGGGTGCCTGAGAGACAGGAAGAGTGGCAGCAGGAAAAGAGAAGGACCAAGGGGAGAGATAATAAATGAAGTAGGAGAGGTGCAGAAGCCTGTTTATATAAAGTCTTGAAGGCTATGGTAAGGCACCTAGATTTTATTCTAATATGACAAGAAGACTATTGGAAGGTTTTAAGCGAGCAAAAGGCAAAGTTTTATGACTAAAAACAACACAGTGTGTGAATAATGGATTTGAATGCCAGGAAAATGGAAGTAGGGAAATCATCTAGGAGGACATGGCAGAACAGTGGTAGGTGGTGGAGGCTGTAAAGATAAAGAGGCAGACTTTAGATTTGTTTTGGAGATTGCATCTACAAGACTTGCTAATGGATTGATAAGAAGGAGGGAGAGAAAGAACCAAGGGTGAATCCTAGATTTTTGGCTTAATAACTGGTGCCAGTTGTCTGATGAAAAGGGAGAGCTGTTTTGTGAGGAAAAAGGAAGTTTTTGTGGGACCTATTAGGTTGGAGATACTGTATGACATTTAGGGTGAGACTTGAAAGGTGAATCGGATCTCAATAGAGTGAGAAGGAAGGGATAGCCCAAGCTAGGAAAATATACTATATAAGCAGGAAGATTCACCATCTGTCTATTGTGGTCAGAGTGTGGCAGAAGGGTAAGAATGGAAAGAAATAATGATGTGATAAGCATATAGAATACTTTGATCTTTCCCTTGTTAGACTCCAAATGATCATATTAAGTGGAATAAGTAGGAATAAGAATTAGTCCATCCTATCATTTGATGTAAGATCAGTTATTTGCTACAGCTTCTGTGCCAAAAATATACCCTAATCTCACAAGTAAAGTGACACTCACTAAACAGCAAAACTAACCTATTGGCTGCAGTTACTCTTGATGGTGCTCTGTACAGGACCCACTCTCAGTCCAAATTGCTTGTGTGGCACCTGTTGTACTAACTAGGGAGGCTCAGATGGCAGCAGCTATTTTTTAGGTCAATAGTTGTCTGTCCTAGTAGATCTAAGATCTTTCTTTGGTGATGAGGCGTTTGTAATATCCCTTTTATCATACTGAGATAATAATCATACTTAGTATAACCAACTTATACAAATCACTACAGAAATCAGTATACTATTCCAACTGAAATATAAGGGAGAAATAAAAGGAAAAAGTAGTTTATAATAACATGATTTGCATATCACAATATAAATGTTGAGCAAAATGAAGTATTTATTTATTTTCCTTTTTCTTTTATTATTCATATGTGCATACAAGGCTTGGTTCATTTCTCCCTCCTGCCCCCACCCCCTCTCTTACCACCCACTCTGCCCCCTCCCTCTCCACCCCCCCCAATACCCAGCAGAAACTATTTTGCCCTTATTTCTAATTTTGTTGTAGAGAGAGTATAAGCCATAATAGGAAGGAACAAGGATTTTTGCTGGTTGAGATAAGGATAGCTATACAGGGCATTGACTCACATTGATTTCCTGTGCGTGGGTGTTACCTTCTAGGTTAATTCTTGAACTAACCTTTTCTCTAGTACCTGTTCCCCTTTTCCTATTGGCCTCAGTTGCTTTTAAGGTATCTGCTTTAGTTTCTCTGCGTTGAGGGCACAAATGCTAGCTAATTTTTTAGGTGTCTTACCTATCCTCACCCCTCCCTTGTGTGCTCTCGTTTTTATCATGTGCTCATAGTCCAGTCCCCTTGTTGTGTTTACCCTTGATCTAATGTCCACATATGAGGGAGAACATACGATTTTTGGTCTTTTGGGCTAGGCTAACCTCACTCAGAATGATGTTCTCCAATTCTATCCATTTACCAGCAAATGATAACATTTTGTTCTTCTTCATGGCTGCATAGAATTCCACTGTGTATAGATACCACATTTTCTTAATCCATTCGTCAGTGGTGGGGCATCTTGGCTGTTTCCATAACTTGGCTATTGTGAATAGTACTGCAATAAACATGGATGTGCAGGTGCCTCTGGAGTAACAGTCTTTTGGGTATATCCCCAAGAGTGGTATTACTGGATCAAATGGTAGATCGATGTCTAGCTTTTTAAGTAGCCTCCAAATTTTTTTCCAGAGTGGTTATATTAGTCTACATTCCCACCAACAGTGTAAGAGGGTTCCAACTGAAATATAAGGGAGAAATAAAAGGAAAAAGTAGTTTATAATAACGTGATTTGTATATCACAATATAAATGTTGAGCAAAATGAAGTATTTAATGTGACATGATTTTTAAAATGCCACATAGGTCTTGGTAAAGATCCCCCCCCAAAAAAAACCCAAAATAAAACCATTCCTTAATTTATGCAATACCTGCATTCCTAGAGAAGTCAGTGGGTTTTTAAATCATGCAAAAATTCTTTGTACTTATATGCAACATAGATTTATGGTCTTGGATCAGATAGTTTTTAGCTTGAAGGAATGTTTGTTAGGAAGTTAGAAAGTTACATAGGGTAAGGAAAATCATCATTTATTTATTTTAATCTTTTGGCCATACTGGTGTTTGAACTCAGGGCTTCACACTTCTACTTCTAATACTTAAACAGCACACATTCATCAAAGGTTGTCCTAATCAGAATTCCTAGTGTCTATAACTTTAAGCCCTCCATTATCTCTGAGGGTTTGGTGATTATTACTGAATTACACTTGCTAGGCAACCATGAAGTCCTGGGTAAATTACTTGATATGCAGTAGTGTCTTGAGCACCACAGAACATCCTAGCACCTTTGGCTTCTGCTCATGAAATGTCCTCACAAATGTCAAAAATGTCTCCGGGGTTAATACCACCCCTGCTGAGAACCACAGGTCTAGTCTTCCTTGGGCCATTGGTACTCCTATTCACAGATAAGCTGAACTCCAGTCTAAACTGTTACCTTTGTGTGAACAGGGTTGTGTCTGTCTTCTTGCTGTCTATCTCCATGGCCTCACTCAAAGTTTGTCTTTGGCAGACATTTGGTCAAGGAAATAATGGATTAAGGAGTGGATGGATTAATAGACAGATTTTCCTCTTTGTCCAATTTTTGTGGAGCAACCCTTTAATCTCTTTTCTCTGTTATGACTTGAGAAAGTTGTTAAAAATTAGGTATGAGGGCTGATGGAGTGCCTGTCTAGCAAGCATGAGGCCCTGAGTTCAAACCCAAGTACTGTCAAAAAAAATTATCCATGAGATAAAAAGTAGTAGAAGTTATTTTCCTCTTAATAATAATTGCTGGGTTCAAAATGTCTATTTGTACCCACGTACCATCTCTGCCGTCATATGTCTGAACATTTTGTTAAATTGCCAGGGGGCGGTGAGGGGGGTAGACAGGTAGGCTACATATACCTTTTCTTCTTTCTTCGTAGTGTGGGAAGAGTTGGCCTACTATGAAGAAAACACACGAGATTTTCTTTTCCCTGAACCCAAGCTGACACCTTCGCACCCTGGGAAACATAGGGAGGTGCTCATGAAGACGGCTAAAAGTTTTCCAGTAAGTGATCCTGCCCATCTGAGCAGGGCATTTGGAGAGAAATTTGGGGGACATGAGCATGTCATTCCTGACAGGGTTGGATCTCGGACACAAAGCTTCATCTTACTTATTGCCCAAGGTATTCTGTTTAGCATTCCTCTTCAGATGCCCAGATCAAGAAACCAGATTGTTCCAATTTCTACTGTTGATCTGAGAGGTAGAAGTCTCAATACCTAATTAGGTTAAATCATTGCCTTATTCACATTGTCACATAGTTATAAAAGGTTGCTTTTCCAGCTTCCTCTTGTTGTAGATTAACAGAAGGATGTGTTTATTTAGTCATAGGTATTATGACTAAATAGAGTGGCAATAGTAGTAATGTTATCTCTCACTTATCCTGTGCCTTCACCTTTTTACATATGGTGTTTTCCTCCTAACAACTTTGAAATTAGCCAAGGCAGATATTATGGTCTCCATTTGGCAGAGA
Source organism: Castor canadensis (assembly GCF_047511655.1). Taxonomy (NCBI): domain Eukaryota; kingdom Metazoa; phylum Chordata; class Mammalia; order Rodentia; family Castoridae; genus Castor; species Castor canadensis. The sequence goes on from NC_133398.1 coordinate 66,662,318, forward strand.
AGAAAATGACAGAGACTGACTAATTTTACTGAAGAATTGTAAAAGACGAAGCAGATAGTCAGTTGGTAATCTACTTGGAGGCTTTATCTAAATCTAAATTCAAAATATCCATTTTGACATTATCTGTCTGTACAACAACCCTAACAATTTTTTTCTATATTTTTATGCAATTTGGTTGATCTTCCTTTTAAAGGCCACATCTTTTTAATTTTTTATTATTATTGTTATTGTGCTGGGTGGCGGTACATTGTAGCATTTGCAGGGTTTTTACAATGTATAAGGGCCACATTTTTGTGAATTATAGGAAGCATTTTTAACACTCAACTTTTCTGTATTATTATTATTATACTGGGGACTGAAACTAGGCCTCACGGATGCTAGTCAAGTGCTCTACCACTTGAGCTCTACCACTACCTGTTTTATTTTTATTTTATCTTTGAGACAGGGTCTTGCTACCTTTTCCCAGAATGGCCTTGAACTTGCAATCTTCTTGCCTCCTTTTCCTGAGTATACAGGAGTACACTACCATGTCTTGCTAAATTGCTGTTATTATTATTTAATGAAACGTTACTGTCTCAACTTTGTTGAGAGTACTATGCCCCTGTAGGGCCTCTGATTCTATGATGCTTATGATGACAGAACTTCTGATACTTCAAACAGCGAACATTCATTAAAGGTTGTACTAATTAGATTTCCTAATGTCTATAACTTTAAGCCCTCCATTATCTTTGAGGGTTTGGTGAATATTACTGAATCTATTATTTTCTCCAACATCATGTATCACTTATATCCATCATATATGTAGGATGCTTGCCTTTATTATTTTGAGTTATTGAAGTATTGCGCTTCAGACTCTAAAAATTTAGAATAAAAAATTTAGAAAAAAATTCAGCCTGGGAAAACACTCATATTAACTTTGCTCAAATTCTTTCTTAAATAAAAGCCATCTTTAAACACTGGGCTGGAATCCAGCTAAGGATCAAGGCAAAAGAAACACTTGCTTATATTTTCTCAAGTGTTGTCTGTTTAACTTTATGAGCATAAATAGAAGAGCCTATAGGAAGTTGTGTTTGTAGTTATCCATAAATGCAGGTAATGGCCAGACAAAGAGCTTTAAAAGGGCATTGAAATACCCTCATGCATTAACTATCAATTCATGTAATGAAGTTAATGAAATTCTTTTAAACAGTTTGTATAAAAAAGATAAAGGGGCTCAATTTCTCTGAAATGTTCTATAAAGCAAAAATATATCAACTGCCAGTATTTTAATAGTAGTTGGTGTTCATTGTGTGTTTACTGAGTTCATTGCATGGATCATCTGTTCAGTCCTTCTTTACTTTATGAGGTGGCTACTATTCCTTTTCCCATTTTCTGGATAGGGAAGCTGGTATAGGGACTTTTAGGAATGTAGTCAGGGTCACAGAGCTGGTGAGTGATGGAGTACAGATTCTGATGCTTTGTGGTTTGCACTGTTAGTCACTGCCCAAAGCTTAACTCTCAGTTCACTATTCTACTTCTTTTCATTAATATTATCAGAGGCGAGAATGAATTACATGTACAGGTCAGGCAAATCATTCACTTTATTTATCTTAATTTATCAGTTCATTAAAGATTAGATTTATTTGCTTCACTATAATAGGATTTTCTGTGTATTTCTGTATTTTGTTGTTTTATTTCACCTTAGTAGGCCTTTTTTCCGAGATGAATAAGTAAATTCATACATTCTGAGGCTCATCCAAAATCTCTACACTCTCACCCTCCCACTGGCAAAACAAGTCACAAATAACAACAGAGGCCAGAATCGAGAGTCTCCCATGTTTAGGGACACAACTGTCTTCAAACCTGAAACCACTAAGTAGCCACTAAGTGAAACAGGCTGCCAGGCAGTTTAGGACCATGCAACATTTTGGTTCCCTCCCTGAAGACCCAAGGTCCCTCCCACCTTAATAATCTTTTAGCCAGTATGGTACTGAGCAAAAATACAAGTAGCGGTTAATAAAACAAAATGGAGTTTGGAAATAGATTTGACAAATGTAAATGTTTGATGTAAGATAAAAAGCAAGTTTTTCAAAGCCGGTAAGTAGGGAAGGAAAACCTCTATTCACCCAGCCTCCAGGCAGCCTCATTCCATTTCACCATCTCATGTTTTAAGTAGAGTAGTTAACAGAATGGACGCTGGCATCAGAATGCCTGGGTCCAGTTATTGGCTTTGCCATTGCGAGATGGACAACTCACTTAAACTGTGTCTTAGTTTGGTTATCTACAGATGGAGATCTCATTAGGACCTATTACTTCATGGGGTTGCATTAGTAAAAGAGTTAATATGCTCATGATATTTAGGCCCACGTCCAGTATGTAATTCATATTACATAAGTGTTTAGCTATTCTTACTGTGTATATATTTTAGGTAATGTATACAGATTATGCCAACTACAGAGAACAATTAGGTTCTTATGATTTCAAGTTAGAATGAGATGGGCAAAGAATTGTTTCCAGTAATTTTTTTGCTTCTATTATGCTGTTTTATTTTTAGGGCATTGCTCCCAAACTAGAATTTTCTACAAGGACAGCCATCCGAGAATGTGTGTTTCTGCATGGAAATAGATTTCTTGTAAGTATTATTAAAAAGAAGTTTTCTCCAGAAACAACGATTTTACCTGAAACTCAGTTTGCTATTTGGAGGCAGCTAAACAAATAGAAACTTGTACAGTTTTAGCTAGGTTTGAATTTCTTTATTCAGATCACTTGTTCGCCCTGTCACATTAGGTATGTTTACCATATATTCAAAGTGGTGTAGATGGCAGAGCAGGGTGACTCTGACACAAAAGTCACAAGGTTGATATATGTAGGCTAGTTAGCTTTTGTTGTTGCTGTTTTACTTCTATAGATCTTGTGAAGTGTGCATCTGTCAACTCTTTTGGCATACTAATGCACATAATGAGAGATCAATGATTATTTTTAAGGAAGGCCTAGTGGTTGTTAGTTTTTCTGTTTATTTGCACTAATTATTTGTGATGTGTTCAGCATAATTTTTAGGGTAATTTTTAAATCTGTTTTTTCTTTTACCATTTTAATCTTGTTTTAGCCTCCTAATATAGATCTGCCTTTAACTATTTTTTTGGTGGGACTGGTGTTTGAACTCAGTGTTTTACACTTGCAAAACACATGCTCTGCGTCTTGAGCCACACTTCTAGTCCATTTTGTTCTGGGTATTTTGGAGATAGGGGTCTGAAGAACTATTTGCCTGGGCTGGCCTCAAAATGTGATCTTCCCAATCTCAAACTCCTAAGTAGGTAGGATTATAGGCATGAGCCACCAGCATCAAGCTAAGTTTTAACTTTTTAAATTAATAACTTGTTAGAGAAAAGGTTAGTTTGAGAAGAATTAATTTAGAAGGTAGCACACATGTACAGGAAAGCAATGAGAGTCAACTCCCTGTATAGATATCCTTATCTCAACTAGCAAAAACCCCTGGTCCTTCCTATTATTGCTTATACTCTCTCTTCAACAAAATTAGAGATAAAGGCAAAATAGTTTCTGCCTGGTAGCGAGGGGGTGGAATAGGTAAGGGAGGGGGGCGGGGGGAGAAATGACTCAAACACTGTATGCACATGTGAATAAAAGAAAAAAAAAGAATGAAAATCAAAAAAAATTAATAACTTTTATTTTTTCCTATGATGAAAGTAACACATTTATTTTAGAAAATACAGATAAGCAAAAGAGGACAAAGTAAAAATCACCTATCATTCTGGTCATTTAGAGATGAGCATTACTAATTTTTAAATGTATTCTGTACACATACACACAAACATTTTTTATTCTAAAAGGTCGGGATCATACTTATCATTTTATATTTTCCTTCCTATTTCACATACATTTCTCATGTACTTAAGTATTCTTATATTAGACAATTTTTATAATACATTATCATGATTTGTTTGGTCAGTCATTTTCTCTTTGTTGATACATCAAGAAACTAAATCATAGTTGTTATTTTAACAGAAAGACTTATTGTCTTAATGTTAAGATTTTAACTTAATGTTTAAAAAAGATAAACAGGTTGGAGGACTGAAAAATAAAAAGGGGAACACTGCAGGAAGCAGCTTCTATCCTAGGGCAGCTTAGGTCATCAGAACGTAGAACAATGAAGAAGAGACCCCACAGATAGGGGACCCAGACCTCTAGGGAATTCTGCTTTCCCAAGTGGTTCCCCAGCTCTATCTCCTCCAGCCTGGAGTTTACCTCCAGCACCCACTAACAGCTGGAAAAGAGAAAAGAAGTTTTCAGAGTCCCTGCTCCAATGTCACAGAGCTCAGGTAGATTTGCTGAGGCAATTGCTTACTTACCAGTACAGCTGGTTTCTAGTTTTTAAAACTAGTATAAGCATTTTTGTTGCTGTACACATTGCCAGAATTATTTTCATATAATGAATTCCTTAAAGTGAAGTTGCTGTACCCAAGTGTATGTGATATTCTCTCTTTCCCAGTATCTATCATGTACTTATGCCTGTATATGTATATCTGTATTTGTGTGTGTATGTCTGTATGTATATGTCTGATATTTCTTTTTTCTTTATCTTTTTTTTCATTAATTTTTTATTAGGATATATTCATTGTACGGGGGGATTCATTGTGATAATTACAAATAGGCTTATATTGTATGTTGGTTAGATCACCTCCACCTATCTGATATTTCTAACATTCCACCAATACAAACAAGTCTCACTGTCATTACTTGAAATATATATTCTAGTAATTTAAATACTAGTGACGTTAAGCCCTTCCTTAGGTTCATGACTTGTAAAACTGAGCAGCTCAGTCTTTTTCCTTAGTTTTAAAAAGTTCAATTAAATAGTTAAATTCTGATTGAATTTTCATTTTTTTTATTTTGAGAAATATTCTTGGATTGGGGATACATTCTCAGGATATGCCTCCTTAACACACTCAAGGCCCTGGGTTCTAACCCTAGTGCTGCAAAACAAAACTTTCTTTTTTTGTTTTCAGGAAGAAAGATACAAGCCACGAAGGCCTTTATCCACATCACATAGACAGATATCCCCCTTAAATAATATAAAGAAGAAGCCAAAGAAAAATCTTGATGGACTTCCCAAAGGCTTGCAGTCCCGGGCTCCCTCTCCGTACTCTACCAGACGTTTCTTCCTGGGCCAGCCAACTCAGATGAACCTTGGAAATACCTTTAAATTCTCTGGAGAAAGAAAACCTCCATTTGTGGTTAGACATGTGAGCCTAAAGTTATTTTTGAGAGGACTTTGCTATGGTGAGGATGTGGATGAGGGTGAAATAAAGGAATGGTGAACCATAAAAACAAATGGGTAATATTAAATAAAAAGGGAATTCAAATTGAGTAATAACCGTGATTAAATTATGTTCATTTCCTAGAGTCACTGCCAGGAAACTCCTATAAAGGTATTTCATACTGAGAATTTGCTCAGTAAATGTCAACCATCACTATTTTTAATTTTTCAAAATGATTAATAGAATATGATATCTGTGTCTGATAACTCACCATTATTCAGAAGAGTCTGAGAACAGCCAGGAGTTGAAGCTGCCTAACAAAGGCTAGCCTGTACTGTGTATCAGTCCAAAACGGAAGCTTCAGTAGTTTTTTAAAAAAATAGCTTCAGTTCTTAATGATGTTGGATCTCATTGGCCATACTTTGAAGAGCAGAGGACATGTGTTTACGGGAAGAAGCAATGACAGGCTACGCTCAACACCTTTAATTAGACTCATCTTAGATTTAGCCTACAGGCAGCAGTGGGCAAATTTAATCATTGTAGGTCTCTTAGCAAACTTAATTTTTTTCCTACCATACTACAAAAGTAATGGAAAATATAGGAATGCTTGTAAGCATAATAAAAATCACTATTTTGTTTAGTTTGAGGCATTTTCTTTATCTTTTTTTGTATTCAGAGTCTCATTTTTTCCACAAAGTTGTAATTATACTGTGCATACAGGATGGTTTCCTGATATATTCCAGTTAACATTCCTTTAAAGGCATTTTCTGTATTATTTCATACTTTTCATGAACACCATTCTATGTTCTAGTTAATATTCTCCAGAATGCTAACTATGGATGGTAATGTAAGTTGGTATTTTGACTTAACATCACTTGTGTTGATTTTTGTGTATTTTGACATAGGCCATGAGGCATGATAAGTCTAAAAGTTAAGGTGCAGTTGAGCTGTTTGGTGTAAAGTAGAAAGTTTGTAGATAGATTAGAGCTTTTTGGCTAGAAACTACTCAAAGGCCAGTCTATCCACAAATGCTGTCTATTTATAGACATCTGGCAAAAATCTCGACACTAGTTTTTAGCATAACTCCATAAATGTATTGTTGGCTTAAGTTTATTGGAAAGTGTGATTTAATCCATTCCGTATATATTTTTGTAAGATATAACTTTAGTTAGTTCCATTATGGACTAAAAAAAAAAAATCTTAACATAAGATTAGATTTCTTAGGGAATGAAAACTTACTTGATATTTCTATTATGTAACAAATTCTTATATAGATTTTACTATGTGCCAAGCTCTTTTAATGATCTTACATATTCTTCTGTGTAACCAGATTTCATGATGTGTGATTTTTTTTAAGCAGAACATTAAAATTGACAAGATCTGATGTTGTAAAGACTGTAAATTCAAATGAATCTATTTCTTTGAAATAGAGTGAAAAATTAACATTATAATGTGCTTTATTGAAATTAAAAAAACAGTAACAGAAATAAAAAATTAAAAGTCCAACAACTTTATGTAGATATTCTGGAGGAATATCTTTTTTCAAGTATTTAGACCTGTTTTCACATCATGTCGCCCGATCTTTCTTTAGGAAAGATCTGTCACCTAAAGTAAAATAACTCAGCTGTCACAATTCTTTTTTTTTTTTGGCAGCACTGGGGTTTGAACTCAGGGCCTCATGTTTGCTAGGCAGGTGCTCTACCACTTGAGCCTCTTCACCAGCCCCATCACTATTCTTTTATCAAGAATATAGACACTCAGAAGGGAAGGGATGTGGAAGGCTGGGAAAAAACCTGCCAGCTGTGGCAGTTCCTTGCTGTCAGGGAGGACTCCGCCTGTGTCAGCACTGTTCATACAGTTCAGGAACTTCATACTCTGTTCTGTTTAGAAGACTGTGAAATAAAACTTGGCTGTTTATATGCGTCTAACTTCAGTTCTTTATGCCCACATTTAGCCCATATCCTCGTGTTCTAGCCTTACTGAAGCCTCAGGGAACATAGGGACAGTTTTTCCTGTTAGGTATAACATAAAACACACTTGGGCACTGCAAATTAGGCTATTTTATGATCTTCTTTTTTCTAAGCTGCATAATCAGTGATTGAGGGGAAGAAAGGCATTATGGGTAATTAGAGCATAATATGAGTTATTGTAGATCAAGTCTCATTTCTTTCCTTTCCTTTTAGGTGGACAGTGCAAAGCCCTTTGGTGAAAATAATTTGGAGGATCATTTGTGGAAGTCTAGAAGAAAATCTAAATTTTCAGACTTTACGTTTCCAATGAGAAGAGGTACTCGAGTTTCTGGTTTCATTTACATTTCCTTATGGGAACCAGTGCTTCATACATGCCATCTTTCACTCTGAGTAATCACAAGTTACATTGCACACTGTGGGCTGCTGTGGTGTTCCCATGGGGCAGAGGTTGCTGAGAAACTGTCTGTTTGGGATTGCCAAAGCTATTGAAGGGGACTGTACAGAGTATTGTTGCCCATCATAGTGCCTGGGCTGGAAAAGCAGAGAGCAGCTTGTCATTGACCTGGTGTGAGCTCCTTGCAGAGGCACATTGACAGCTAACAAATAAACTGTTTTGTTTGTTTGTTTGGTAGTGGGGTTTGAAATCAGACTTCACACTCATCAGGCAGGTGCTCTATCACTTGAGCCATTCCTCCAGCCTGACATTTTTCCCCCCGCAAAGGAAAGAGCAGGAGATTGGTGGAGATCAGGAGATCTAAAACACTTGCTGTACAGGATTCCATGTTAGTGTGGAGAGGAGCCAGCTCTCTCTGAAACAGATTAAGGCAGGGAATCTCAAAGCTTTTGATTTTAAGATGCTTTTTTGCGTTCTTTTTTTTTGGAGGGACTAGGGTTTGAACTTAGGGCTTCACACTTGCAAAGCAGATGCTCTACTGCTTGAGCCACATCTACAGTCCATTTTGCTCTGGTTATTTTGGAAATGAGGTCTCACAAACTGTTTGCCTGGGCTGGCCTTGAACCATGATCCTCCTGATCTCAGCCTCACAAGTAGTTAGGATTACAGGCATGAGCCACTAGCACCTGGCACTTTTGCATTCTTAAATAATATTTTGAGAACCCCAATGAGATTTTGTTGATGTGGACAATATTTAGCATGTTAGAAATTAAAACTGAGAAAGTTAAAAAATATAACACACTAGCACAACTGCCACTAGCCATCAGAATGGTGATGTTATTACATGTCCTCGTAGCTTTTGTTAGGATTGTGAATAATATTAAGACTTAGTTTTATTATGAAAATGACTTAGTATGAAAAATAGTTTTGACCTTGAAGATTTGTTAAAAGGTCTTGGAGATTCCTGGGGAGGTTCTTAGGTCACACATTGGATTAAGGCCTCCCTTGGAGGCCTTTATGACTGAAATATATAAGAAATGCCAATAGTGAAGTCATGGCAGCAAAGTTCAACCATTACTGAATTTAATTTCTTTCACTAGGAAGGAATGTTGGTATCCCCTTCCCTTGCCTCCTGGTAGGACTGGACCTGTGCTGTCCCTCACAATAGAGATCCTTATCTCTAAAGGTTTTGACTTTTAAGGAGCTGCAGAGTCTCTTATGGTAACTCAGGCCATAGTCACTGATAACAGCTAACCAAGGACAGAGTGTAGGGTTGGAAGGAGAAAGTACTTCATCACCTCTGACATTTAATTTAAGTTCTGTGAATTGAAAACCATCCATGTAGTCTACAAAGGCAGCAGAGTGAAATCAAGCAACAGCAAATGACCTTTCCTGGGGAGGACAAGTTGGGCTTAATGCTGCCTTAGGATGATGGGACTCATACATCACACTAGACTTGGCCTTTTTCTTTGTTAATCCTGGCAGGTAGAGAACTAAGTTTCCAGAGAGGTTATAATGGGTGTTCAGGTCACACATCAAGTTTTTGGCATACCTACAAATTAGAGAAGATTTCAGACTTCTGGGCTCAGATCCTTGGAGTCTTTGTAGCTTTCAGGCCAAACCTTTGCTTAAATCACCTATCAGGTTATTCACTCAGGTAGTTATTATTCTACTGTAAGGTAGAATAATGTAGTACTTCTCAAACTTGAATGTGCATTTGAATCACCTGGGAATCTTGTTACAGGGCAAATTCTGATTCAGGAGGTGTGGAATCCTTCTTTTCTAACAAGCTTCCAGGTATAATGATGCTACTGGTCCTTGGACTTTGCTTTGAGAAGCTAAGGAATAAAAGCCAGTGCCCTGTGAAAGGAAATGCTCAAAATCAGTAGCAAGGGGCTTCCTAGGTCACAGGGTGCATTTGTGGCAATAGCTGCAAAGAGCCTCAGCATTACTCATTTCCTGCTCAGTTCAGGGTGGAAGAGAAGAGAGCTCCTGGGATAAAATGGTCACAGACACAAACGTATATGTCCAGATGTGAAAATCATCAGGCTGTAAAAAATCCCTTTTAATGTCTTGCTTTTTCCTACCAGTGGACTTTTCAGGTGTCCAAGAGAAGTCCTTTGTCACTGCCTGTGCTCTAGTCACACTGGAGGGAGCTGTGATAGCCTTAGCATTAACTTACAAATACTCATTTCAAAATCATTTTTTTCCAACCTGAAAAAAATCCAATTTTGTCTGTTTTCTCTGTGCATTTTTATTACTTCATCCTTATCATTCTCCAGTATGAGACTACTTACTTCTCATAATGATTTAGGGTAATTGTAATGATTTCTGTTCTTTCTGCATTATGTTTTTCTAAGCTCTTAGGTATTCAGTGTCTCAATTTAACATTTGTATTTACCTTAGACAAGAATACTCAAGAGCTCCTGCATAAATAGAATTCTACCAAAACCAAAGGGAATGGCAGAAGAGGCAGAGTATATGAATTTTATATTAGACCCATTATTGCTTTCTTTTAGGCTCTGGGCACCTGAGCAAATATGTTTTTTTCTGCTTAAGGCTGCTTTAAGGGTATTGAACTTTTTGCTTTACTTGAGGTTTGCTTTTACTATTCCCTTTCCATATGTGCTGAAATTAAACATAGAATGTCATTGTTGACCTTGAGGACATAAAAACGCATAGATAGAATTGTAGTGACTCAAGGGAGACTTGAAAGTGATAGTGTAATTTACAAGGGAGCATTTCAGTTCTTTAATAATTCATTCACTGTCTAAATTATTTTATACTACTGTGGGATAAATGTAACAGCAGATTTAGGGCCTACTGATAATAATCAGTCATTCAAATACATGTTCCTCTCTCTTCTAGCTGCTTCTCTTGACAGCCTTGCAGGAAACATAAAGGTAATTTTAGAAATAGCATTTGTAAAATGATTTATTTTCAGTTATCTTATGTTAGTTATTGTGCATTCTGTAATCCAAAGTGGAAAGTATATTTCTAGCTAGCGGTCCTTATGTAGAATTCTTTAGTTTAGCTAGGGTTTATGTAAAGAGGTGCCCACACCCACTGTATATTTGGCTTGCTTCCCGCTTTTCATTTGTAGGGTGAATTACCAAGGAAGGTGTATATAGACCAATACCTGCCTTACTAGAAGTGGTTTTCATTGCTTGTTCTCTAATTGGATTCCTTTATACATAAAGGGGATAAATCACTTGTTTTTGATGTTTGATTGATTTGTCAATGGGAAGATTCAAATTTCTGTGTTACAATTTGAAAACAGATGTATGCAAAGAAAACTGAGTATGCTATTTTTCTTATGCCCTAGCACTTAAATATTTTATATAAAAATTGTATCTTTCCTGGATTCAGTAATTCCCTATCTCCAGAAATCAAAGTTCATTTGATTTATTTTGGCATGAGTTTATTTTGGCTTATTAACATATGCCAAATGTACAGACTTTTGGTTATTTTTTCTTGACCTTGACTCCTGAGTATTTTGTCTCTAGTATTCTGTACTGGGGCCCTTGTATTTGCAGGATCTTGCCTCAATTTATCTTCTTTGCCCTACCCTACCCCTAGTTCTAAGCAAACAAGCCTACAACTAAAGAATACTGCACATTGTCACCCAGGTTATCAAAGAACCAGATGAATGGATTGTTTTAAGGAGAGAATCACCATCACCTTTAGATTCAAGTAAGTTTGGAAAGTCCTCACCCAGTAACCAAAGGGATGCAGATTTCTTCCGAAAAACTTCATTTACTACCTCCCGGCATTCCAGATCTCCCAGCCCTCTTGATCAGCCTCTTCAAGAAAGGTCAGCAGTAAACACCTGTCTCCTTGCCTAAAGAGGGCATTGTGGTCTGTCAGGAATAAAGCCTAGTCACTTTGTCAGTTTCTTTCTTAGGAATATTCTGCTGGTGTTTTGGTATGGAAAATGAAGATTCTTTTTAAAATCTACCTGAAAGTCAGAGTTGAGCCTTTTCTCTTGCCTTGGGACAGTGTGTCTCAGGATATTTGTCATAAGTGGGATAGACAACTAACTGATATAGATACCAGTTATCTACCCATTTTTATCTGTCACAATTTTAAAACTAAAGTTTTTGGTTTCACAAGTATAAAAGTGTTCACTATGGAAAGTTTAGATGTTACAGGCAAACCAAAAGGAGTGGTAAAGTCACCCACAGTCCTGCCATCCAAAGCAAACACCATTAACATGTCAGTATATGCTCTTTTTCTAGATTAGTTTCTTGGTTTGTCTGTATTTTCACAAATAATAAAAAACATATTTGTATTTGTTTGGAAGGCAGGTTAGAGAACTAGAGCAGAAATCTTTAAATTTGCCAAGTTGCATCTCTAGGAAAGCGACCAGTCATTAAGTTCACTTAGGTCTGCCTCAGCTTAACCCCGTAAGTCCTACATCCTGGAGAACCCAAATCTCAGCAAACTAAGATAAGTGGCCCCCTTCACTCCAGGGAAGTGGCACTGAAAATAACATGCCTAAGACAGCTGTGTTGAATGAGGGATATGCCAGTCTGCTTTTCTCTGCCTTGTTAGTGGTGAGAATAAGTTCCTTTTCCCAAATAACATGATTGCTCACAAAGGGGCTCATGTTAAGTATGTTCCAGAATCAAAGTGGCACTGAAAATTTCATAGGAATTATATTAAGTCTGAGGTACACTAAGAAAGTAACAGTCCATTTGTAGTGTTTCTCAGAAATGATAGAATAACTATATTAAAATGTTAAATCATTTGAGAAAACCAAATTAGATATTTTAATAAAATCTGTTAATGAGCTGGGCACTGGTGGCTCACGCCTGTAATCTTAGCCACTCAGGAGGCAGAGATCAGGAGGATCATGGTTCGAAGCCAGTCCAGGCAAATAGTTCGCAAGATGCTATCACGAAAATACCTAACACAAAAAAAAGGCTGGTGGAAAGGCTCAAGGTATAGGCCCCAAGTTCAAGTCCTGGTACCACAAAAAAACCAAATCTATTAATGTGTAATGAGTTCTTGATTATTTATTTCATTGGAAAATGATACAACATGTATTTTAAAAAATCACCTTTGGCACAGACATAGTTAGAGAGACACATTTATGCCCCTTTCTGTACCTGGCCTCTGTCCCCTCCTGGCTTATGCTCTTGCTACCAGTGTGGAACTCAGCAGGTTGGCAAAGCAGGGAGATTATCCTGGATTCAAGGACTTATAGAAAATTAGTTTTAAACAGAGTGAGAAGAACTTTCATTTGGTGGTGACCAGGAGACTTGGGCCCCAGTGACACTTGATTTTAAGTGCCGTGTGGTCTCACAAAAACTAGCCCTTTTAGACCACATTTTTTCATTTTTAAAATGAGTGTGATGATCAAAGAAAATCTTCTTTCAGCCACAAAGTGCTTCTCTGCTGCCAGAAGTGGGCTTTTGTCTATGTGTCTGTTTATACACATCTCCAGTACTCCTTAGAATCAGTGAAGCAAGCTTTTCTGAGAGACTGAATTGAGTATGCAATATCAGACAACTGTTATGTGCAGTGTACATGATCATGACACATCACTGCTTTCTAGTGGTTCACACACTAAATAAGAAGGTAGAAGTAACCTCATCCCCTAAAAATGAGATGGATTGTGGTGTGCACTCAACAGAAGTACAAGCTAAATGCAGGAGAAGACAGTACAAGAGGAGATTAATCACATCAGGAGGGAGGTTTGGGAAGAACTCATTTTTCCTAAATATGTTAGATGACTTGTGCATTCATTCAACCACCCCTTCATTCAACTAGCCTGTTTTTGTATAGCAGGCCAGTGATTCTCACCTCTGGCTGACAAAAGAACTGCCTCATGCTTCCGAGTCAAAATCAACTGGGACTGGATTTGAGTGTGTGGAATCTCTATCGTTAAAAGAGTGTCTCAGGGAAAACAGGATTGATGATCAATCTTCTAGGCCTGGAATGGAAACACTAACCTTTTAACACATTTCTCCTGATCTCTGAGAACTTGTAACCTAGCACAGGATGGAAAAAAATTAAAACACACACACACACACACACACACACACACACACACACACACACACGAAGAGCCTTCTACAAGGCAGAACGTCATGAATGGTGCAGACAAATGTGGAATAAATGAGGATGGCACTTCTAGAATATTTTATGGAGGAAGTGATATTTTCATGTGGGCCCTAAAGGGAGGAGATTGGTTTATGATAAAGTTAATGAAAGGGGATGATGATGGCAAGGGAGAAGGTAGGGACACTGTCAGTGTTCAGCACTTTAATTTGGGGGAATAGTGGGTACCAGGGCTTAAAGGTCTAAGGGAGGACCTTGGTAGCCATCGAGAAAGGCTGAACTTTTTCTTGCAAGGCAACATGGAGCTTTTGAATGTTTAGTCAAGGGTGGTGGCAAAGGTAACTTCAGGAAGATGAGACTTAACAGCTGATCAGAGTTTTATCGGATATCTAGGATGAGGCAGCAAATATTGTGTGCACAAAGTCACTTCAAATAGTTAACTTTGGACCTAATTGGACTATGAGTTTGTAAATAAGGCCATAATCTGCAATGACAAAGAATAACATGGCCATAGAAAGGTTATCCAGTTTGTCCATGGCTGTTCTGGCTTTATTCTGAATAGTCCTGTTTCCTGGGAAAGTCCTGATTCCTGGGCAGGCCAAGATGGTTGGTCACCTTAATTCCAGAGGAGTGGATCTAAAGGTATTATTTTTTCAGATAGCAGTTTCGAATGAAGGCTATGTCCTTCATATGCTGGGTAAAAGACTCCATTCCCCAGAGACCTTTAGAGTGACCCCCAAAATAGGCTTCTGGGACATTAGGGGTTGCAAACTCTGTCTCCACTTCACTGACTGTTGCTTTCACATTAGTATCATCAGGACCAGTCCCTCAGTGCCCATATCTCAAGGGTGCACCAGAAACACCTCTTAAGAGGTGTAAGGAGTAAGGGCCAAGGTCACAGGGATGAGTGGGGAGATCAATTTTGGAATGAGAATCAGCTCAAGGTTTTTATGAGAAGTGCAAAGCCCTTTAACTATCCTTTGGTATTCCCAACAGAGGGAGGAACACTCTTGAGGTGCTGTTCATCTCCACCATCTGGATAGTGTCACATGCCTTCAACAACCATCCTCACTCCTCCTTCTGCACAAGGAGAAGGTGACTCACACATAGAAGTCTATAATAAAGACACAGCACTGCTCCTGTCTATTGGCTCATCATCCTTAGAGAATGACTCTCAGATGTGGAATAGATTTCCTGGAACATAAAGATGTATGCATTTGCATTGTGTGTAATTGCATTAATTACTTTGATACTCTCAAGACCTACGAGAAGGCATGTGCATTGTCTAGGTGGTGGCTATTTTTAAATGCTAGCTTTATTTATAACTTCAAAATAGTTCTGTTCCTCTTCAAAATTCCGAGAGCAGTATAGAAATCATGTATGTGGTCTTTTTAAAAGCACAACAGTGTTTTGGGGGTGCTCTCATTTGTTGCAAATTGTTTTCCTGGGTTGGTAATGGATTAGTGTACAGTCTTACTCTTGGCTTTGTCTCCATGGAAACCACTGGGACATGCTTGTTACAGAGACAGTTGTGAAGGGAGGTTGTTGGGGCCTGAACCATGCGAAGCAACTGCCCAGGGGGGCAGGCATTAGCATAGCAGTCAGAATAGGCTCCCAAATGCTCCTGTCATTTTTGATGTTTATTGTATATTAATAGAAAATAATGATTTTGTTTGAATTGCTGAAATTCTTTAGGCATTTTTAGGAAATAGTAGCTATAGTTTTCATGATCAAATTGCTTAGTTATAACTCAGTATTTAGGATTTGTTACTCATGCCCTAGAGAGTGGTTAGGAGTTAAGAATAGGGATAGGAGTTGGGAGGAAGTGGGATTGTAGGCAGAGGGAACAGTATTGGTGAATGCCTATGGAAGACAAAGAAAAAACACTACATTTGGGGACTTGAAAGACACTGTCAGGCTGGTGGTTAACTTTGGGATCTGGGTGACCTAAAATAAATGAGATATAAAATAAAATCCTTGTGGTAGAAGAGATTAGATTTTATATGAAACATTTGAATGTAAAAATTTACATGAAAAAGCAGGATTTGTTCAGTAGAGAAATATCTGAAAGATATTTCCAAAGAAGAATTACTCATTCATAGTCACATACCCAAACAACCATTTTTAATATCTTGGTTATTTTTGTTTCCCAGTGCTTTCCTTATGCATAGTTTAATAAAGGCATTGAGTCACACCTTATGTACTGTTTTGCATCTTGATGTTTTTTCTTATGATTAGTTTTAGGTATTGACCCATATTATTATATACTCTGAGTGTCATTTTTAGTTTCTCCATAATACTCCACTATGTTTACTCTGTTAGGCAGGTTCCATCCTAGTTCTCAGTCCACGTGGAAGAAGATCCATGAAAGGATATGCAATCTTCTGACATCACACAGAGCTCAGCAGCAGCCAAAGGTTAGGGTTTCTGATGAAACTAGGTCTTTGTTGACAAATATGGGAACTTGAACTTGCAACAGAATGGGGGAGGTGGACTAATCAAGTAATCACAGAAATGTAAAATTGTGATACCAATTGAATTAAATGAAAGGTTACCAGTGCCCTCAGTGGCTGGAGTTAACCATGCCATGTAGTTGAATTGGTCATCTTGACCAGTACTGACATAGACTAGATGATAGCATGATACTTATAAGTAAATACTGATTACCATTATCATGGGAGTAGTGAATTGTTTTACTTCCTCTCTGTAAAGTCATTGGCTTTCCTTTAATTCCCAGCCTTTTCAAGTAAATTCCTTTAAAATGAAGATAGAAAAGGAGGGAGGGAAGAAGGGGAGGAAAGAAGAAAGGAAGGAAGGAAACCAACCTACATACACACATACATAGTGAACCCCTATATATGGCAAATATGAGATGCACATACCTGTTATGTGCAAAAAGCTACACATCTGGTTATTGATCTCTATTACATTATGGGTAATGCAGTTGCTGGATGTGTTTTGTTATAGGATGATTCTGTCTTCAAAGTAAATGATGTATTTGGAGACCCAAGCTACCCTCTGAAGAAATACCCATCACATGAACAGAGACATTTTTAATGGCTGTCTTATGTAAGTAAGCAGGTTAAGTACTTCTTCTTGTCTTGATTTGCTAAAAGAATTTCAGTTTCCTGCTAGCAGTGAAGTAAGTAGAAAATGTGGTAGGAGACCTAGGACTATGTTCTTCCTTCACACAGTAAAACAGCAATAGTACATGTCTGCCAGCTCTCTCTTGTCCTACTCCTCAGTGGCTCTTTATCTAAGAGACACTCAGACATCATTCAGCAATTTGACCACAAGTCCTTTTCTGCCTTAGGGCTTTTGCACATGTTGCTTTCTCCAACTGGAATAATTCTTCCTGGCTCTGACTGGGTGACATTGTTTATCCTTCAGGTCTGTGACCTTCCATGACACTCCTTCCTCCATATACCATTTAGCACTCTGCACTTTTCTTTCATAAAGTATGACAGTTTTTATTACTGCTGTTTAAAATCAATCTTTTCTACTAGGATGAAATCTTCATGATATTAGAGCTGTGTCTCTGTCTCTTGCTACTTTACACCCAGCATTTGCATAATACACAAATACCATTTAACTTTCCAGTCACACCTACTGGGTGTATGTTCTGAACAAGATCCTGCCTTCCCACTCTGCTGCAGTCCTTGCATCATTGACTCTCCACTGTGGTTTCTGCTTAGTAAACAGTTCTTATAAGTGAATGTTGAATGAGATAACAAGGCAAGTCTAGAACTAATTAGTCAGACATGTAGCAAAGTAGTTGGCCATATTGTGGCATGTCATTTCTCAGGTGTTCTCTTATTTCCCATCCATACCCGAGGCCCAGTGTGCTAGTACCTCTTCCTTCCATAGTGCAAGTTGGATTTTTGTAGATGGGAGTAAAGCTGAGAACTCCTGTTCTGCATCCTGCTGACAACTTTCCACTCTTCCCCACCCCAATGTGATTTCTCACTTATTTTTTAAGTGGCTGAGTTATAAATCCAGCTAGTGTGCAGTAACTTCATCATTTTAACATGCATCATTATAGTAACATGTGACAGTTCCATACTGTGGGATGACAAACAATACTTAGAATAGACTTATCATATTTGGTCTTTATGTAAATAATAAATGTTTTAAATTTTCCTAAATATAATATGCTGAGACATTTCATTCCAGTCTTTCTTATTAAATGCTTCCTAAGGGCCAAGAAGTTGTGCACATATTCCACGTGGGCTAAATGAGTTAATATTTAGCTCGCACAACAGCTCTTTGAGATGAGTACTATTATTAGTTCCACTTTACAGATAGGGAAACTGAGGTACAGAGAGGTTATGTACCTTGCTTAAAGTGACATGGTTGGTGAGTGGTGGGACAAATAACATGAACCTGGATAGGGTGGCCTCAGAGACCATGCTCTTAACCGTTGCATTCTGTTGCTTTTCCAAAACTCATGGTAGGTAGGAGAACTCTGGGAAGAAAGAAAGTGCAAGGGTGTAAATAAGAGCCTTTTGGCAACCAAGCAGAGTTTGGACACTGCCCTCCAATGTCCCCCACTAGGATCTGATAGTGTTGTATTATGTGATCTTCACCACAGCAACATCAAAATAATTATGAGTCTTTTTAGGCAATAATGGAGTATTGGGATGACCTGTTAGGTTTTCACTACAGTCAGCCTCCTGATAGTCTGGCTTGAGGGTCACTTGTACTTTAGGACACAAATCACCTTGTTCCAGGGCTGGCTGGGGCTCCCCACCTTTGGCCCAGAGGAGTGTGGAGGACAGCTCAACAATTGTCCATTCTGTTGGCTTTTACTTTAGAACATTCTGCTTGGTAGATTAAAGGATGGATTCTGGGCTACTTAATCTCTGGTTGTGAGAACAGTTATCTCGGCTTTTATTAGGTTGTTACACAGAATATAGCCCACGTAATTACAAATGCCAAATTGCATTGAATTTCAACATAGGTAACATCGAGTTACAGAAAGCCCTGAACCAACTGATATGTGGACACTGACATGAGGAGACTGAGAAGATGTAACAAAACCCCCATAAATTTTGTCTTGGAAAATGGATTTCCTACATAAACAGCAGTCACCTCTCACTGGTTTGGAATGTGTTCATGGGCCTTTCCTGGAAACTCTGCATTCTGTCCTTTGACTAGCCCTACTTCTCGAATTATGGATTCCTAGTGAGACAAGGATCTTGGAGGGCTGTGCTAGGGAAGTTTCTCCTGGTTATAAACAAACAAACAAACAATGCCAGGGGACTCTGACAAGTCTTGAGCAAACAGTGCATTATGAGTAGCCCAGTGAACCTGGGGAAGATCCAAATAAGCAAGGTCAAGTAGATAAAAATGGGACAGCTAGAGGCATCCTGTGGGTCAGGAGGACAGATTCCAGAGAACACACAGTGAGAGCACCAGTTCCTGCCCTTCCTTTTCCACAGCAGGTCTTTCACTTTGTGCTCCCTACCTCCTGGTATCCCAGTGATCACAAGATCCAAGAAAAAGAAAAAGTAGAGTTTTAGCTACATAAATGTTAGGGATTTTGAACCAAAAAACAATGAGTCCATTGTCTTACTAGGTAGAGACAGGAAATTGGGAGGAAGAAGTGGGTAGAAAGGGTTAGAATACATCTTTTCCCCCTTGTTCTGGATGTTTTGGGACTTGGTACTTAGGGTATAAAACCAATTACCCTTTGCATACTTAAAATGGTGAATTTTACAAGCCCCCCCCCCCAAAAAAAACCCCTCCAATAAACAAAAAGTTCCACAACCCCTGCAAAACTCCTTAGATTATCCCTAGTTCTCCTGGAAGACATGATTGCTCTTATGCCACAGTCCTTACCAAGGGCATGAGATGACTGCCTGTGTCAGGTGTACTAACTGAGAATCCATTTCCATGGAGGGAGGGCCTTACGAGGCCACCTCTGTGAAATTCCTGGTCCCTCAGCAGAGTCAGGTCTTCCACCTTCTGTTCAGGGATGGGAGACCGACCATACTGTGCTGATTCCACTGAATTGTGAAATCTGCCTGTGGTCCCAGACTCTACCATGTGGCTGGCCTGAAGCTGAAACAGGGAGCCAAGCTCTTTGTTGTGCTTCCAACTGGATGGTCAGTGAAGTAGGCAGCTCAGGATTTCCCCAGACACAGCAAGAATTGTAGCCTTATACCTTTTCTAAAATTCAATAATAGCAAAAAAGGAAATATACCAATTAAAAAAAAAGATAAAAGAAAAATTTGTTAAAGTGCTGGTTTCTGATTCTGTCATAGTTCACTAGGTCTCTAGCAACTAAGACAGTGGCTGGGATGGCTTGTAATCTCTCCTGTTGCCACTGGGCAAGAGTCATTTTTCTTCCTTTCATAGTGCCCCTACATCTTCATTACCACCCAAACTGAAAGAAAACCAGCCTCAGCTATTGAAACCATCCTTCACCATTCAAGGCCTACCCTCTCTGATTTGGTTGGCATTCCTTCTGTGGAATTTGTCATTTGGTGACTTTGGGGGAATGATGTAACGGATAATTATATACCTGTCTTTGTCTTAGAAGCTCCCGGTCCTTTCAGAGTTCAACAGATTAAACCAGCAGTGATCATACACCCAAGTCACAAGGCAAATTACTGGGCCAGCAATCCTCACTAAACATTAGAACCTGGGAAACTGAAAAATTCTAATGCCTAGACTCCAGACCAGTTTAACTTGAGTCTCTACAAGTGGTGCCCAACACTGGTATTTTTATGAGTTCTTTAGGAAATTCTGATACACATTTAGGATGGAGAATCTGCAGTAGACTGTGAGTTTTTTGAGGATGGGAGATTCAGAACATCCCCAATTCCATTCTTGACCCCTTCTATGCTCACCAGTAATTGTTCTGTAGAACACAATTGATTGGAACACAGTTAACAGTTCATCTCAATAACACCTAGCAAGTTCTGGCACATTTACTCTGCCCCAAGAATTATACTAACTCCGTACAATAATACTGGGAGGTAATACTCTGAGTGTCATCATCCTGATATACAAAGAGGTCAAATAACTTGCCCAAGATTGTAACAGGTGCACATTGCCTTATTTTCCAACTCCCCTTAAAACCAGGGAATGTAGGAGAAGAGGGTCAAGTGAGCCCAAGTGAGCCCAAGTGAGCCCAAGGCAGAGTTCCAGGCCAAGATTAGGGTAGTGTTAATTCATCTTTTTCTCTTTGACTTTGTTGATGGTGTGCCTTATTGTCAGTATCACATGCAGTATGTGATGTTTCAAATTTTGCAGGGGAAAATAAATGAACACTGAAGGAGGATCAAGAAGAGCTCACTCATCAAGATAACTGACACATCCATGGAGAAATGAACAACAATCTTTGTTGTCTCTATTGAGTTGCTGGTGTCTAATCCCCTTTAAATCAAATCCCTTACTCAGTCTTTTATGCTCAAGTAAGAGTTGATTAAAGTTTTTGCTGTTTGGGGCTCACATTTTTTTGTCATGTGGAAAATTCCTATTTTGTTTGTGTGTTTGTTTTGAGCATGAAATTGAAAAGCACTTTTAGGTAAGCACTTTTTAGAATTCTAATAAAGGGGAAGGGGGGAGAAATGACCCAAACATTGTATGCACATACGAATAAAAGAAATTAAAAAAAAATTCTAATAAAAATGTTTTACATTTTTAGAGCTAGAGGAATAACCTGATAAATCCTCCAGGAAAAGGCTGTCAACCTGATTTTTCTCTATTTGATACATATGTTTTTATTATTTATTTATTTTTAGTGTTGGGCTTGATTTACATGAAGTCTCCTTAAAACCAAGGAAAAGACAGCATTACATCTAGAGAATTTGTATCTTGTTTTTAAAGGTAAATTTGTAAAAGGAGACTTTTTTTTTTTTGGACTGTAGTTTAAATTACTCTCCTTTTTCTAGCAATATTTTTGAGGCAGGGTCTTGCTATATAGCCTAGATTCAAGCTCCTCCTACCTCAGGCTCCCAATTGCTGGGATTAGAGGTGGCATCCCCAGGTCCAGCTTCAAGCAATTCTTGATAAATATTGGTCAGGAACAAAACCTTCCTCAAATATTTTTCTGAAATAACTGCTTTAAGAAAATAGGTCCCACAGGAAGGACTGCCAAAACCAGATTTTAAATTAGTGTGCCTTTATGAAATGCTTCACAGTTTGAGCGAGGAGGAAGAGGATGAAGACAGGAGGAAGGGAGACTAGAGGGACATTTGGGTGCAGATCCAAAATGCCCACTTTTATTAGAGGTCATTTCCGTTTTTCTCACTGAATGCTTCCCTCCTCACTTTCTGATCTGCTAATTCTACTGTTTAAATTACTTGGATTTTGACTTTTTATTTCTCAAGGGATTAAGCTTTGAGGAGTTATATGGGGGCCAGGATTGCAATTCAGGTATTTTGCTTTTGGAGTGTGTAATAGCGTGAATAATTTTGTTGATGTATTGAGGTTTGGATTACTGTGGAAAGATCTGTCATTAAACATCGTAAAAAGAATTCCTACCTGTCTTACTTCAGTTTATAATTCCTTTCTTGACTTTCACCATTGCAGATCTGTCAAATCCTCAACCATATTTTACAAGCATACTTCATGGGGTGTCAGTTTGCAGAGGATCCTGGGACAGTCTCTTATGTGAAATCTGGGCCCTCTAAGCAAAAGCTATACATAAAGACTGTTTCTGTATGGTCATCAGTCTAGGTGAAGTCTATAGGTCCTGAAGTATAAAAGAGATAAAAATTGGATGATATGACTGATATAGAAGAGTTGGTTGGTTTTAAGTTTATAATCTGATGAGTTGTGTATATGAGTTCAGCCTAGCTCCTTAATGCTGGGCCGTTCTTAATATAGCCATGACTCCACTCAGTCAGAACCATTAAAGGAACTGGCTATAATCTGAGTAGGACATGCCTTTTAATCCAGTAAATATGCTATCATTGCCAGATGGGGCTGCTGCCCTTCCCTGGTGGGGGAACCATCCCAGCACTATAAGACATTCAAGTTTTGGAAAGAACCTTCTCTCTCCTTTCTTCTCTTGTGCTGAGCATCCTGCCAACAATGATAAGACTACCTGAGTCTAGGGCCCTTCTGTCCTCCACACTGGGTCTGAGGTGGTCAAATTATGACAATAAATTTATATTACTTATCAAAGGAAAGAACCTATGCTTAGTTTTACCTTTAGAACTAAGGAATTTGACCCACAGCTTGGGTCAGATCTAGGACAAGAGCTCTTCCTTGGAGCAAATGGGATGTTTTTGGATGACTGGGTTGACACAGCCTCTTTAGCAGAATGAGGAGTTCCAAGTCCAAAATTTCCCCTTGGGATTCAACATCTTTTAAATTGATCCATCAGCATCCCTATAAGTACATATTTTTTCTTTTTGTTTTCTTACAGTGCTGGGAATCAAACCCAGGACCCTGTTCATGCTACTCAAGTGTGCTACCACTGAACTACATCCCCAACCCTTGTTTTTTTGAGACATTCTTGCTGTGTAGCTCACTCTGGCTTTGAACTCCCTATATAACCCAGGCTAACCTGAACTTGTGATCCTCCGGCCTCTGTTCCTGAGTGCTGAGATTACAGGTGTGCACCACCACATCTGGCTTCTTATCTTTATTTTCAAAGTACCTTGTAGTTCATAGTAAAATATCACCTTTCCTTGTCAACCCCAAAGAATCACCTGCTGGAGTGCATTCACTCTGTGTGGTTCTGTGGTGCCACACAGTTTTGTCTCCTCTCCAAGACCGTGGGAACCAACAGAGCAGACAGAACACAACATATGTATATCTGGGTTTGGTTTGTATGTGTGGAAGGCTCACATGGTGCAGAGATTGGGGGTTTTATCTCTATCTCGATACCACTAGGAACACTGAGACAACAGTGATGAGGGTTCCCAAGGCCTGTCCCAGAAATAGTGAAAGGAATTCAGGAGCCTCTAGGCCCCTGAGACACAGATCTAGATTAGGACTTCAAATGAAGAGAGGGAAGAGAGACCCCTGGCAAGGCAGAGTTGTCATACACATGTGTAGAGGGGCTTGAGCTTTTGATGTGATTGGTTGGGGATGTTCTTAAACCAGCTAAGGTGTGTCATTGCATGTCTTGAATAGCCTGGGTGAGTTTGGAAGGTGATTTGTTCTAAGTTCTTCCATAGAGGGGCAGGACAAGGGCAACTTTGGGGATTTTGGGAGAGTCACAGTCTTTTAGAGACCTTATCATCTACCTTTGGGGGCCCTGGAAAGAGATGGAGCTAATGGTCTTCCTTCCCCTATACCCCTTTTATCATTCACTCATTCCTTTACTTAGTGTCTGGGTTTGCCATGCGCTGCATCCAGGGCTTCATATGAGCATTAAAATATAAGTGTGAAAACTGAGGATTTGGGAGCAGGAGCACATGGATTTAGATACCATTTACAGAGAGCTTTGGGCAAATAATTGAACCTCGTTATGCTTGAGTGTCCTTATGTGTAAAGTGGAGGTAGTGATACTATTTGCTTTGTAATGTCGTAAATGGATGACACACTTTAAAAGCACATTAAATCAATGCCTCACACAAAAAGAGCACTCACTGTTAGCCATTCTTATTCTCACTTCATTTAATTATTTAGGGAAAACATTATTTCCCCCATTTTCTTGCTAAGGACACTAAGGCTCAGCCAAACAAGTGTCAGAGCCAATTTTCAAACCCTCTTTTTTCTAAACTTCGTGGTCTCTCGACTACCTTCTACTGCCTCTTGGTTGTCATGAGTCTTCCCCTGTGGCTAGGGCATCCTAGCAATTCTATCTGAGCATTTAAAATACTCAGCACTTCAATCAGAGTGACAGGGCTACTAAGGTCTCTAACAGTTATTAGAATGACATTCATCACTTCTTGGTTTAGGTCAACAAGAGGTGCTTTCTGTTCTTATTTCCTGCCATTGGAATACTATGTTTGTAAATAGCATTTTTAGGAAGTTCTCCTTCCCCCTCACTTCAAAATAATCCTCCCTGTTCCTTGTCCTCCAGGAACTGACACACACTTAAATTGGTATTTTGAACTGAGATAAATATCACACCTGTTTTAGTGGGATGACTTCCAGGAACAGATTGTAAGCAGTAGGTGTTATTGCTGGAAGTGCTTGAGTCATGGTGTGAACTCATCATGAAAGCTCATTGGCATTGCGTAAGGGAAGAAAGTTTAACTCAGGCGCATGATGACGTCCTTTGTTCATTGAATCATGTGGTCTCCCAGTCCTGACAACCAAATTGATTGCGCAGCCTTGTGTGGCTCCATCAACTTGTACTTACGAAGTGCCTACTATGTACTCAGTATAGAACTGGATCCTGTGGGAAGGACGGGGTCATGCTAGGGGTATAAGATACAACCTGTATCCTCCTGGAGTTTCCAGACTTACTAGGGCAATGAGATGTTTTAGAAACTATTGTAAACTCAGATGTCTTCAGAAGAAGCAGAATTTGTGACTGTCAGCTGAAGTGGGTTTTGTAATAATGGGTGGTAGGAACTGGAGTGAAATGGACAGTTTAACTCCCCCCATCCCCTGCTCCCACAGATGTTCATATTCCTGAAATTCAAATCTAAAACAACAAAAGGTTCTGTGGCCACATAAAGCTGTTTACTCCTGCTTAATAATATAAAATAATGATACTGATTTAAATGAGGTTATGGAACTCAGTTCCATTACTTTATAATTAAGTCCTGTATTGACTAACTTATTAATATAAGGTAATACCTGTTTATGTACCAAGATACTATTACTTCTATACATTCCAGGAGGTAAGAAACACTGAGGTCTTGGGACTAGGGTCAATAATTTTTCTTCAACATTGCAGAATAGGAAGAACTGGTAGAAAAGAAGTTTGGGAGAAGTGAGGTAATTGGGGAGGGATAATGAAGGGTGTTATATGGGGAAGGAAATGTCTTCTGGGCATATCTTCTGAAGTGTCTTAAATATTAGACCTGGTATTTTAGATTTTGTGCTATAGACACAAAGAGTTTGGGAGTGAGAAAGTACAGTATGAATTGACAATCTTGCTCATGATAGTTTGGAAGTGGGTAGAGAATGGTGGCAGTAAGGTTCTAAGGAGGCCATTGAAGAAGTCTGGAAACAAGAGTAATAAAGTCTAAACATGGCATGTGGGTCACAGAAAATGGCTGATGAAACATCATAGGCATGGGAAGAAATCATGAAGCAACTTATTTTAAAGGTGAAATATTGCAGAAGAGTAAATATTGATGCTTGGGAAAATGCCTTTTGGATTTCACAAGTAGGGCATTGGTTACCTTGGGGTTTCCAGATAATTGTGGGGGTTGGAAGCCCAAGACAGCAGGGGAATAAAGTATTACTGAATAGGAGGAAATGGAGGCCCATGAACAAACAGCAATCTGTAGTCCAAAAAATGTGGTAAGAAAAAGAAAAGAGAAATAGGGTTCCAGTGTTTATTCTGACATGTTCCTGACTAGTTTTGGAACAGATTGTCTAGAAGAATTGGGTTTTGAATGAAGGATTTCAAGTTGATATGAGGGGAGAGGGATATGATCATAAAGGAGGTGAGATTAGGCCTGTAGGTGATGGGAGAATAATGCAGACACATTTTAAATTAATCTTTGCTAGAATGGGAAAATATGGATGAGGGCATTTGAAGGAGTAAATGTGGTTATAGCAAATGAAATGATTAGAAAGGATAATCAGTTTTTTTTTTTTTCTGAGACAGGGTCTTCCAATGTAGCCCAGGCTGGCCACAAACTTGGTATTTACCCAGGCTGTCCTTGAACTCATGATCCTCCTGTGTCTGTCTTCCAAGTGCTGGAATAACAGGCCTTCACCACCATGCCCAGCTGACTTCCAACTTTTAATCCATTTTCTCGCAAACAACATAATTTCATTCTTCTTTATGGCTGAAGAATAATACTCCAATGTTTACACACACACACACACACACACACACACACATACACACACACATGTATCACATTTTCTTTATTCATTTGTCAGTTGACAGACACCTAGGTTGATTCCACAGTTTGGCTATTGTGACTAGTGCTGCTAAAAACATGGGTGTTAAGTATCTCAATTGTAGGCAGACTTACATTCCTTTGGATATATGCTCG
Organism: Castor canadensis; assembly: GCF_047511655.1. NCBI lineage: Eukaryota > Metazoa > Chordata > Mammalia > Rodentia > Castoridae > Castor > Castor canadensis. The sequence continues at coordinate 66,689,097 of NC_133398.1, forward strand.
GAATAAATATGCCGTAGCGGAATCACAGGATAGTTCTATTTAGCTTCTCAAGGAACCTCCCTATTGATTTCCATGGTGGCTGCACTGATTTACATCCCCACCAACAGGGTATGAGGGTTCCTTTTCCCCCTGCATTCTTACCAGCATTTGTTGTTGTTTGTTTTCTTGATGATTACCATTCTGACTGGGGCAAGATGGAATCTAAGTGTAGTTTTAATTTTTATTTCCTATATGAGTAAGGATGTTAAACATTTCTTCCCTTAATTGTTGGCCATTTGTATTTCTCCTTTTTTTTTTTGTGCTGGTGCTGGGGTTTGAACTCAGGGCTTCATGCTTGCTAGGCAGGTACTCTACCACTTGAGCCACTTCACCAGCTGTAACTTCTTCTTTTGAAAGCAATCCAATTCATTTGCCCATTTATTAATTTGATTGTTGTTCTTTTGGCATTTAAATTTTTAGAGCTCTTTATATATTATGGATATTAGTCCTTTATCTGATGAATAGCTGGCAAAGATTTTCGTCATTCTGTAGGCTATTTCCTGGCAATTGGAGTTTTACTCAGAAAGGCATTACCTATTCCTAAATCTTCAAGAGTCATCCCTCTGTTTTAGTCTTTACATTCAAAACTTTGATTCACTTTGAATTAATTTTTTGTACTGGGTGAAAGATAGGGGTATAGCTTCAGTCTTGTATGTGTGGATATCCAGTTTTCTCAACACCATTTGGTGAAGAGGCTGTCTGTTCTCCAACATATGGTTTTTGGCACCTTTGTCAAAAATCATATGGCTGTCGCTGTGTGGGCTTATTTTTGGATCTTCTATTCTGTTTCTTGGTCTGTGTCTGTTTTTGTGCCAGTTCCATGCTTTTTTTTTGTTGTTGTTACTATGGCTATATAGTATAATTTGAAGTCAAGTATTGTGTTACCTCCAGCATTGCTCATTTTTCTCAAGATTGCTTAGGCTCTTCAGGGTCTTTTGTGTTTCCATATAAATTTTAGGATTGATTTTTCTTTTTCTGTGAAAAATGACATTGGAATTTTTATGGGGATTCCATTGAATTTGTAGAATGCTTTCAATAGTACAGCCATTTCCATAATGTTAATTTTGCTTATCCATGAACATGGGAAGTCTTTCGATCTTCTAGTGTCTACTTCAATTTCTTTCTTCAAGATTTTATAGTTTTCATTGTAATCACCTCCTTTGTTAGGTTTATTCCTAGGTATTTAATTTTTTTTGAGGTGATTATGAATGGGATTGTTTTCCTGATTTCTTTCTCACTTTGTTCATTATTGGTATATAGAAAAGCTGAAAGGCTACTGATTTTTTTTAATGGTGGGCCTGGGCTTTGAGCTCATGGCTTCATGTTTACAAATCAGGAGCTCTGCCACTTGAACCACACCTCCAGTCCATTTTTGTCTGGTTATTTTGGAGATGGAATTTAGTGAACTGTTTGCTCGGGCTGGCCTAGAACTGCAATCCTCCCAATATCAGGCTCCCAAGTAGCCAGGATTATAGGCATGAGCCATGGGCACCCAGTATTACTGATTTTTGTATGTTAATGTTGTATCATGGTGCTTTGCTGAAAATGTTTATCAGATCTAAGCGTTTTTGTTTTTTGTTTTTTTTTCCCTTGGCAGTACTGGGGTTTGAACTTAGGGCCTCACACTTGCTGGATAGCTGCTTTACCACTTGAGTTATGCTTCCAGCTCCAGATCTAAGAGGTTTTTTTGGTGGAGTCTCTCTTTATGTTTTTATCATCTGCAAATAAGCATAATTTTTGACATCTTTCCTATTTGTACCCCTTTTCTTTCCTTCTTTTGCCTTATTTCTCCAAGAATTCAGTCTCTGTATTGAATGACATTGAAGAGAGTGGACAGCTTTATCTTGCTCCTGACTGTAGAGAAAACGGTCTCAGTTTTTCCTCACCTAGTACAGTGTTGGCCATAGCTTCATCATACATAGTCTTTATTATGTTCCTTCTATTCCTGTTTTCTTCAGAGCTTTTATCATGAAGGGATATTGAATTTTGTCAAATGTTTTTTCTGTGTCTACTGAGATGATCTGTGAGTTTTGTCCTTTATTCTGTTTGTGTGGTGTATTATATTTATTGATTTGCACATGTTGAACCAGCCTTATGTCCCTGGAATGAAGCCAACTTGATCATGGTGTATGATCTTTTTAAGGTATTGTTGAATTTGGTTTGTAAGTATTTTAGTGACAGTTTTTGCATCTATGTTCATGCAGAAACTTGGTCTTTTCTTTTTCTTTTTGTCATGTCCTTATCCAGTTTTGGTATCAGGGTAATACTGACTTCATAGAATGAATTTGCTACCATTCCTTCCCCTTCTATTTTATTTTGGTGTTCTTTAAAGGTTTGGTAGAATTCTGTGGTGAATTCATCCTGTCCTGGGCCTTTTCAATTTAATCACTTGTTATAGATCCCTTTAGGTGGTTATATCCTATTGGTTCAGTCTTGGTAGGTCATATGCTGAAGCCTTATATCTTGATAGCTAGGAAAACATTTAAATCCCAGCAGTGTGAATTTTGGCACCTCACCCTTGCTACCCCACATTTTCTCATCTGGAAAACAAGGTAATATTACTTGCCCAATAGGTGTGTTGAAAAGAATAAGGTGATGCATGTAGATATCTAGTTCTGTACCAGCAGATAGTACCTGTTATTTATTTTGTTAAACCACTTTATTGAGGTATGAGTGAAATGCAAAGCTGTATCTATTTTATGTATACAACTTCATGAGTTTGGAGACAAATATATACTCATGAAATTGAAACCAGAGTTTTCAGACCCCAGGCCCAAACTCCTGGGGTTCTACATATCAGGTCCAGCTACTTGCCCCAGTACACCAAATAAAGAGATGGTAATGGGGAAGGGCAGAGAAAGGAGATTTATTACATGGCACAGTCAGGCATGAGAAGAGGCAGAGTAGACACACAGCCCATCTTCAGGCATCTTTAAAGTACAGACATGAGCTCTAGCTTTAAATAGACACAGAATTAGGACAGGGGTCAAAAGGTATGCATGGTTAAACAGTCCCAGTCCCAGTTGTGTTCCAGTAATCAGAAGTGGTGGCAGGTAGCTGGTCTAGCAGCTCATTGTCTCAAGATTGGTCAAATGGGGCTCAGTTGACCATTATCTCAGTCCTTGTTCTTCAAGGATTCCAGAGAAGTTATCACTGTCATTGCTTGAGGAGAGCAATATGGTTCCCAAGAGATGATTATTGCTGCTTCAGGGTGCAGCCTCATTATTATAGGTAATTGTCCTCATTCTGTGTGTGTATGTGTGTGTGTGTGTGTGGTGTGTGTGTATGTGTGTGTGTATGTGTATATGTGTGTGTGTATGTGTGTATGTGTGTGTATATGTGTGTATGCTGATCCTTAGGAGTAGTTTTGGTCTCTTGTCGTAAAGATGTTATTGATCAGTCCTGTCCTTCCTAAGTTCCATGGTGATTGCAAAGTGACTGCAGAGAGAATGGCTTAGAGCAAAGACAAATACCAGATGGAGACAGGGATGCCAAACTTTTCTCCTGTTTTTATGGTTAAATTTGTGGGCCTAAGTAAGTAAGTAAGGAGTCAGTGCTTTTCATCAAAAGCAGTTTTAAGTACCTGTTATAAAACCATCTCCACAGAATGGCATGAACCTTTCCATCTCCTTCCTCCTTTTCCCTCCCTTACTCTTTTCTTTCTTTCCTTCCCTGCCTCTTTCCCTCCTTTCTTTTCAGGTATTGTGCTATGAAGTAGAAAGTAGATCTCTACAATAATTCTTACTTGCCTTGAAAATTTTGGGCCACCCTACCTCCTCCCCCTGCCAGACTTGAGTTAGAATTAGTATTTTAGTGCTCCTAGGTCTCTCTGCCTTAGAATGTCTGGTGGAGAATATTGAAACTGGAGCCAAATTGCTGTGCTAACTATTTATTATGTGACTTTGAGCAAGTTACTTAACATTTTATGCTAGTTGCCTTGTCTATAGAAATGGAATAATAACACTGTCCACTTCATGGTGCTGTTATGAGATTGAACAGGGTAACATTTAAGTGGTAGGAACAATTCTTGCCTCACAGTAACTGCAATGCCCCAACACTTACCAAGTGAATAAAAATGATTTTTCTCTATGCTATTTTCCTTCCAGACTTACCAATCCCATCTCCTGCTATACTCACTTGGCAAGGAGAAATCTACTCACTTAGTTCCTACAGGTGTTAGGTCAACATCTTAAAAGAAAGTGCCCCTCCACTTGCCTTAGTGTCATCTCTATGAAAGATGGTGATGCTCAGGGATATGGTAGGTATTGTCTGTCTGGGATGAAACAGAAGTGGATTTGTGCTTAGTGCCAGAAAAATATACAAAATATCTTTGCAGCCCAAGTCTGCCTTGTTTGCATGTTGAATTTTCATCACCTGCCGGTGGCATGTTTTCCTGCTTTAACCAACACTACTGACTGAGCAAAGAGCCTGGGGTTTATGTGTGATTGATGTGAAATTGACACATTCTTGTCTATCTTCATGTTTCTGGATAAATTAGGAAATAAGGTGTTAGCTGGGAAGCCCTGGGAAGTAAAGCCAAGTTGGTACACTGGGAAGACAAAGCAAGTGTTGAAAAAGGATCAGCCAGTGTCCCCATGCTGTTACTGCTATTGCTTTTATTCATATCATGAACTTACCCAGGAGGGCTTTTCTGATGCCTGTCATACACACCCAGTTTTCTAAAGACCTGGAAGTTTTGTTATCCTTAGACTCATATTTTAGGATTCCTCTTTCCCTGTCTAGTCAGCTTGGACAAATTATTCTGCCGGCCTTTTATTATTCTTACTAAGCTAAGTGATGATTTGGAAATAGGACACAAGGGCTCTTTAATGAAAGTTGCACCTGCTGCCTGGTGGAGGATCAAAATTATCTTTAGTGTGCAGACTGCCAGCACTTTGTGAGGGTGTCCTATGAAATATGCAGAGTAGGGGCTTTTATCCAGAAACTACCCTCCCAGAATGATTCAGCTCATTTTAATTCATCTTGTCTTCACCTTAGAAAATGTACCTTTCCACAGAGTCCAGACAAGAGAGTAAATCCTGGCTGGTGTCAGATCTCCAGACTCCTTATGCCTTCCTCTGGCAGCTGGACCCTTGACTTGGACATGTCCAGATGACACAACCCTGCTTTGTATTTCCCTAGACACCCTGAAGTGAAGGAAGAGTATGCAATATGACAAAGCTAATGGTTTTCTTGAATCATGAGGAAGCAGCAGTTTTTCAGCCTGCCATGAAAAAGCAGTTTCTTGGAGAGAAAATGGGGGTTTCCATCTAAACACTATTGCTCAGGAGCTTGGTTGAGTCTGTATTTTCTCTCCAGGGTTCTTTGCCTCTCTTTTGGTACATGTCCTCCTGCAAGTTCATCTTTTCTCTTGGCAGTATACCACTGATGTTCCCATGGGACAGGAGCCTCCCAGACCAATGGAACTTCTTTGCAAGAGCCAAGGTTTTTTGTTCCCATTTCTTCCAACAAGGTTGACAAAAGGGCTATGGATGTTTATCATATCTTTGAGGGTTTACTCAATCCATTCTGAACTCTGTGATTTGTTACAATTGGCAAACCAGGTGGAGATGAGCAGATGAAACCAGAAGTGTCCCTTAATTCTGGAGAGATGCTGTCTGAATCACACATGGCATTGGTTTGTCCTAGTGAGCGAAGGAATGGGATGTCATTTGTGTGGTTAAATGTCACTGCCTGCTTAGGAGTTCTGTGACACCATGTAGCTTGGGTTATTAGAAATGTCCCCAGTTATTTCCATCCCTTATGAACAACTGCATTCACTTAGGTGCAGTCACTCAGTTCCTCATGTGCAATACATTGTCCCTACTTCTTATTAATATTCTATGGCTTTCACTTATAAATGCTAGGATTTCAGGGAAAGGAGGCACATTTCCTACTAAAAAGCCCAAGTGGGGCTCAGAATAAAGTCTTTTTGGCAGGGTGGAGAAGGTAGTTTCTGAGGAGTCACATGGAATCAACAGGCCAAGATTACAAAAGTGAACTTTATGCCACACTCTGGTTTTCTAGACAGATGAAGAGGGTTATATGAACATACACTTCAGCCTCACACAGACAGCCCAAATACCTCAAAACCTTTCTGTATCAGATCATAGAAAATAAGGTTTCAGATACTTATCTTTGTTAAAATATTTTAGGATTAAAATGTTCCTTTTTCAGAAAGGGGTTTCCTTTTTATGGAGTGTGGGGTTGTTTGTGAAGTCTCACTAGGTTAGGCATATAATAACCCAGTTAGCATCAGCTCGTGGGGGCTACATTCCCTAACTGCATCAGTAACACAACATGAAACAATTGCAGTTGCCTCTTGTGTTACTCAGCTTTCTGTCATCATGACAAAATACCAGAAACAACTTATAAGAAGGGAAGGTTTATTTTGGTTCAGTTTTAGAGGTTTCAGTCCATCAACTGTTGGTCTCATTGCTTTTGGGCCTGTGATAGATGAGGCAGTACATCATGGTGGGAGTGCATGGCAGAGAAGTCTATTCAATTCATGGTGGCTAGGGAGCAAAAAGAGACAGGAAGGGGCCAGGGTCCCCATATCCCTTTTCAAGGGCATGTCCTCAATGACCTAACTTCCTTCCACTAGGCTCTACCTCCTAACTATTCCATCACCTCCCAATGGTGCCAAGCTGGCAACCAAGCCTTTAACACAGAGGCCTTTGGAACACACTTATCCAACCACAGCACATCTCTATGGATTGCCTATGTAAATGGGGGAGGAGAGAAAGGAGCTGAGGTCTATCATTTATTAAACATACTATGTGACAGGGTCTCTGCAAGATATGTCACAAATGTTTTTTCACCTAATACCTAAAAGCAATCTCATGAGGCAAGTATTATAATCCTCATTTCACTGGAGGGGAAACCAAGGGTTAGATTATTGAGAAGGGTCACAAAGATGAGAAGAAATCAGAGCTGTGTGCCCAGTTATTGTCTCCTGTGGTCCTTTGCTGGGAAGCTGAAAGAATACAGAATATCAGCTCTGTTGCACAGCATGTCTAGCATGCTCCTAAGGCTCAGCAGGACCATTTCTTCTCTCCTGCTGCAGGAGAGAAGAATCTTAAACGCCTGCAAAGCCAACACTGCTGCTGGCCTATTGCCTGACTACAAGCCAAATACATTTCTCATGGCTACTGTAAGAATTGAGGTGTGTTTAGAATAAAGGGACTTGTGACCAGTGGCTCACAAAAATCTGTTGAAAAAATAAAGTTATTCACCAGAATTGATAATGACATCCTCTCTTGTGAGTATACTTTGGCTAGACCAAAATCACATGGAGTTGCTCTGCACTGTCAAGTCACTAACTTTTCCAAACAAGTATTCTCTTTCTACTGAATTGTGTTGTTGGGTATTTCCCCCATGTTGCAATAAAAAGAGGCTGACCTCTACTCCTTTGACCAGACAGTGATCAGCATTTTTATACTGCTCTTTCTCATTGGGATCAAGAGAGCTGTCTGTTCTTTAGATATGTATCACACAAATGAGTTTACTGTGTTCGGCAGAAGGCAGTCATGATGCAGGTATTCAAGCAGCACCATGCCATCCCTTTAAAGAGAACACCAAGTCCAGTCATTCATAGTTTACACATTTTTAGTGGGCAGCATTGGTCCTTCTCTGAAACCAAGAAGTCAACAACCTATTGAGGTAAGTCTGTCTCCTATGAGAGCAATTTCTTTTTCTTGCTTTTTTGCAGTCCTGGGGTTTGAACTCTGGGCTTCACATTTGCTTGAGAGGCAGGTGCTCTACTTTTTAAGCCACACTTCCAGCCCTTTTTGTTATTTTGATGATAGAGTCTTGCTTTTTTGCCCAGGTTGGCCTGGACTGTGATCCTCCTATTTTATGCTTCCCACTGTCACTGAGATGACAGGTGCACACCACCAATTATTTTCCTACTGAGATGGGGTCTTGAAAACTACACTGGCCTGGAACCATGATCCCCCCCACTTCAGCTTCCTAAGAAGCTTAATGACAGGCACATGCCATTCACCTATGTATTGGTTGAGATAGGGTTTTCACTAACGTTTTGCCTGGGCTGGCCTCAAACTATGATCCTCCAGATATCAGCCTTCCAAGAAGCTAGGATTATTGTGATAGTAATTTAACAAAATTCTACTTTCATCTCAGTTACAAAGAATGAGCCCAACTGTTCATAATGGCACTGTATCTCTGCCTTATAATCCTCACTGATGAGCATGAAAATGTATTTTTCCTCACGCTCTGCCTTTTCACTCTTGGAGTGACAAAAGTTTTGAACCCCATAATCTTGTACTGACTGATTCGACTGACCCAAACCTCCACCTTCCCATACCCACCCACATAAATAAGATAAAAAGAACAGATAAGAGAAAGAAAAAGGCAGGGGAGAAGGAATGAGGGAGTTGTTTATTAAGACTGGAATGGGACATTTTTCTCTTTTTGTGTTAACAGGCTGGTTATAAGGATGTTCCAAGTTTATGAAGAGCTCTGCTAACTCTGGAGCTACTAATAGGAGCCACCTGATAAGGGACAGAACTATTCAGTTCAAAATAAATTATTGATTCAGCTTCATTTATATTTAGATTTATTTCCTATAAACAATGTCAGTATTTGCATTTTAAATTTCACATTGAATCATTGGTCACTATGAAGTTTACATGACAATTCAGTATCATTTTCTTTAGATTTCAGGTGCAGGTGGTCGGTACTGAGCATTTATTTACTTTTCTGCTATCTTTGGCACAATTTCTGTTTTCTTAACTATAAAAGCATGGGTTTAAGGTGGCTTCATATCACTGCAGAAACATGACTATTTGGGATCTATCTCAATGTAAGTACAAGTTTATGTTAAAACTATTTACAAGATGAGAGCTAAAGCACAGACTTTTAACAGGCTACCATCATTAATAAGCAGGAGAATAAAAAGCAGAGGATTTTCATGAGCAGGGCCAAGATTTCTAGTTAGAACAATCTTTTCTAGAGCAGGCGACAGTGCTGGAGGATGGAAGAACTTCCCCTGGACTACTGCTACCAAAACCTTAAGTCGTGGGATTAACTTGATAAGAATCCAGGTAGGGATAGCTTTTTCTGCAGGTTGCCTGTTCAACCTATGGAATCTATACTGCAATACAATTTAAGCTGGTAGCTTGTCACTGTTGTCTGGACCCTAGTGGATACCAAAATGTAAGGGAAGAAAAGTATTGGCTTTAAGATGGAATGAGTGAACTTGGAAGAATGAAGTCTTCCAGTTGGATCTAAGCACACCCAGCCTCTTGGGAATGACACCTTTGTACATAATCTTACACAGAGCTGATACTAATTACCTCCAGGAAGTTCAAATCTGGAAGTTGTAAATACATGGCCATAATACCCTGGAGTATCACCACAATACATTTCTGCTTTAGGGCTGATACACAGATGTGAAACAATCAAACAACAAATTTCTCATTCTAGGGCTCCTGAGAAAGAAGTTCTGATAAGCCTCAAAGCAGACGGGTAGGAATTGTAGTAGTTATTCAAGTACAAGGAGAGCTCCTTATTTCACATTGACAGTTCAATTCTGATCTCTGTCTTGCAAATTATATGAAAATAATAAATATATACACATATATATATTAGTTCTATACTGAACACTGGGTTAACAGTTACCAGCGTCCCAATACAGTACATTGAAAAAAGAACCCTTCTCCCTTCCCCCTAAACCCTATGTCCATCTTAAAACTGTTATTGCAGAACTGTGCTGGTCTGTTTTTTTCATAGCAGTTTCTTTGAAATTTCCTGGAGATGACTTCAAAGTGAACATTTTGGCACATTAATAGGGTGGTGGTGTTTAGATATAATCTATAAAAGGTGAGAGGTCAAAGGAAATCCATGCCAATAGAAAGCCTGAGTAAAAACTTGTAACCAGTAACAGTATTTTTTTTTTTTAAAAACCCAAAACATTGGTCTGTGCATGTGAAGGCAATTTCTCTTCCACATCCATTATCCAATTCCAAGTTATTCCTTTCTATACCTCCAAATTTGTCTTACAGACTTTTCAAAATCCATATGATACAACTTCCATCTTAATCAATTTCCTTTCATCTTACCCCACCCCCAAATACTGAAGCTCAGCAAAGTCTATCAAGCCAAATATAGAAAATAACCTGGAGGTCTGTATATCAAACTAAATGTATAATTAACCAATAGTGTTTCTCATTTCCTTAATGTTTGAACTCGCTAAGAGATGACTTTCATGGAGATATTCTTCATCACTCCAGTCATTCCAAGCCAGGACTCTAGAACTTTGAGGTCTGCGTGAATGAGATGGTGTCAGACTTGTCCACTGCAAAGCCTCCATTGACATAAGACTTCTTGGTGTCTGAGTCTTCATTATCAAGTATTGTGGATTCCAATGCAAAGGGGTTCACAATGTTGACTTCAGATGAAACATCCATTTGTTCCAGTTCCTTCTTAGAGAGCTTTTCCACAATGCCAGTTCCAAATGCATCACCAAGGACATTGACCATGGTCCTGAACCGGTCCCTGGGGAAGAGACAGGAGAGTCAGGCAGGGGGCTCAGATTTCATCTTCCTCCACCATTAACTAGACAAAGGAAAGGATTTGACATGTTAAGATATGAGTCAATGCAGAAAATGCTGTCTTTATGGCTGACTGGTGAGAGTCACCTCACCTAGGTCACTCATAAAGGTACAAAATGAACAAACAGGCTCTATGGGGACTGTGCTCCCAATAAGTAGCAATGATTTCCCTAAATCTCCTGAAAGTCCTCTCTCCCTTTTGAAAGAAATGTAATCAGAATCTCCAGAGATATGGTTGGAGGACTGAGGGGAGCTCATTAACTCTTTCAGCCCTAACCTCTCATGTGGGTTTTCCAGATTCAATGCAGTTGACATTATGCACTCTCTTTTGGCTAAGGTGAGAGAACTTGGATATGTGGTGAGTGGTGTGTGTGCTGTGTGTGTGTCCTTAGTATACCCATTTATTTACCAAGTGAAGTTATTCTAGGAGCAAGCTATCAGAGACATGGCAGAGAACAGGTTCAGAAAACACAAGCCAGTGCAGGGATGGACTTTTCCTTGATGCACTCTCAGCCAGTCTTAACTTCCTGAAAGGCTGGAGAAGAGGCTGGTGGTGGGAAGATGTGTAGAGAAGAGCTTATAAGAGGGGCGTATCCATTTTGATACTGGTGCTTTGTTGGCAGAACTGTGTACATGGGTTTGCTTGTAAACTGAAGGGCAGAAAAGGTCAACACATGTCAACTGTGGATGCCCTTCTGCTATTTTGAACAATGCTAGGGATTGAACTGGTCCTAGCATCTTTGCATCCCATGACCTCAGTTTGACTCATTTAGCTATCTTGGTGGTAAAAGACATTGGTTCCAGGAAGAATCACAGAAAGCAGAGAAGGACAAGTCTACCATCACCAATAGAAAGAAAACAAATCATGTGTCAGTGATAGGGTATCTTCAAGAAGGGTGTCAACCTCACTAGGGCCTTAGAGTCCCTAGCTGCTGAAGGGATTCCAAGTTGTGCAGAGTTTGGGACCCACATGGAATGTCCTGATTCTCTTCCCCCATCTCAGCTGCTACCTGCAAACTTCACAACACTGGACTCCCCAGTTGACCTGAGCTGGCTCAGAGGGAAGGCTCAATATGGAGATGCACTTACCCCAGTGGCCAGGTGTGGAGGTAGACCTCTTTGCTGGAAGACCAATGCACAGGATTGTGCATCAATGACCAAGCCAGGAACCAGGCTTGCTCCAGGTTTAACTTTGGAGGTCACAGAAAACACACTCTCATTCAGATATTCTGTTGTCTTTTACCCCTGTGTGTCCGTGTGTATATATGTGTGTGTGTGTGTTATGGTGTATGAAAAGAGAGAGAGAAAGAGAGAGGACAAGAGAAGGACTCACATGACCTCACTCAGTCATGTGGAAGACAGAAATTTTCCCACTCACAGATAATGACACAGAGAGGTTAAGGAACTTTCTCAAGGTCAAAAAGTTAGTAAGACATTGGGTAGGGATTCAAACCCAAGTCAGGCTTACACCAAAGCCTTTGCTCATGCCCCTGGCTCAGCTGACTACAAAGATGCTTGGGGAAATGCACTGATCTTGAACCAGGTGATTCTGAGCCTGTGATGGTAACCCAGGGCTAGGATAATCAAGGCCATGGAATCTGGCCCAGCTTCTTTATGTTATTATCCTATGTTTATCTTACCCCACACCCGGCTCCTAGCCATGAGCATTACCAGATATAATAAGCTAATGAAGCTTACTGGCTTTTTAAAATCACTGCTGAAGTTATGAGGAGTTAATGTTTAAGCACATTATCAGGCAGCCTGTTCAGAGGGGAATTAAAGTGGCAACAGATGGCTCATTAGGCAATCTGAGGAGAGAATGATGGCAGAGTGCAGATTCTGCATGGCTAGGAAGCGACCCGTCCATCCGGCTGAAGCAAGGCACTTATTCCAACTCACAGAAGCCAGTCAACAGCAATGATCAGGGTGACATCCTCAGCAGGCAGGCCCACAGCACTCAGTACAATCACCATAGTCACCAGGCCAGCCTGTGGCACTCCAGCAGCTCCAATGCTGGCAGCTGTAGCTGTGATGCTGTAGCCAAAACACACCAACAGGAAAGAGTTAGACTCTTATTTCTCCCTTTAAGGCCCCTGGCCTGAAACAGTCTCCATGGCTGTTACTGCTGTGTCCCCAAATTGGCCAGTGAATCTGTAATCTGCTAAGCACTAACTGTACCTCATTATAGGATGAGAGCTGGGTTGGGGGGCCCAAGGGAGCATGATGCCATGTCCTGGCAGGAGGAGATATGGCAGATCACACTAAGGCAAGGCGTACAGGAGAACAGCACGAGTGGCACTGAAGAATGAGAGTGTTATTTAAAAGGAGGGCAAGAATTCACCAAATGAGTGTTTACAGAAAGCTTTACCTACCCATCCATGCATCTGTTCTAAATAAGTGGCAGGTACCTCTCCACCTGCTTTCTTCCCTCCTTCTTCCATCTGCTCACCAGCCCAATCATTTACTGAGCATCTAATAAGTGCTAGAAATTTCAGTTGCCTTAAAGGATGAGTAAAGGGAGTGATCAGGTGGATGGGCTTTCAGGTGAAGGCCAAGGGAATGAAGCAGTGGCTAGGCAGGTTTTATGAACTTTCTGGACATCACAAGACTCTTGACCTCTCTAAGAATTGACTTTAGAGTACTGGATTAAGAAATTGCATGACTCCTGTCCAAGGTACAAGCATTCCTGACTGTCTGTTTCTTTTTCTCAATGGATGTACTTTGTGTAAAAGGAAGAGGGATCTGGAATCCAAGGGAGGCAGCCAGACAAACTTTATTACCATGTATTTAAAAAGATTTCTCTTGGGCAATTAGATGTGGCACTAGGGATTTTTCTCTTTAGAAAGTACAGTTTTCAGCACCAACATCTTTCTTATTTTAATTGAATCCTTCTGGAGGAAATCAAGGCTCATCATGCCCTGAAACGTCCTTTGGTTTGGGATTAGCTTGAGGTGATAGCCTATGTACTTTCTGGAGACAGGGTCTCACCCTTGAGCCAAAGCATGCACTGCTGTAAAGATGCCACTGGGTTGAAAGGTAAAGATATAGAAACTGCAAATTTAAACTTAAAAAATTCCTGAGTCTACCAGAAATCCATATTCTTATGAGTTAAGAAGTCTCAAAGTTCTTAGGAAGCAGTGTACTGCTCATCTGTCTGCTAGTGATACGCTGAAGAGACCTTTTGAGGGTAGACTCAAACGCAGACCTGGGTTCTTTGACGAGTATGTTTTCCTTCAGTAGCAACGGTCACCAATTTACAGAGTTCTGAGGCTGTACCAATTTTTCTAAAAGTGGCTTGCATAATCCATTGGATCTGCCCTTACCTATGTCCTCTTTGGAAAATCCAACTTTATTTCAATGCAGTTGAAAAAAATTTTTGAACTAAACACATCAATGGGTTTTCTTTTGTCAGAAGTGATTTGTGTCCAGGTCCATTTATCCCTCTTGGAAGCCCCAACATTTCCTGTTAACAAAGTCCTTATATTCTGAGGTTGGGCTTGAAACTCAAAATCCATTTAGTCAAAGAAAAGTCTGTCCTTGAGCCTTGACCTTGCTTGCTAAACGTCTGCTTTTGGCTGGCATTAATCTGAAGCTTGGAACTATAAATCTTCAGATAAGGGGAAAAGTATAAAAATCTGCTTGAACATACTCTACTTTGGCGGAGAAGGTTTTTACCCTCTCAGGTACAGAGTTCTCGTCTAATACTGAGGCTGTTTTGGAACAGGCCATCCAACTCAGCTCACCTTGGCTGGAGGCTGGGTAGTGAACTAAGGTGAACAGGTTTAGGAGTCAAGTGCACCTGGGTTATTCTCCTGGCTCTGCCATATTTACTAACCCTGTATTCTTAGGCAAGTTACTCCTCTGTATCTCAATTTCTTGCCTGCACTATGGGGACAATGTGTTTCCAGGGTGAAGATTAATCCATATAGAACATTGAGGATAGATCTGCCTAGTAGATTAAAACATAGCGTTTCTGCTGCTACGTCTGCTACTCTTGCTAGCATTATTACAATTGCCACTTTGACTACAGCAACAACTTGAACAACTACTGGTTGAAAATCCCTAATCTGAAAATCCAACATCCAGAATTCTCCCAAATCCAAAACTAACATGACATTATAGGTAGAAAATTCCATACTTGGTGGTCTGTGACAGGTCACAGTCAAAACATAGGCACACTAAAAATATTATATAAAATAACATTCAGACTGTGTGTAAGGTGTACATGAAACATAAACGACTTTGATTCCATCCCCAAGATATCTCGGTACATGCAAATATTCAAAAAAAAAAAAATTCCCAAATCTGAAACACTTCCAGTCTCAAGCATTTTGGATAAAGGATACTCATTATCTGTGCTGTTACAACAACTCCTGCTGCTACTTTTTTCTTTAAGCCCTTTCTAGGCCCCAAATACTGTAATAATTTTTTGATATGAAACTATCTCATTTTCCTTTATAACCTGTGGTAAGTGACTATTATGCTAAAACCACAAAAGGATGGTATCTTTCTTCCTGTAATGGCAAGTCCATAGAAAGAAACATATTACATATGGGTCTAAAAAAATTCTTTAACCATTAGCCACATGAACTATCACTATAACCTATAAAGTTAAAACTAACTTTTATTATTTCCAGGTAGATCCAGAGGGGATTTTTTAAGTCAATGATTACTTTGGGCCTCACAATTGTTAAGGTTCCGAGCCAGCAGTCGAGTCTGACTGTCTTCAGTCAGTGGAGAGTGGAGACAGAGGTTCCTTTTTTTTTTTTTTCATTTTTCTTTTATTATTCATATGTGCATACAAGGCTTGGTTCATTTCTCCCCCCTGCCCCCACCCCCTCCCTTACCACCCACTCCGCCCCCTCCCTCTCCCCACCCCCCTCAATACCCAGCAGAAACTATTTTGCCCTTATTTCTAATTTTGTTGTAGAGAGAGTATAAGCAATAATAGGAAGGAACAAGGGTTTTTGCTGGTTGAGATAAGGATAGCTGTACAGGGCATTGACTCACATTGATTTCCTATGCGTGGGTGTTACCTTCTAGGTTAATTCTTTTTGATCTAACCTTTTCTCTAGTACCTGTTCCCCTTTTCCTATTGGCCTCAGTTGCTTTAAGGTATCTGCTTTAGTTTCTCTGCGTTAAGGGCAACAAATGCTAGCTAGTTTTTTAGGTGAGACAGAGGTTTCGATATGAATTAGCCAGTTGGCCTCTGGGACCAATGTTGATTCATCTGGCAGTCAGGATTTCTTTTTTTAAAGGTTAGGAAGTGGGGCAGGGGGAGAGGGGAGGTGGCCCAAACAATGTATACACGTGAGTAAATGTAAAAACAATAAAATAAAAAAATTAATTATATGAAAAAAAAGGTTAGAGAGTTCTAGAAAACTTATAACTAAGAACAAGTAAGGGAATTCATCATAAGGTCACCAATATGTGAAAAGCCAGTACCTCGTACTACCACTCCTTGCAAATCAGTTCAATGCAGACTGGATGAGAGGTGGGAACAGCCACTTGGAAATGTAAAACAAACATCTTCTGGAACCACAAGTGTCTTTGGGGGATTAGGTACTTTCCCAAGCATGATTCAAGATTTAAATTTTAACATAGTATTTGCTTTTTGAACCACAAGATTAGTGGGGGTTCTTCTTACTCCTTCTCCTCCTCTTCTTCTTTTTCTTTTTGATGGTACTGGGGTTTGAACTCAGGGTCCTGCACTTGTGAGGCAGGCACTCTACCACTTGAGCCACATCACACCCAGCCTGTTTTGTTTAAGTTATTTTTAAGGTCTGGTGTTTTTGACCTGGGCCAGTCTCAGACCAGGATTCTCCTACCTATGCTCCCTTGTTGTTAGGATTATAGGCTTATTGGTTGAGATGGGGGTCTCACTGACTTTTTTATTTTTGGCCAGGGCTGGCCTTGAACTATGATCCTCCCAATCTTCGCCTCCCAAGTAGCTGGGATTAAAGGTGTGTGACACCATACCCATCCCTGGCCCAGGCTTCTTTAGCCACTAACACACTTTGTAGATTATGCAGCATCTGCCTAGTATAGTAATTTTTGTTGTATAGGGCAAAAATGATATATTCTACACTTGTTTTCAATTTCAAGCAAATGCAATCGTTTATGATTTAGGATTGGGGAGGAAGTGGGGTGGGGGGAGAGGGGAGGTATTAGATACTCACAATACTCTAATACAATGTACTAGAACATTGTGAGTTAATAAACTCTTTAGGTCTTGAATTATGCATGTGCTAGCAACACTAAGTTAATTGACTCTAAAAGGTTCAGATTCAACCTTGAGTAGGCCTAGGGACCATTTTATCTTAAACTTCTACTCTAAACTGGACTAAATCCCCCAGGTTAATTGTAATCCCAACCTGTCACTCAAACAGTGCTGTGCAACAGAACTTTCTGCAGTATTAAAATTGTTCTATATCTGTGCAATCCAGTTCAGCCAGTTATTGGCCATACATGGCTAGTTGATACCATACTGGAAGGATGACACTGTTCTAGGGAAATATATCTGGCAGAATTCACTAATCACAACTCCACCACCCCCTTAAACAGACTATTTCAGTCCTCATTTGACTTCTTAGAATCCTCTGCAGGATCTGTGTCTGTGAACCACTTCCTTATTGAAAATCTCTCTCTGGGTTTCCATAACACCATGGATCCTGTTCCCTCCCACCTCACTTCTCCTTCTCACTCTCTCTCTTGGATGCCCCCTTCCCTGTTTACCTCTAATACTAGGACTTTCCAAGGCTCAACCCTTAGTCTCCTTTTCTTCTCTACAAACTGTCCCTAAATAATGGCATCCATTCCTAACACTTACTGGGTGCTTACTATGTAGGCACTGAGAATTTTATATGCATCATCTTACCTAATCACCATTACTTGAATAAACGGTAGGTATTATTATTATCCTCATTTTACAGGTGAGAAAACAGAAGCTTAGAGAATTCTAGTCTCTTGCCCAAGGTCATAACTAATCATAGTGTTGCTGAGATTCAGACACAGACAACTGACTCGTGACCTACATGTTTGATGACCACCATTAAGTCAGTGGCTTTGGCTTCTTTATCTGTGGTCCAGAACTGCATTTCTTACTGCATGTCTCCACCTGGAAAGCCTCAAAGGCACTTCAGATTCAATGCATCCAAAAAAATACTTTTTTTTTTTTTTTTTTTTTTTTTTGGTGAAGCTGGGCTTCACGCTTACAAAGCAGCTCTACCACTTGAGCCACACCTCTCCATTTTTGCTCTGGTTATTTTTGGAGATGGAATCTTGTGAGCTATTTGCCCGGGCTGGCCTTGAACCATGATCTTCCTGATTTCAGTCTTCCAGGTAGCTAGGATTACAAGTGTGAGCCACTGGCACCTGGCAAAAAGTATAAACTCTTGATTTTCCACTTAATTCTTGCCTCCCTTATTCCTGTTCTGATAAGCCCTATCGACCATTCTAGAATCATCTACCAGTGTTGGGAAACAACCTAGCTTTCCCCTGTTCCTCACTTTGAATACAACTGATGCCTCTTTCGTCCATTAGCTCTGCTACATCCTCGATATAGGCCTTTTAATACCTTACCTGTACTTCTGCTATATCCCCTAATGGGTCCTCTAGCATGTGGTCCCTGTACCCATTCAATCCATCCACCACATTTCCAGTTACCTCTCTAAAATGTAAATCTGTTCGTGACATGATAAACTGTCTAAGACCCTTTCATGAGCTCCCCATACAAAGTTTTTCATGCTATGACCTTCCTCATTCTTTCATGTTCTGACACTGTGCTCCTTATGTCAGTCATGCCAAATAATCTGTACTCTATACCTAGGCCATGGCTACATTCACGAGACCTTTGTGAGCTATTTTGCTATCCAAAGCTCTTTACTTCTTTCTTGGTCTTCTAAATTCTTATGCCTCATCTAAGATTCAGTTATATTCCTCTCTCCTCCAGGTAAAGCACATCCCTCCTTTCTTGGAGCCCTCTGTGACCACCATACAAAGTTCTGTGACAGCCTCTATCACAGACCTCTGCATTCCTTTAGAAATCTATTCCCTTTCACAAAGGAAAGGACTGGCCAACCAAGTGGCCCTTATTCAACCTTGAGTCTGAATGCCTACTCTGTGCCTGGCAACTACTGGGTGCACTGGACTGAGCAGAGTGATGCTTTGGCTACTCAGACCCTGAAGCAGAAATCTTGTGTGCCATGAGTCCACTACTTATACTAATCTTATGAAGGGACGAGGCAAAACAATTTACTAGGTCTCCCTTCACATTTTCACTTGAGTCAATCTTAGTAACAGTGATGCAAATGAGTGTGATACCATGCCCTACCTGATGGTGATGATCTGCCCAATGCTCAAGTCCAAGTCATTCAACTGTGCAATAAACACAGCTGCCACTGCTTCATAGAGTGCAGTCCCATCCATGTTGATTGTGGCACCAACTGGCAACACAAATCTAGTGATTCTCTTATCCACCTGGTTATTTTCTTCTGCACAGCGGAAAGTGACAGGTAGTGTTGCTGAACTGTGTGTTAAAAGAGAAAAGAACTTCTGATCTAAAGATTCCAGTCCTTAATCCCCACCTGAAAAGACACTTCTCTTCTAAGTGATAAACAAAAAGCCCAAAGCATGCTGCCACTGTTGGCCAGTCCAAGAACCAGATGATTCTGTGGCCACTGCTGACCCCAGTTATACTAGAACTGACCCTTCCCTCTTTGATGCCATCAAAGGAAGTATTCAATAAGGTAAAGAAATGTGTTCAAGGACAATGACAGAGAATATGGAGGTCATCTCTCAAATTAAAGGCAGCTATAAAAACTACAAGTTATAGTCTGTTCAATCAAATGAAGTGAGTTTATGAAGTGTGGTCTAGAGGGTTCCGTCTAGTTACCTGGAAGAGATCATGAGAGCTGTCAGGAGAGCCTGGGCCATGCCCATGGCAAATCGGAAAGGGTTCTTCCGTACCACTATGAAATATATCAGTGGGAGAATTACAATGGAGTGGATTGCAAGCCTGTGAACAACAGCAAGAAACAGTTTCAAAAATAATACCACCTACTCAAAAGTAATCTTTTTTAATCATAACATTTTTCAACTTTCATAATGACCTAGTAACAAAATGGGAAGTTTTACAGGGCATATATATTCCCACTCCACAGATAAGGATGTGAGACACTCACTCAGCAATGAAGAATCTTGTCCAAGTTATGGCAATTGAGTAGCCACAGCCCAGGTTACATCATTCTGCCATTCTCCTGTGGGTGTCATTCCCCACCATGTGTGCAACAATGCTCTTTACTGACTCCTGCTGCTGAATTCTTAATCCTCCTCTAAGACTCAGCTCAACCACTCTCCTCCTCCAGGAAGCCTTCCCTCAACTTTCCCAGGTAGAGCTGACCCTTCCCTCTTTGGTGCCCTTTTTGTCCCCACCATGATACCTCATTATAACCCTTATCACAGGCTTCTTCCTCTCCATTCTCTGGACCATACCATATAGCCTTCTTCCTCTCCATTCTCAGTGCCAACTATCTGAGAGGGAAGTCAGAGTTGCAGCAAGGAAAAAGTCTTTGTTCTTCTACAGTTAATACTTTAGTGCCAGCCTTTTCTTTATTATTCCTGTCTTCCCAAATTGTTCCTTGTTTTACATGGAAATATAAAGTTTGCTCTAAATAGGGAACTTTTGAAATGAGACCCATTCGGCAGATGGCAGATGGCAACTTTTATTTTTCTTTTCCTTTTTTTGTGGAACCAGGGTTTGAACTCAGGGCCTCACACTTACTAGGCAGGCACTCTTACTGCCTGAGCCACTCTGCCAACCTGGCATGTAGCAACTTAACAGTTTATAGATCAGTTACCCAAAGTTGAAATACTAAGAAATGGTCGTTGTAAATAGGGTTCTGAAGAGAGGGCTTTCTCTGGTAAGTAATGAGTTTTAGCTATGACTTTTAGTTTTCTGTTAGAAACCTAAATAGGGCAGGAGAAAAGAAAGCAGTAGACTCCGTTATGAAATAGCTCAGTATGATAAGCCTCAGCCACATCACCGCCCATTCACAACCCTTAACTCTACCTGTTTCAACAGCCAGAGCAGAGCTGGCCTCTGCCTCCCTGGCCTTCATGGCCCCAAAGTTTGACTCTGGCCCTCACCCTATAGGAACCCAGGCTGCTTCTGTGTTCGCCGGCTTGGCTGTGCTTTTTGGCAAATCCAGATTGAGACCCAATCCTGTGTGGAAACTCCCTGATGCAATCAGGTTACAATGGGTGAGTTGATTGCTCAAGTTGGGTGTTTGATCTCTGGAAGTCAAATCAGTGCTATTTATACACTCCCTTAGTCTACATTTCTTGGCATATATGACACATCCCGTCCTTGGCTGGGTGTCTCAGGGCACTCTACATAACCTATCCAATTGCATCTCTTCTTAATGAACCAAAAACTGGACTTTAAGAAATATGCCAGTGACCCACCTCACTGCCTTCCTTCCCTTCTGTTTTATGGTTTCTAAAAAGCCCCACACAATACCTGTTCTCCTGATGATCTCCTTCCTAGGTGTCAGAGAGCTGACACTTCATTATACAGGGCATGGCAGTAGCTAGCAGCCCAGCAACAGAGTTTGAACTGGCCAGCCCACTGCTTCTACTCACTTGAGTCTAGTTTCATTTAGGCCCTTTTGAATTTATTTCATCCTTGGAGAAGGTGGAAGGCTGTTCTTACCTGCTTGGTTAGTTTATACTCTTGAGACAGTGAAGGGCAGGAGAATGCCAAAAAAGGACACGAGTGGGTTTCTCTCTTCTTTTAAAAAATTATTTAAATACAACCAATAAAGGCAGTGGTGAAGCCTGGTCCAGGCTTTTCTGCCAAGAGCTGACAATTAGTACAGCGTGATCCACCTACAGCACAGCTGTTAAAAGGGCAGCCCTGATTCCCCTGCTCTCTTATCTCTGAACCCTATTTTTCCCTGCACATGGGAGAGAAGCTGCCTTTAACGAGCTGCACCCCAGCCTCTCTGCAGCCACCCTATTGGATCCAATGAGGTTTCTGTTTCTTCTCTTGAGTCAGACATACCCACTCAGGACGGTAGCCATATAAAGGCCCAGCTTGCGGAATATTTCCCAGTCTTCAACTTCTATGATCTTCCCAGCAATCAGGAACAAAATACCAACTGGCATGTAACTAGAAAGGAGCACAGTAAAGACATGATTCTGTCATGGGGGGGAGGGGCGGTTGCTCAGGCTTGGGGTATGGGAGAGGAACAAGTCAGTGCATGTACCCTCAGCTTGGGAGAAGAAAAGGGTACAGCATGAAGCCAAGAGCTCAGCTTGGAGTCCTGGGTGCTCTGTTGGTTGAATTTTTAGTATCTGGAAGTGCCTTAAATTCCACCCATCCAAAATTAAGTTTAGCAAGAATGTGTGGTCAGATTGGTATATGCCCCATGTCAGACACATGCAAGTACAGTGCACATACATCCTACTGATTGTCGTATCTGTTTATCTTACCGGAGCATGACCCTGACTGCAAAATATGGATTCTGGGCCATGGTCATCTTCTTTCTTAGGTGTCAGCAATAAAGGCAACAGCAGCAGTGGTGGAAATGGACATGATAGCTCTGTTTGTGGAGCTCTCATTATGTCTTGTGTTGGGGGAAAGTATTTTACATGCATCATTTCACTTAATGTACTTCTAACCCTGGGGATAGGTTTTATTATCTTTTTTTTTGACAGATAATAAAGCTGAGGTTTTGGAAGGATTAAGAGATTTTCCTGGACATTATTGCTGAACCTTTTGCATCATCATTAATGTCTACCCTTTGGATTATATAATGTTAAACCAATTCCATATGAGATAAGGAGGCAGAGATCTCCCAGGAAGGGTGGACTCTGGTATCTCAGAGATAGGGCACTTCAGGTGGTATCTCTGGGAGGCTCAGGTGGCAGCCTCATTCAGCTGTCCACGCTGCAGTGGCTGCAAATGTTTTGAATCTCACTTCAGCATGGGGCCTAAGCTAAAAGGTACTTTGTTTTCTGATGTGCAAGGAACTCCTTCAAATCACTTCTAGAAGAGTCACTTCTGACATGAATACTGGTTGGGTGCAAGATGATGTTCCAGTGCTTTAAGGGAAAAGACAATGGCTGACAGCTAGACTTTTATTAATGAACTCACTACTGAGTAGTATGTGGGATTATTTAATACTACTGTGTCTGTCTTCTCTAGGAGGGGACCAGTTGAGGAACATAGCCTCTTCTTTCTAATTCTGAAGGGACAGAGTTGTCAAGGGAAGCAAAATGGCATGAAACACTGTCTGCTCACCACATAATGATCTGAACGATTTTCATGGTTGCATCACTCAAAGCATTGAAGAAATCCACCAGAATCTGTCCCCTTTCTCCCATTTTTCCAATGACAAGTCCGAAGACGAGGCAAAAGATAATCAAGCCCAGAACATTTATACCGTCTGAATACATGCCTACAATTGTGTATTCCTTTGTTTTGTTCTGTGGACCAAAACCAAGAAGCATGATTTTAATCACAGTACAGTAAATCAGAGTCAACAATACTTAGGAAATATAATAATGATAATAATAATAAAATCCTCTACACATGTAGCAAATTTTCACCCCCATTGAAGTTTACATTTTCTCCCCCCCCTTTTCTTAACAAGTCCATATTTGAATATTTCTTTTGAAAATTTCTAATTCTGGAATGTTTTATATTTTTATTATGAATTTTAAAATCAGAGCACTTTTCAGGGCTATTTTAGTTACATTTGGAGACTGCTTTTTGAAAAAAAAAAGACAGGAATTAATAATGCAGGAAGTACAAGATATTTACACAGTGTGAACAGTTTTAGGACATTTTACCATCCGTTTTACCCTGATAATGAAGCTCACAAACATTCTGCACTGCCTGTGGTCTTATATGACCAACAGGATTTCAGATACAAAAATTATCCAAATACCTGCTACTATGAGCTATTTCTTCTTGGGTAAAAATAGCATAAGACTTACTAAGAGATAAAATAATCTGAGTGGTGCAAACCAAGTTTATAAAGAATTATGTTGGCAAGCCACTGGTGTACAGGCATTTACTATTTATGATGAAACAAATATTTATGGAGCAGCTGGAGTGTTCGAACTGCACTGACTGCAACATAAGGTCTTAAAATTCAGTTGAAGAGATGAACTGTGAAAAGCATGAACCAATACCAAGATGGTGTAAAATTAATATCACAACTAAGCTGTGCATTACAAGTGTTACCTAGAGACTAGAACATGCATGAAGGCTTCCAGATTAGGGAGAGCTGGGCTTGAGGAGTAGGCAGTCAGAAGACAATGCATGTTATAGAAAGATGGTAAGCAAGGGCAAAGGCCATGGTGCACTGGGTCTTCGTAACCTGTTTGGATAATTCTTACTCATCCTTTATGACCCTCGAATTGACTTAATACCTGCTGAATGCCCCTAAAGCACCCCATTCTTCCCTATTGTAATACTCATGGTTCCTCACATGAGGACAGATGTCAAATCTGTCTTTTCACTGTTATACTCACAATGCACAGAAGGGCCAGGCATAAGGAGGCTGTTCAGAAAAATATTTGTGGAACCACATCAAAAGGCAGGAATAAGGTATAATGGAAGAGGCAGATCTAGATAGAAGAGAGGGACCCACTGGGAAGAAAGTGGGAGAAACTCAGTAAAAGCCAGTCCAAGGAGGGCCTCTGATCATAGCTGGAGAAGTTAAGGCTTTCTGCACTTGGAAGCAGGGACCCCAACTGTGGCCTATTTAATTTGAATTCTTTCTTTTTTTTGGAGATAAGATCTCACTATGCAGCTCAAGGTGGCCTCAAACTAACTCACAGCTCCTCCTGTGAGTGCTGGGATCATAGGTGTGCACCACCAACTCCAACTTTAATTTGAATTCTTAAGTCCACTGAATATCCTTTTCTTTGTTATATTTATTTATTTAATTTATTTATTGGTAGTGCTTAGGATCAAACCCAAGGTAAATCTTTCCTCTTTGAGTGAAGGCAAAAAACATTCAGAAGCCTGACTACAGGCTTACAAAGGTACCATGTCAGTCCTATGAATTTTAATCTCCAATTCTGAAATTCCCAAAGCTCTCAAAGCCCACTGGTTTTATTTGTAAGTTTATGGCAAACTCTTTTGGAAGCAAAACTCCTCCCTTATTAGATGAGGCTACTAATTATCTGTTTTTCTCATTTGGCAGAATACTCATGTGCTTGTTGCAGAAACATTGCTTGGTTGTGATGTGTGGCTGCAGTTCCACTTACAGATGCTGCATACCACACAGCACATATGTATGGCCTGAATATAGTCTCGATGTTCTGAACATGGAATCAATCTGGGCAGAAAAATTCAGACATGTATTCTGTGTGTACATAGCCTTGCAAATCTAAAATAGTCCCCGAGATGGCCGACTGTAAGGAGTGGCAACAGGCTCCTTCTTTTCTCCATGTGTGAGTTGGTTCTCAGTATTCCTGGGTAGCTATGTGCTAGAAAGACCCTATGAAGGCTCAGTTACCAAACACTGAAGCATTGCTCCTAGACCAAATATGGGATTATGTTCCTGAGAACTCTGGTCACATAATTTATATCAATTAATACCTGACATTGTTTTATGTGTTTCTGCTTAAATATATCTTGTTTAACACACAGAGTTGATCATTAATATTGAATTCACAGCCAATATACTATAACTTATGTCTGAATGAAGCTCCTTTAATACCTGTATTTTCTCTGTAAGGCACATCACACCTTCTTGTGCTTAGGAACTCTACAGAACATTTGACGGCTGTGCTTCACTTCATTTTAAATAGTGAAATCACCAAAAAGAAAAAAAAAAGGCACACCCCCCAAAAAAAAATTGGCACTAAACACACCAGAAAATGGATGCTCGTTTATAGTATGAAAGTCAAGACAAGAAGGCAGGGGGTAACCTTGTTTAACCTCACCTGGGCACACACGTGCAGTAAGTGACTCAAATTTTGTGTCATTGTTTGCGAATGAGTGTGAAAGTGCATGACTATTGATTTGGGGTTACAGATAAACTTTGGCGAGAAGGGAATTCATAATGAGGATCCTGTGAATAACAAAGATTGACTGTCCTTCCCTATCCTGCTCACTCATGACTGGCACCTGACTACTGGGAAAGTGAGCATGTGACAGAACTGTACCTCAGAAACTGTTGTCATGGTGATGGTGACAGACTCTGTCACATTTCTCTCGGGATCACTGGAAGAATTCACTTCTTCACGCTTTGTTTTGTACTGCACGTTGGAGAAAAACAAAGACAAGCAAACAAACAAACAAACAAACAAAAGAGCTTTAAACTTCTGAAGTCACACCTCAGGAATTCTATTTTGGCCAAACAAATGCCACAGAAGGTCTCTATCTGTGCTGCCTCTCTTGCTTCTGGTTTTTGATGGTCCTTCTTGTGAAGTTTTAGAACTAAAAATGGGATTGAAAAGCTCAAATCTCCAACTCCCCAAACCATGATTCAACAATGTCAGATTATTCTGTCACTTTCCAAGTAAGGAAATAATGTGAAAGAAAGTGCGTTTTATCTGTAGGTGCTTTCGCACACAGACCTGCAGGGATTCCTGTCAATCATTTTTATTTTTTTAAAAAAATTTTTAATCTTATCATTTTGGCAAAAAGTAGCCACCAGGACTACTTTTTTGCAGTATTGGGAATTGAGCCCAGGAACTCAAGCATGCTAGGCAAGCACTCTACCACTTGAGCTGCACCCCGCAGCCTCCCCCTTTTTTTTTTTTAAATAGCTCACTTTGCCTGTTCTGACCTCCTGCTTCTGCCTCCCAAATAGCTGGGATTGCAGGTATGAGCCACCATGCCCAGCAGGCCACTATTACTTTGATAAATATCCAGAAAGGTTTAACTAGATGGTTGTGCCCAATCAACAGTTAGGGCTATTCAGTAAGTGAGATTGCTTCTGTTCAGTCTTCTTCCTTTAGCCTTGTTTGGTTCTGAAGAGTTTCAACACGGAGATTTAAGAAAGAGCTAGTATATTATTACCACAGGCATAAATGTTCCCACTACAGGGCTCTGCCAACACTGAGAACCTTACAAACAACCACTGTGGCTGATCTGCAAAGGCACCCTTAAATAGAGGTGCTTCTGTGCCTCATGGAAGTTGGCAGGGAGCAATATAATTGCCATTTTTGTTGGTATACACAGAGGTCTCTGTTCATGCATTTTACATAAATGAATGTAGTAGTTTGTGATAGGCTCAGCTGTCTTAAGGGCATAGATAAATAGAAGAAAAAGACTTGTCAGTGGAGTGAAGACAGTATTAAACTTTCCAAGAGAAAAAAAATCATGGCTTTGTTACATTGTTCTGCAGACTGCCTGTATTGGGCATGTGATCAGTAAGAAAAAGACCCAATCTCAGGGGTGCTGGCCAGACCATGTAGGATAGATACAGATGGTCACCAGGAGAGGGGCAGGAAGGAGGAGATAGACAGCCCCTTATTCACTGCATTGCATCTGCAGAGAGTTCAATTTTTTTTTTTTTTACAAATATAACATGGTTTTCCATCCATGTTTTAAATGTCCACATTAAAACATTATTTCAGATTGCTGACTTGCTCTATTTCAGTCTTTTTTTGGGGAAAAATATAAAGGAAAAGGGAGCAGTGTAAATTGTGACATGTATTTCACTGTGGGCTAGAAAGATGGGAATACAAAACAGAGGAGCCACCTGAAACATCACCACACACAGGTGCACTTCCTGTTTCCCTTTTTGATGGGCTAATTCCATTTCTTAGGTCGCAGCAGAAAGAAGAGGGGAACAAGTTGCAGGCAAAATTACTATTACCTGCTGAAAACAGGCTTGGACAAGGTTCTCAGGGAACATGTTCCTGTGGAGACATGGAAAGCATTATTATGTTAGAGAGAAAAGGTTTTTTTTGTTGTTATGGTCAATGCATTGGTAGAAATGAATATAATATAGAATGGGAACTGTGATTTATCTTCTGGCTTCTCCTTTGCATAATACTTCCTTTTATTGAGATTTCTTTCTTTTCTGCTGAGCCTTAAGTGACTGTAGAAAGCTCTTTTAGTCAACCATCACTTAACTGATTCACTGAGTGACATACTTGCTGTCCTAGGGGAAATGCTACACTGGCAGGTGGACACTCACAGTCAAGAGAAAATTCTTTTAATTTTCTGCACATGTCTAGTCTCATAAATGAGGCAATATGCTAATAATCTATTGCATTTATTCCAAAAATACTAATGCCATTTGCAAATATCACTATAATTATTGAATTAAGTATTATGTAAACCAATGAAATGAGAGTGTGAAAAAGATGGCATTTTTTTATTAAAATATAAGTTGAATGCTTAGAAACTCAATAAAGGCAAGTGACTAAAATTCATGCAGATAAATTGGGTATGGGGAGACAACTGAAATAAAAAGTGGGAGGATTTATCACTTGACTTTTTTTTTTTGCAATTTCCAAGTGTTTTTTTGCTCTACTTTATAGAAATTGAATCTAGAAATTATGGATGACACACTTATAAGGTCAGTATATACAGCAAAAATGATATGAAATTACAATGAACTGATACACTTAAAGAAAGACCATGGCCTACATCAAAAATTGGTGAAGTGCATATAAGTTTCAAGTGGAAACAAAATATGTAATGCATAGTCTATAATATTTTTGTGGGTCTCTGTTTTAATTGACTTCTTTCTATGGTTGACTGTTTAGAGGGTTTCTGCTATACAATTAAAAATGAATTTGTTCAAGTATGTTCGGAATTGACTATCCATCCAGTCCAGCACCTTTACATAACTCAGCATTTCTATCCATCCTAAATCCTTACAGAGGAATCTGTTCTTTCCATTCCTCTTGGATCTACGATCTGGCAAGCAGAAATTCCAGGCTATGTAATTTGTAGGGCCCAGGGCAAAATTAAGACTCATAGTAATTTACGAATTATTAAAAATTTCAAGACAGAAACACCCGAGCATTAAATCAGGGATGGGGTCTTGAGCAACTACACTGATGGCACACCCAGGAAGTCACCTATTGTCATGACTCTCACCTTATCAGGTCTAACATGGCATCGACTGTGCTGACTTCAGGGGTGTTGCCCACCCTGTTGATTTCAGTCATCTTCTGAGTGACACCAGGCTTGATGCTCACCACCAGCACAATACCTGCGGTCAAGGACAGTATCCACAGAGGATTAAGCACCTTCCAGGGCACCTGACACCCTAGTGCATCCTTCTTGGAACTAGTAGGCAAAGCGCAAAGCAATACTTGGATAAGCAAAACACCTGTGATAAGAATACTCTTTCTTCTTTTCTTTAGCCTTATGAGATCAGCTCAGGCAGGTGTTGGGATGAAGGTGCTTCATTTCCCAGCCCAGGGAGCTCATTTGATATTTTCCTTTGTTTCACTTGGTTTTTGTGGTACTGGGGTTTGAACTCAAGGTCTCACACTTGCCAGGTAGGCTCTCTACTACTTGAGCCACTCTGCCAGCCCTTGATATTTTCCTGAAACATCTACTCACACATTCTGGTCATCTTCCTGAGGGTCATCCAGAACAAGCCTTATCTTGTTTTCCTTCCATATCACAGGCCTTCAAATATCTCAAAACTCTCATGTGAGAATGTGTCCTTCAGGGGGTGGAATAAAGACACATAGCAAGGAAATACAGGGAGAGAAAGTTCAACTCACTGTCAGGAAGAACCATGTACATACTAGAGCATCTGGAAGTGTGACTATAGCCTCTGGAAGTAAAGGGGTCCTTTCCCTTGAGGTGTCCAGGCAGCGGGGAGAGGTTGTGAAGAGACTTAGAAACGAGAGGTTGTTTGAGGAGAGTGAAGAAGGAAAAAGTTCCCATGCCCTTTCTCATTTCTCCCCCAAGAGAAGGAAATGCTAATCCTAGGATTAGGACTTTGGGGTGCAGAATGGGTCAGTTCTATAGGAGGAGTCACTGGGCAATAAGAGAGCAGAACTCTTCTCTTTATGATCTACTCTTTCTTCTCAGGATTGCAGAAGGGACACAAGTTCAGATAATAATAAAGCAGTATCTTACCTTCTTTCTTTTATCTTTTCTTTGTGTATGACTCCCTCAGGAACCTCATGAGGACATGTGGCTTTGGTTTAGAGCAGGGTTCAGACCCTTGTGGCCCCTTGACCTAATTCCACTAAAACCATACCACATCCCACCATCTCTTATTCATTAAAACAGATCTGCATGGGCCAAGGTGGTTGAAACATCCGAGCACATTTGCTTCCTTTCTTTCTACTCTGGGCATCCTTCTAAAATGCCATGTGAGGCCACAAAGGATGGACCAAGTTTCTTCACAAAACCATACTAAAGATACAAGGTCAGCTATTTCCTTATTAGAACTTTTTCCTGCTTACAAGTGAGATTAAGACTTTAGCAAGACTAGTAGCTGTTAGCTTTTGGTGAAATGTGAAATGTGCTGAAATTCTACCTTTCCAGAATTTTATATTTACCTTCTATTATAATAGAGTAATTATCTGCTTTAAGAGTATATAAGCTCTTTGCTTCACTTCCTTTTACCCAATGATCCTGACAGGGCACAGCACTGTTACCCTCTTTCCATTTCTTATTAGAGACCTTAAAAAGCAGTACTGTGGCTAAAATATTGTGGCTCCTTAACATAAAAAGTGCTATGGAGACTTCAACGCAAAAATAATATGTTCTGCTTTAAAAGTGTGCATTTTTAAATGTTCAACTACTTGTTTAATGAAAAGTCATAATTTTGAAGAATAAGAATTCAGAAATAAGTGTTACCTAGGATTACGGCAATGAGGGTAGTGCAGAAATAATACACAACAGCACGCAGACCAATTTTTCCAGATACATTGGAATCCAGTGCAGCAACACCTGAAAGGAAAGGCGGGATTAGAAAAATCACATTCGTTTTTAAAAGGCACATTTCCACGACTGGTGATTCAATCCTCAAGGTGTGAAATAACTGAAAGTGTTCATTGCATTATAAGGTCCATCTCACACAGTTTGTTTAGATAAGATGCAACAGGCAAAAGAAGCACTTGAATGTTCCAAATGCAGGGCATCGCAGCTGTGGATGCTCTGAGAAAAGTTCTGCTACTCCACCACCTCTTTCTTTGCCCAGTAATGTGGCCACCAAGAAAGTAATAGAAATGTTTAGAGCAACAGAACTCAATGACTTTAGTGTCCATCATATTCGGCCGAACAAGAAAAGAAAGAATGTAAGTCATTTCATTGAAAACTTGAAATATTCAGGAGTTTCACCTGAGAAAGATTCACAGATGGAGAAGAATTTTGCCCAGGAAATACCATATTCCAAGTCTCACTCATAACTTATTTAGATAATGAAATTTGGAACTTTTTGAATTGATACTTCAATGAGATTTTGAACTTGGAGTGAATATTGAAATGGCTTAAAACTTTTGGGGATTTTTGTGGAAGTATTGTGCATGTGAAATAGATACAAATTTTGGGAGGCCAGAAGCCAGATTATATTGGTTAGCTAGTGGTCGCCCCAAATTCATGTTCATGTTGGAACCTTAGAACATGACCTTCTTTGGAAACAGGATAGTTGTAGATGTAGTTAAGATGCTAACATGAGGTCATATGGAGTAGGGTGGGCCCTTAATCCAATATGACTCGTGTCCTTATAAGATGAGAAGATACACAGAGAGTCACAGGGAGGGCGTGTGACACTGGAGGTAAAGACTGAAGCAATATGTCTGCAAGCTGACATACA
Organism: Castor canadensis; assembly: GCF_047511655.1. Classification (NCBI taxonomy): domain Eukaryota; kingdom Metazoa; phylum Chordata; class Mammalia; order Rodentia; family Castoridae; genus Castor; species Castor canadensis. The sequence continues at coordinate 66,720,478 of NC_133398.1, forward strand.
CTAAAAATTTCCAGCAACACTAGAAGCTAAGAGAAAAAGATATGGAACAAATTCTTCCCTAGAGCCTTCAGAAAGAGCATGATCATACAGACACCTTGACTTTGTATTTGTAGCCTTAACTATGTGACAATAAATTTCTGTTGCTTTAAATTGAGGGAGGGAGGGAGAGAGAGAGAAGAATGAAAGAAAAGAAGAGAAGAGAAGAGAAGAGAAAAGAAAAGAAAAAAGAAAATTCCAATACCAGAATTTAGAGGTAGAAGCCATTGAGGCACAAATTCCCTAGGCAGGTTCATTTCCATGGCCTTGGTCTCTGCTTTCCTTGTGAGCAAGTATTCTAAGAATTATATCAAGATTTGAACATGATGTCATGCACTATCCTTTATGGTAAGCCTCTTTTGGAATTCAGTAGGAAAAATTTGAAAAACTAAGATAGTTCTCTTATCACGTAATGAGAATAATGCAAGTCGTGATTGTTTTCCTTGATGGTTTTTCTGTCAGGAAGTTTAGAGTCAACTGAAAAAAATAACATGGCCTCTGATGATAAAAGTGTATACTCATTACCATTATCCCCACAAAAAAGACAGAAATATAAAGATGAAAACAAAAGTCACTTCATCTCATGACCACAGTTAATATGCTGGTGAATTTTCTTCCAATATTTTTTCTTAATTTTTTAAACATAGATGAGATAATTCTATATTTTTTAACCTGCTCTGTTCTTAATACTGTATTATAAGAATTTTCCCTCATTGTTGCAAACTCATACTGAGGAAAAACTTTAATGGCTATACAATATTCTGGCATATGACTGTATCATAATGTACTTAATCAACCTCTTATTCCTGAATCTTTAGACTGTCTCAGGGCCTTTTATTGAATTATTATTAGTTCAATAATAAATCACAGTAATTTCATTATCCATCCTGGCTAGCATATTTCCTTGCTCTTTTCATGATTTTCACATTGCTTCTAGCTGAAGAAACTCATTGTATATGGCTTCTAGTGTGAAAATACCTTAAAATTTCTGTTGGAAAGACATATACAAATAATATTTCCAAGGCCACAGGTAATTTAAGAGACTTGCAGTCACATTGGTAGATATAGTTTCAGTCCTTGGCTACCAAATACAATAACTGAGTGTTGCCCAGACTTGAGAGATTCATCTGAAATGTCAAGGGCAGCTATATTAGAGGTGGAGGGCATACATCTCTACTTGCCCTCTACCAAGGATACTTGTACAAATGGAGTCAAATCATGCTTCCTAAGTGGACTTCCATGAGGCAGATGGGACAACTGAGAAGCAACCAAAGCATTTTTCAGCAAGCTGCCATTTGGAGATTTTAGGCTCTACCTGCCTGATTTCAAAAATAAGGCACATATTTTGAATCAAATGATCGTCAAAGAAAATGATTTTACATTTTCAACACGCATGAGTTGTCCCATAGCTATTTGCAAAGCCTAAAGTATAGGATAGCAGGAAAAGGAAGAGGTTGTCACAAGGCAACCCAAAGGGAAATATAGTAAGCCTTTATGGCTATTGGGGTGAGCAGGTAGCTTTTATAGTCACTCCTAACACTATAAAAAGTCTATTCATTTTTTTAAAGAAATTGGGGATTATGGTCTTCACATGTAAAGGTACATATTTGGTGAACAGGAAAAACCGGCAAGGAAGCTGGTCATGATGATGACAGAACATGTCATACTCTCTGAACATACCATTCCTTGGGATGTTGATTGCTCTTTAGGAAGTTAATATTTGAAGAGAAGGTGCCCTAGTCTCTTTAGCAGTCACCCTAGAATGCTGATAAGGGTCCACTCACCAACCTTTTGCATGAGGCTGTACAATTATCAAATGATGGGCTTATTTCATATCCTAGAATGACCTTGATGACACAGTCTGTTCTCTTTCTTTGGGAAAAAGAGTTTGATGTGCTGAGAACTTCTTCTCCAGAAAGCAAGGTAATTAAAAGTAAGTTATGCAAAGAACAACAATAAAAACAACAACAATTCTCAGGAGGGATTGAAGGCATAATTCAGAAATGAATGGTCTTATTTTTAGTTTAGGTCTTTTTTAAAATGAGCAAACCTTGCAAATATATAACCTTGCCAAGCATATTTTATGATTATTAAATACACCTGTCTTATTTCAGAGCTCAGTTCATTATTTTGAGAAACAATTATAATAACTATTCATAAAAATAATGATAGGTTATAAAGAAACCAGAGGGGTGGAGTGTAGCTCACTGGTTTGAATGTGGGGGGCCCTGGGCTTGACTCCTAGCATTACAAAAACTGAACCAAACCAAAACAAAACAGCCCCCTCCACAAAAAACATCCCTAGAAAATCACCACTTTACCAGAATTTCACATAACTGTAACCCAGATGTTACAGTTTGAATAGAAATGTCCCCCACAGGCTTGTGTGTTGGGGACTTGGTCCAAAGATGCTGATATTTTGGGGGGTTCTGGAAACTTTGTTGGGATTGGGATTTGAACTTGGGGTCTTGCTCTTAATAGACAGGTACTCTATCACCTAAACCATCTCTCCAACAGCTTCTGGAAACCTTAGGAGGTAGGTCCTAGTTGGAGGAAGTAGATCTCTTGGGAGGAGGGTACTTGGAGTTACTTGACCCTGGTCCCTTCCTGTCTCTTACTGCTTCCTGTCCATCATGAGGTGAAGGAGCTTCCCCCATACCTTCTCCTGCTATCATGATGTTCTGCTCAAGTGCATGAAGCCAAGTATCCATAGACTGGACCCTCTGAAACCACGAGCAAAATAAATCCTTCCTCCCCTAAGTTGTTTCTGTCAGGCATTTGGTCACAGCAATGAGAAAAGTAACTAATACACCTGAACTCATATGGGATGCCTTCTCAGATATATTGTCTTTCTTTGGTAGATGTCCAATTTAAGCAGCCTCTGCTCCCTAAAGTGCTGACAAATGATGAACCCATGGAACTGTTCTGGGGTATGTGTTTGGTGTCCTCTCAGGACTTCCTTCCAGCAGTGAAACAAATTAAATCTATGTGGGTAATTGTTTCCAGCCTATGTTAATATGTCTTAATTTGTCCTAATGATTTGGCCATGGACTGGTGCCTCTGCTTATACTTTAGGACTCAGCTGGCAATAAAAGACTTCCTAATAATGAGATTTTTGGTGGAAATAGCTTAAACAAATCATCCCCAGCAGTCAGCCAGTTCTTAGCTGGAGAAACTGCCTTGTAGTCACTTTCGAGAAGAGCTTCCCATTTCTCTCATCTACTTTGGTCCTTTCATTTTCCTGGAAATATCAGAAATGTACTTGTCAGCAATCATATTTCTCTACACTCTACAGTTTTCCCTCTACGTCTCTAGTCATCAATGGTGGGGGGCGGAATCACCCCCATAATGATAAGGGTGGTGACCACTGGGGAGGGAAAGAACACAAGCATGGAACTCTGCTTAACCTTCATACCCCTCTGTCATAGGAACATTAGAGAACTTAATGATTGAATGTCTTCTGGATGGTCTAAATGCCCCACCTGTGAACAACGACGATGATAATTATTATAACAACATGACTATGATGATGGCAATAGACACTATATTGAGCAATGAGGTCAAGTTATTCAGTCATCCCTTTAATTCTCATTATAACTCTATGAGGCAAGCACTATTATCCTCATTTACAGAGCAGAAGGCTGTAGCTCAGAAAGACTAAATAATATACCAAAGTCATAGGGCTGGGGGAGGGGTAGGTGGTGGAGCTGGGATTCCAGGTTTGACTCCAAAGATCATATTCTTAACTACTATGACATACTGACTTAATCCCTGTGTGCAAAATTCTAGACCAGTGCTTCTCAATAGAAATTTCTGTGTTGTGCAAATGGTCTATATTTATGCTACATTCATACCACAAGCTACATATAGCTAGTGAGCTCTTGAAAAGTGGCTGGTATAATTGAGGATTGAATTTAAATTGTATTTAATCTCAATTTTAATAGTGGCTAATGACTATCATATTGGATGGCACAATCTCTAGACCTTCCCAGTGGGTGCTCAATGATGTTGAGTGAACAAGCTCAAGCGTGACTCCATTATAAAATTCACTGAAACCTCCTCGCCTTGCCAGCACAGGGAAAGTGGAGAGGAGGACACAGCAAGCCACATCTCCTGGCCTGTGCTTCTATAATGCTTCAAGGCCTGAGGCTTATTTTTAAAATGCTCTGTAAATGTTTGTGCTCCATGCTTGCCATGTGACAGAAAGAGCTACATTTTTTTACAGGTTATCTTCCTATTACCAATAGCCCATTTCAGAGGTCCACTTCCATATCAGAAATGTGGAGCCGGCAGGTAGTCTCCTCAGAAACCACTTATACATAATGGCTTGGTTTGGTTAGCAGGGCAGTCAACAAAGATACTTGTCACCCAAAAAACACCTCCATGTGAGAACAAGTTTAGCATCTTAGTGTCTTTCAACTTGTTTTGTTTATATTTTATACTCCCTTACTCAGAGCCTTTTAGACATTTTTCCTTAATTACCACTTCCACAAAATTTTAGTACCACAAACAAACTGGCTGTTTATGTGCTAAATGGATATATGCACTTTTTTGCACAAAGAGAGGAAGATTTCTCCTCTTCCTCCACCCAAAATCAGTTTCTGCTGCCTTGAGGGTGATGCCACGGCTGTTGATAACTTGTGGTCAAGTTCAACAAATATGTAACACACACGTGGCACTACATTCTAGGTATTGCACTCTGAAGGGGGTGGTTGTCTATCACGTACTGGAGGTGAGGCATGACAGCATGCTCGCCTCAGTCTCACATGGGTGAAATATCACCCTGTTTTATCCTGAGGTTTGCTCTCCATAGCTACACGGGTTTCTTGCTGTCAAGCCTGGTGCCTGGTAAAGTCAAGAGGACCACTTCTCTGTATAGTACATTCCCTCAACTCACTGCTCCTGGATGCTGATGAACGTGTGAGGGAAGCTGACAAAGGAGAGGGGCCTGTGTGCTTAGAGATCACAAAGCAGGTGTAACAGGACCTGCACAGCTCACCAGAAGTGCTGAAAAATGTTTACAGCAATTGGACAGTATCTTGTATCTGTTGAACATAAATAATAAAAACATAGGGACAGTATTTTGTACATCTTTGGCTTTTTGTATTATTTTTCCAGTAATTTACTTTTACTGTAGTTTACAAAGGCTATTTATCTGTGGCAGATCAGAAATTTTAAAAACCTGGGCTTTCCCCATTCTGTTTGATGACTAGATACTTTGTGAAGCCCTTGTGCAAAGAAGAGGCCCTGTGGCTTTCAGAGGAACCTGAGATGTCACCAGAAGGAGGTGACTAGGAGAGACGTGATGGAGCACCTGAATTAGGCAGAAAAAGATGCACAGAATTTCAATTACCATAAGGCCTTTAAAACCTGGGTCAGTTGTGAGGCTGGGCTATAGCCTAGAAACAGGGATAGAATCCAAGGTTGTCCTTGGAAATTAGAGGCACCTGCTTGTTCTTTATTTTAGGGAAAAGCATTGGATTTCTTTACCTCTGGAGGAGGCTCCAAAGTGCTGGGATATTGGCCTCTAGCCAAAGCAGAAATCATCTGAACTTTTAATAACACCACACAAAGGAAGCAGTGCCTGGGCTAAACAATAGCATGTTTTAAAAATAAACATCCGAGGCCAAAAGACTCCTCAGAGAGCTCTGTGATGAAGCTGCCACCCACTGGAAGACCAAGTTTTCGTGACAACTTCTCTGCACCTTGCAGTTAAGGTGTCAGAATTAATGGCTTAGAGTTTTATTTTAGGCTGGCATTTGATGGTGTTCCACAATTGTAAATGGACACAAAATCCAAGAAGCTTAGTGTCGCACAGGAGTTAAACATCCACAATGTGGATGACTCTTATCTCTCTGTCATCACCAGAGAGTCCACCTACACAGAAACAAGGATGGGCTTTGGTGGACTGACCAGGCTCAATTATCAGTCTTCTTCTCCCATACTGTTTCCTAACATTTGTAATGGAGGTTTGAAATGCCTATATGTCCTTAAGGGTAATGGTGGAGTAAAGTGAACAACCTCAGCTTGCACACCTTTTGTGAGGATTAGACTTGCTGTCTGTTACATGCTTAAAACAGTGCCTAGACTTAATTTGCTCTCAGCCTCCATTATTTTGGAATGACTGATCAATGTATTACCAAGATATGGAAGACACTCAACATTTATGCCCTCTCTCCTTCATTCCTTTATTACATGGTCATTAAAGGGATCTTTTAAAAACATAAATCAAATCATGTTATAGTCCAGAATAACCCTCCAATGACACTGAAGATAAAATAGCAAATTCTAACCCCAGAAGATGGGAGCCTGCAGGAGGGCACCCACCTGCTTCTTCTAGCCCACTTGTGCCACTTACCTGTCTCATTTACTTTGCCAGCTCTCTTCAACAGACCAAGGTCCTTCCCACCTCAAAGTCTTTACACAGGCTTTTCCTTCTACCTAGATTGTCTTTTCCCACTCTTCATTTGGTCTTTAAGCTCCTTCCTTGGAGCTGTTCTCTGAGTACCAAGGCGCTGATTTCATTCCATGTGTATCCTGTTCACTTTTTTTTCTAGTATCAGGGCCTTGAGCTATGCCTTCCAGCCCCTTTGTTTTTATTTTACACACACACACATACACACGCACAGATACACACACATACACACATACACACTTTTTGGGGGAGAATTTTAACTCAGGACCTCATGCTTGCAAGGCAGTAGCTCTACCACTTGAGCCACTCCACAAGCCCTTTATTTTTGAGATAGGGTCTAACTTTCTAACTTTACCTGGGCTGGCTTGCAATTCATGATTCTCCTGCCTCTATCTCCTGAGTAGCTCGGATTACAGGTGTGTGCCACCACACCCAGCTTCATGTTTCACTTTTTGCCTTTAAATCCATGGACTTATTGTTTACATCTATCTTTTTTACTAGACTGCTAGCTCCACAAAGGCAGGAGATATAGATATCTGCGTATACACCAATGTGTACCCAGTGCCTAGCACATAGGAGAAATTCAATAGATGTGTTGATTGAATAAATAACACTTTTATTTATGCATGGTTGCCTCTTCCAGACAATGGTCCCTGGGCAGCAGAATGTCCCAGAATGGAATTCATCAGTCCCAGGTGCTAGCCTATGATCTGTGTGATCTTGAAAAAGTGGTTTAATCTCGTTCCAACCTCCTGTTTCCTTATCTGTAGAGATGGAGATAAGGTCCCACCTACTTTACTACTTCATAGAGTTGCTATGTGGAGTAAACAAACAAACTCAAAATCTTTAAACGATGAAATATTTCTTTTATTCCCCAAGGCAAACAAGGCTGGATGTGATCTCTTTTGTTAATCCAGGGCACAGGGAAATCCGAGTAGCCTGGATTCATACCCCTGGGATGTTAGAAGAGAAGAGAAAAGGCAGCGGGGAGTATGCAAAGTACATTTATGTGTTTAGATCACCTATGATACCATATATCTTAGAGACATTAACACAAATAACTCTCTATAAATAGGTTATATCATCATTATCCTGTGACGTTAACAAAATAAACCAGTACTTGGGCAGAATCAACTAAAGGTCACTTTGCAGCCTATGTCAGCTGTGCCACACTTGATGTTCAAAATGTGTCAAGAAGCAGTGGCTGGTCTCTTGATTCTTCAGCAGACTGGAGCTGTTTTAATATTTTTAATACCATGTAGTGTGGTGGTATTTATAAGTAGGGCAAATTGTTCAGAAGGCCCCATAAGCTTTTTAGGAGGCTTATTGTTCAATGAAAAGCATTAAACACACTCCAGAAGATCTGAGGAATTCAATTGTTCTCTTCCAAGGTCCACAGGAATGTTTTGAAAGCAGCAGCTAGCTTATGGCTCAACCAGATTGTGGTTTTCTGCCACAATCTACTTATTATTATGTTTTGTGTGTTGCTTCTTCTTATCCAATAAAATTGGTAACTAAGGCTTCTAGGTAAAAGTAGCTTGTAGGCTGGTGAGATTTACAAATTGTTGGCAGAGCAAGTCTTTTTATATTTCATTTTATATTATTCATTTCACAAATGAAGGCATTTGGTGCTTTCACATGTGTGAAGCTGGATCATAATATTGACCCTTGTAGCTTCTGGTACCAGTTCAGTGACTTTCTAGACATTTCTGACTGTAAACAAAAAGAGTATACAGCATTCTATATGCACTGTGACTATTATTTTTCCTTTTTAAGAATTGAGCACAAGTTAAGTAACTTGTCCAAGGTTTCACAGCTAGTGAATGGCAGAATCAGGATCTAAACCCAAGCAAGTGTGGCTTCTAGGTCTGTGCTTTTACCCACCAGACACTTCTGCCCCTCTATGATGGATGCTTTCCCACCTGAAGCTTGTTCAGGGTGTCCATTTGCAGACAGTGGCATGGCTGGGAGTCATTGCTATAACCTGCTTCCCTGTGTGTATAGACTCAAGTCCAAAACCCTTGGCAAGGTACATGAAATCAATGAAGCCACACGCTCACTCCTCCATCCCATTTCTTTCACCACGTTTCTAGTATTCTGGTTAATGTCTTACTGTTTTCCGAAGAAGCTATGCCTTCTGCCATTTCCATCTGTCTAGAACACTCTTCCTCTCCTTCACTTGATTTCTAGCCTTCCTTAAAATCCCTCTCCTATGTCCTCTCTACTGTCCTCATTCCCACAAAGTTCTTAGCACATAGTATTGTAATATACTCTCTCTTGCTGGGCTACAACTTAACTTTACATCTTGCGTGCCTACCACAGAGCTTGGCTCATTGAAGACGGAATGAAAGAATGGTCTCCCAGGTCCACACATCCAGTATATTGGAAGGATGTTAAAATACCTGTATGGTTGGTCTTGCCCTCCTCTTTTTTTTTGTTATCTTATAGTCAAACAGAACTTTGAAATGGTCTAGTGCCATAGAGAAGGGAGAAGGGAGGCTCATCCATGGTTGATTCTCTGTGACTCATTGTCCCAGAGAGAGACTGAAGCAGGGAACATTTATCTCTTGCCACTCTTCATTTTATTACTGTGAAAGTGGCACATTCATTGTGGGAACTCTATGGCTTTTACACAATGTGCTCCTTTCCTCAAGGAGAAGACATTATAGGAATCAAATTAATACAATAAGTCCTCTGGCTTAAATATCTGTGTTCTTACTCAACAAAAATTTCTTGATGATCTTACAGAAATGTTTAATTCATGTGAGCAAAACTGCTTAGTCTCCCTTATTCTCTTGATTCACAAAGAAGATCAGGGAAAAGGAAAGGAAGGACTTAAAACACAGGAAGAGCCCATTGGTTCCAGATGTTGAAAATGAGGCAAGAAGTTAATTCTCAGACTTTATGGTCTTAGGCTGCATCCTTGCCTTTTTCAGCACTGGGTTTTGAGTTTATAAATCACCTTCAATCACGGCAATTTTCACAAAAGCTGAACTGTGTAGCAAATGACCAAAATTTCAAGAAAAGCATGTATGCTTTCCCAGAGTTGAATTTGACATGAAGGCTCTCAGCCCCCTATGTTTATGAGCTTATAATTAAAAGCAAGTTGTACAACCAAGTAGTACATGTACCTTGTAGTCTTACATCTTTTTGCCAACAGGGGGATTTTTGTACCTGGCTATCAGAAGACCTGGAATTCATGAACAAGTGGGTAGCAGGTGATTTTCTGTTAGTCAGTTTTCTTACAGTTGGGGTTAGCAAGCATTTGTGGGATAAAACTGAACCCTGTCACAGGGAGGCACATGATTCTTTCCTTTGGTGGATGTTGAATTATTTCCAGGTAAACAGCTGCCTCTGAGCAAATGAATACATAGCCTTAAAAGAATGCTTTTCCCAGAGCAAACACTCCAAGTGTGTTATCTCCTACAATGCTTGCATTTAAAAATAAGGGTCTTCAAATTCTTTGACTTACTTCACTTTATTCTGTTCCATCCTCTCTATTCTTCAGTAGCTCTTCAAGGTATTTACACACATGGCTTGGTTGCTGTGGTTTATCTTGCCACATGGGTTCAATATTAACTAGATTGGTTAAGAATCAGAATCTAGTCTTGAAATCATCTATAGCTGCTGTCTGGCCTCTTATTTTGGTAAATAAATGTTTTATTGGCACATCATTTTCATAGTGTCTGTGGCTGCTTTCCCATGGCAACCCAGAAATGGATAACTGGACAGAAAGCAAATGACTCACAGAGCCTAAAATAGTCACTATTGGGCCATTTATAGAGAAACCTTACTGACCCTTGCTAAAAAAGGTAACTGACTTACATATGCATTCCACATCTGCCTGGTATTTAACAAATACTGTTTAGATGTAAATTTTATAAGGCTTTATTTTTCTCCATTAAACCATACTAGAATATGTCTGCTTTTATAGCTTAGGTCAAGTCCCAAAAGTTTTGAGCTCTTGTTGTAAAACTGGATGTAAAAGTTTGGAGCAATGTATTTTAAATCTTCTAAGTGTGGAGTCAAATTATCTTTGGTTAAGTTCCCCCCAAATATAAACCCAACCAGTGGTCTTGTGGGGATGGAAAAGTCATTGACAAATGAGGGCAAACATTTTCTACTGATGTCTAGTATTTGGTTTCAGGACTTGCCCAGGAAGTAGAATCAGGCCCGGGATTCACACACAGTGGCCCTGGAGGCTGTAGAGGGAGAAGGGGGAGCTTTCTTGGCTTGGGATGCACTGAGTTGAAATCTGAAGCTGCTTCTTGAGTTACTATCTGTGCTCTGGTTTGAGTAGGCATTTGCAAAAATTCAGGAATGGTTAGGAATGAGTATATCCTTGCTCTTGAAATGAGTGTGGGAATCTGCATAGATTTGGCTTAACTTGACTTGGACAGACTCCAAGTTCTAAAGGCTAGGTTGTATGTGATAACCCAGCAGGTACTAGGAGTATTATTTCTAACTAAGACCTTAGGGGATTTTCAAGGAAAGACCATCCCCTTGTGACTGCAAAGGTTTTCTCTGCAGTAGATATTCCACAGCATCACAGGAAAAGGTTGCCCTTGGTTCAGGAGGAAGGCTGTGTGGTAGTGAAATTTTTCATTCTTAGAACCTGGTGTCAGGTGCGTGGAGGCTTGGAGTATCTATGTGGAGGCATAAACTGCCCTAGCTTCCTGGAGACAGGCTGGCAACTAAACAGAGAGACAGCTCTGTTAAGGACCTCTGGGAGTCCTGGAAGAGCCCCTTCTGGCAGCAGCCGGAACCCAATCACTGATGTCTCATCTGCTTTTGGTTACCCCAAGCTTTTGGCAAAAGATCTAAGTAGTTCTGTTCTAAGTAGCAGTCTGGTTTCACCCTCGCAAAGGAGAATTGAGCTCTTGTTCCTATTTTAGGATAGAGGAACAAAGGGGTATCTTGTCAGGATCAGAGGCGTGGCAGCAGCCACAGCAGACACCAAGGGGCGCAGGTGTGCCCAGTGGTGCCCACCTTGGATCTCATGAGGATGGCTAACAGCACCCCAGGAGGAAGCACAGGAGAATCTCGGAGTGGGACTGGAGGGGCTGTTCTGCTCTTGTGCTGCTCCTGCGAGGCACAGATGAATGTTCTCTAGAAAACATGACCTGAGCATAATAAACCCACTGGCTGGGGAGATCTGGACCAGGATGTTTGCAGAGCCTCAATTTTCAGTGCTGTTACACTGGTGGTTTGACATAAGTACAGCTTAGAAATAGAAATGTTAAAAAGGCCCAAGCACAGATCTTCTTCACTGTGGTGGGAAGATGTTCTTTCTTCAGAATGTAAGTCATAGAAAGGATTCTGTCTGTTAGTGTCCACACTGACTGTGTCTGAAATTGCCTTGAAATTGTATCTACTGTGCTCTATTCTAAAGCAAATTTGAGCCATTATGTCATCCCTACATAATTCTTTGTGCATTTAAAAAATATGGACATTTTGCTTACATAACTATATGCCATTATCACCTCTATCTAACAAAATGATCAACAGTCTCTTGATACCATCTAATATCTAGTCTATATTCAAATTTCCCTGATTAACATGACACACTAACATATAAGAAAGAGAGATTCTTTCTGTTAAAAAATATAGCTATAGTGGAACTACTCTATGGAACTCAGGGAAAGAGGGACAGGAAAAGAGAATGTCAGAGCATCAACAATATCATAAAAAGGTAACATCTGTGAAGGTAGAGGATATAAGGATGTGTATTGAAAACTGTGGAAAAATGGAGGGTGGGAGGTAAAGGGACTTCATATACTTGTATGAAATAGAACAAAGAAACCTCTTGCAACTGCTTTAAGTGTGACGGGAAAGGGGTTGAGGGGGAGAGACAGTGGGGGTGATATAACCAATGTATAACATAAGCTTATTTGGAATTGTCACTATGAATCCTCCCTGCACAACAAATATATCCTAATTTAAAAAAAATTTAAAAAGAGAAAACATAGCTATAAAGTAAGCGTTTTTATGTCACTAGAGGCTTGCTTTATTTATCTATTTATTTTTGGTGGTATGGGTTTTGAACTCAAGGCCTCAGGATTGTCTCACAATCCTAGACAATCCCTTTATTACATGAGCCATTCCCCCAGTCCTTTTCCCTTTTAGTTTGTTAAGATAGAGTTTCTTTCTTTTGCTTAATCAGTCCTTGGACCATGATCATTTTACCTCTGCCTCCCGAGTAGCTGGAATCACAGGCATGCACCACCACACCCAGCCATCACTGGATGCTTTGATGCCAGATTTTTTTTTTCCCTGTTAATTTGGCAAAAGCTACACAGGAGCACAGATTGGTCTTGGGTCTCAAATTTTAGCTGTATTTGTGTCTCCAATTTACATATCCCTGGAGCATTTATTCAACCCTTCTGGCTTCCCACACACATCCTCCTTAGTCTAACAAATATATCAGTTAGTCTATTGACCTGTGGACTTGCAAAGGTTTTTGCAATGTGAAAGTGCTCCCCTGTGTATTTTCCAGGGCCATTTCCTGGGTGGGGAGGCTGAAAACTACTGTAGGGCTTGGGGGGAAGGACCTGATGCCAGGGCAAAGGTGACACCAAGCTGTCAGGGACAGGAAGCAGAGCTGAGAGGAGGGGATGAGGGAGACTGAGAGCCAGGAAAACTAAGGAGCACAGAGAAGACTCCATCTCCACTTTCTTTTGTTTCCTTCTTAAACAAAAAAAGAAGATACAAAACAAAACAAAGAAAGAACAAAAGTAACACTGTTCACCTTGAAAATCTGAGGAAGCCTTAATGAATTATGTTTCTTACTATCCAGATTGAATTGTTGCTAATTTTTTTGTTTTAATCCAATCTTTTCAAAGGTATATATGTTCTAATAAAATCTGGATTGTACACAATACCTTGTCTAATTTGCTTCATCCTGTCACTTTATGTCACTTTATTTCCACAGGTCATTAAAAATGTATCCAAATGAGGTTTTTAATAGTTGCATGGTATCCTAAATCATGGGTAGACCATACATTTAGATTGTTTATAATTTATCATCATTATAAAAAATGCTGCCATGAAAATCCTTGTACCTAAGACTTTGAATGTATCTCTGATTATTTCTCTATGATAAATTCCAATAAATAGAACTTCTAGGTAGAAAGATCAAAACATGTTCCAAACTTTAAGAATATTTGTTTCAATTCATATGGTAACTAAAAATCAATGAGTAAACCTATTTTACCACATTCTTGCCAATCTAGTATTGTCACTATCCCATAAATATGACAATTTAAAACATGAATATGGCTCATTTTCCTCACTTTTTGTTTTTTAACCATTTCATTGTTCCACCTCAAAAGAATGAGTAGTGGAGCTAGATATCTGTGGCCCATGCTTGTAAGCCTAGCTATTTGGAAGGCTGAAATTGGGTGGATGGCAATTTAAGGCCAGTCCAAGCAAAAAAATCTTCGACCAATAGCTAGGAGCAGTGGCACACACCTGCCATCCCAAACTATATGTGAGGCTGAGATACGGAGGATCACAGTTCTAGGATAGCCTAGGCAAAAAAAAAAAAAAAAAAAAAAAAAAATTAGCGGCAGTCCATCTCAATGGAAAAAAGCTGGGGTTGGTGGTGCACACCTGTCATCCCAGCTACAGCAGAAAGTGTAAAATAGGATTGTGATCCAGGCCCACTTGGGCAAAAAGCAAGACCTAATCTTCAAAATAACCAGAGCAAAAAGGGCTAGAGGTGTGGCTCAAGTGCTAGAGCACCTGCCTAGCAAGCCCTGAGTTCAAACTCCAGCACTGCCAAAAACGTAGTGGTTTTTCTCTTTCTCTCTAGCTCCTCACTAGCTGCTGGGGGGGGAAGGGGGAGGTGTTGAAGGAAAGGTAGAGATTACTAGACCTGCGCTATGGCTTTGAGAAGCCGCTGAGCTATGTCACTGGAATGCTAAGGGTTGTAAATTATTTCCCTAGATTATTCGCAAGGCTGAGCAACACACAAAACATCTAGGTTGCAAATATCTCACTAGTAGTTGACTGCTAAGAATGGCATATATTTTCAAACACCCAATATTGCAATTAGGGTTTTCATTCCTGCATTTTTACATTTTCTTCTAAAACTTGGCTTGTCACATGAGTTTTGAGGTTGCTGCCTAATTCAGATTTGGTTTCTTTTCTTTTCCTATGGACACTAGAATTAAATGGTATCACCCATCAGGCAATATATGAATCTTGCAACATGTGTGCAAAATATATACGTACAATTGTGAATATTTTTCTTGGGAGGGAATTTGAAGCTCCTATTTTGTTTTAAAGAAACCCAAGAAATGATTAAGAATCTTTGACAGGGAGAAAATTCTGAGGGATTACAACTGCAATGCCTACATAGACCAGGCAGGTAATGTCAAAGAGTGTAGTGGACAAGAGAGTAGGCAATAGGGAATGTAGGGACTGTAGCATCCTCAAATGCATGTGTTCCAACTAAATGGAATAGTTGTCTCTTGTCTCTAGGTCATGGTTGGTGGGTAGGAACATAGGTCTAGTTTTTCCAGAACTTTCTTTCTTTTTTTCAGAGAAGGACAGAAGTCTGGATATTTATAAGAAATCTTCCAAATTTTAAATATTTCTAATAATTTAAACATTACATGGGAAAAACAGCTCCTCTGCTGCTTTGTCCCTCAGGCTGTTAGTCTTGGAGGAAGCTGAGAATTTCAAGACATAATTAAATTCATAAATAAAAATAATTAAATGTTCTCTTTAGGTTTCTAAAAAGCCAAGAACACCAAGACCATTTAAGAACACAGCTCCCAAGGGACTCTAGTGTAACTGGAGTTTGGCACTTGGGAAGTTCAGTGGCCAAATACGACAGCTCTTCAAACAATACAGTAGCTGTATGCATAAAATCCTGACATCCACCTTCTCCTCCCCGTGGCCAATGTCCAGGACTCAACAAAGACCAGGCCTTTCAGTGGCAGTGGAGAATAGAGTTCTAGAAGAGGACACATCAAGACTCCTAATTGCATGGCTGCATAAAACCTTGATTTTTCAAGCTGCCAACACTAGTGACTAATATCATGCCACTTTTCCCCAACTGCCAGAATTACAGGAAGTATAAGAACAATGGAATGCATTCAGCGCAACACCAGAGCTAGGTAAATGACATTTTTGTAACTCAAGTTGCTCTCTAGTTACATAAGGGAGCTTGCTTTTTGAAGGCACCCTGCTATAAAATGATCAATAAGAGAAAAATCATTTCCAAATTCAACTGTGTCACAAGTTCAGATTTTAAAATACGGGTCATTTAAAACATGATGCAAAACCCTAATCACACCTTTCCCACAGCACTGGCTGCTGGTCCCATTAGCAGATTTCCAGGAAGCTATGTTGCAAGTTCTGAGTTCTGCTGCTGAGTGGAAGTGGGTGAAGAGCAGGAGGACAGGGAACCCCCAGGCATCTGCCAGAGGTTGTGGATGAGAGAGCTGGAGCTGGGAAACAAGTAACTGAACTACTAAAAACATGACTAAAATTGACAGCTACATTTTTCCTGAGGACACTAGCTGATATTTCAGTGACCAAATATGCCTTTTTCCCCTTCCGGGCCCTAAATAGATGTTCATGTATAATATGTTTGAAAATGGCATCTCCCTTAGGAGATGGACAAGTGACGACCTGTTGGAGAAGTGAGGGTTTGAGCTGTAGTGGACAATGAGATGAAGCAATGACACTTTGAAAACACTCAACTATTTCAACCCAAGCAAAAACATTTTTCAAGAGTGTGTTTGTGTTATTTGATGCCTCTCATGCATTTCAATTTTTTCCATAATTAGGAAAGAACAATTTAGATTCTGCTGGGCTCCCTAAGTATCCTAGAGAAAACCAAGGTACCTGTAATCATGCTGGATATAATTAATGGCAAAATGACGAGTTTTAGCATTCTCATTAGAATTTCTCCAGGGAAAGCAAAGTAGAATTTCTCCAGAGTTGACAGCTTACTATGTTCTCGAACCAAGACTCCTATGGCAATACCTATGAAAAAAAGGGAGAGAAAAGAACGTTGTTTAATTCTCCTGTGTACATTTTAATGGAAAAATACCAAAAAAGCAAATTTTAATGGCAAGAGAACCATTTTAGATCATTGCCCATGAGTCTGTAAAATTTAGACTAGAAGAGCCAGAAGGTAGTGAGTAGAGAATACACGTTACATCTTACAGATGAAAGTTTTTGTTTTCATTTCTTTCCTATCAGTTATATTTTTATAGTGAGGAACATCAAAGAATACTATGGGAAAGAAGAGTACATATCTTAGGTTTTTTTTTTTTTCAAACCGAGGCAAGTGCTCCACTGCTGAGCTATATCATCAGCCACCAAATTCATCAACTTAGTCAATTCAATGTAACTATTTTGTTCTTTTACAAACCACCTTATTCTTTGTCTACCAATAGAACCTTTTACACATTTTATGTAGTTTCAGTTTGTATTTTTCTCATAAGTGTTTTTTTAAGATTTTTTTTTTTCAGTACTGGAAATTGAAACCAGGGACTTGTGCTTGCTAAGGTAAGCTCTCTACTACTTGAATGATACTTTCGGCTCTTTTTTCTTTTCTTAAATTTTGTTTTTGAGATGGAATCTCACTAACTTTGTCCACACTGGTCTCAAACTTAAGGTCTTCCTGCCTTGGCCTCTGAGTAGCTGTGATTAAAGGACATGTGCCACCATTCCTAGCTTAGGATAAATATTTATGATAAATACTCTTCCCTGTTTATGTAACTTTTATAATTTTAAAAGCAAAATACCATTCTATTCATTTGATGGATACTGACTGTATCATTGGGCACCTGTGTTTTCTAATGCTTAGCATGCTTTCCAGGCATTTCTAGAAGATGATGTGCTCATGTTTATCTGATCAAGAGGATTTTTACAAGTTTCTGATCCTGAATTGCTTGTATGTTGAAACTTATAATTACGTGAGTACAGGGACATGCTCGCCACTAAGAAATGTTATACATACTCTGGAATCTTACCTTAGCTAGATGTCCATATGTAATCTTCCAGTTGGGTGATAATTCAAACTCACAGAATTTTAATATTTCCTCTTTATCTTGCTCCCAATAGCTCTGATAACAATGCTTCACCCTGCCCTCCCCCAACACACATCCATACACATACACACATGTACATATGCACACCCCTTTTTTAAAATCAAGAAATAAATGAATTGGGTGACTCTTTTTTTAAAAATTTTTTTCTTTTATTCATATGTGCATACAATGTTTGGGTCATTTCTCCCCTCTTCCCCTCACCCACTCCCTTATTGGGTGATTCTTATGTCTTTCTTCCTTCATTGGTCTCTTATGAGTGAGTTTAATTGGAAGGGAAATGACTGAATGACCGAAAGACTCAAGGAAGAATGCCTGGATATGCAAATTCACAAACTCAAACAATTAGTTTGTGAAAATCCAGAATTATTTGGGCATAGTTAAATACTCCAGGGCAATGAAAGGAGATGTGAATTATAACCAATGCTAGAAGTTTCATCTAAATTAAGTGTCCTTCCTTTATACACTGACAGACCTAATTGATAAGCTTAATAGGATACATTTTGAATAGCTTTATCCTTAGCTAAATTTTATTCTCCTACATAATCTACCTTTGTATTTATCTCTATATTTTATACATAATATGTAACTAAATTCATTTCTGGTCATAAAACATTTCCCAAATTGTACCTAAGACACTACACAAAAAAGTACTCTATTATCTACCCAATTTGGTTTACATATTAAAGCCTAGTGTTAGACTTATGAACAGTTAACACACTAAGTAGTCAAGATACTTTAAGTAAATTGAAGAGGCATAATATGCTCTTTTCCTGCTTTATTAATTGCCTGTGTTTGGCTGTTCTACATGAACACACCTATATTATGCCATAGGATAATTTGTAATGCTGAGGGCTTTAAAAAATATTCTCTCTCATACTATTTTAGATTGTTTCAAGAGAGGTTTTGATTTATATGTCAAAGAAATCTCAGTGTGTGAAAATAAAGGTGTGTCTGTGCTCACAAATCAGCCACAGAGTTATTCTGTTGAGGAGCAACTGAACCTCACGTGCCCAACCTTATGGTTTACATTACTAATGATGAACTCAGCCTCTAATCATCGCCACACCAGACAAACGCAGGGTGATTAGAAAAAAATGTGCTTGCTATTTTTCAGCCTTTAGCCAGATAGGGCGTTTTGTGGGAGAAACAAAAGAGCCACCATGTGGAATAGTTAAAAGCCATCAAAGGTGACACATTGCGAACAGGTTATTGCATTTGGCTTGTTCTTGAAGTTGAGTACCCCAAGTGGTATCCCAATTTTTTATTTTTTTGAAAAAAAAATAAAAATGAGTAGAAATGCCAACCAAGGACTGGAAAAGCAATTTGGAGGTTTGTAGGTAGCACTCTGAGACCTTCAAGTACCTAAAGTGGCAGGTGAATGAATTTACCCAGGAGTTATGCCTTGAAAGGGGCTGTGCTTTTTCTTGGTCTCAAACAAGTTTAGACACATCAGGTTCAAGACAAGGAAAATCACTGTAAGATTCTTCCAACTCCCAAAATTAGGTCAGAATCTCGGGGTACAACCCTACCTTACCCATTAACAGGGCCAGGACTGAGATAGTAAGGGATCACCTCAAACAGACAGAAGAAAAATAAACCATGGCCCTAAACTTATTATTCACTAAAAGTGTGGTATGTATTTTCTTCTGGCCTATCCTCATGTTTTTTCAGATAGATAATGCCTCTGACATGTGGGTTATAACGTTCTCTAGGTTACTTTTCAGGGACCTGAGGCTGCTTTTGCTAGCAACATGACTCTTCACTTGGGCCTACAAATATCTGGAGGGTGACTAGAACAAGATAATAAGGATTGGCATGTCTGTCTTCATACTGTCTCTGTCCCCTTTGCTGCTACAACCTTTGTGTCAAATTCTACTCAGTTCTGCATGTAGAAACGTTGATCGTTAAAATTATGATCATGGAACATAACGTTTTGTTCAAGACTATAATGCAGAGATAACTTGGCCTTTTGCACGTTGGAACTGGTGTGTAGTTTTTCTACCCCACGCTTGTGCAGCTGCAGCAACTCAAGTCCTTCAAACTGATTCTAATGCCAGAACCAACTCACCAGGCCAGGATGTTGCACAGGTTGATGGCATCAACCTGACAGCAGTACTTGAGACAAGATAACCTAAGAACTGTTAGTCTGCAAAAGAGAAGACCAGTATGTTGGTGCATAAGGAAAAAAGTTTCTTTTGAACCCATGCCCATGTCTGATGGACGGTTACTATATTAGCCCACTCCAACAAATCAATTAAAATCTTGTTCCTTCCTTCATTCAGTGAGAAGCTTAGTCATCTCTTTGGGCAGTGCTAGCTCCCTTTTGTTTGCAAGCTGAAGTCCTAATAACACCTTTCCTGTCTTGTTCATAATCCTTGGCACTTGTCTTATTTCTACTATTTTCATGCCCAAAATTTCTTGTGTCTGGTATCAAGGATGTTGAGCTGGATTAAGGTTCACAAAGAAGTTTGTGAAGCCAGAGATTGCTTTGGCTCCATCTTGGGGAGTGTGCAGCCAGGCCCACCTGTACGGGCCACTCCCAGAATGAGGGAAAGTGAAGATTTGAAGATTGACAGCTTCCCTAATGGAAGTCTGATGGAGGCCTTAGGCAGGGCCAACAAGGAATCCCTAAGATAAATAGTTACCTGAACCCCAACAGCTCCAGAAATGGACTCAGGACACCATTGTTGGGCCTCTCTCTCCTTTATAGATAAGAAAATCCCAAGTACACACAAAGGTAGATTAAGAAAAATACTGGTGTTAGAAGAGCAGTCTTGAATTCTTTTCTGAGGTGTGTAACCTTTGCTTCTCTTGTCAGGTGGTAGGACAGGGGTTAGGTTAGCTGCATTCAAAGATCCCTTCTGATGCCCAAGATGTTGTGATCACCTCTAAGCCTTGGCTTCTTCAGCTTTAAAATGGGCTCACAGGATCTTGGTTCTAAGAAGGTTGTTCAAGCTTTCTCCAGCTTTTATGCTAAATATAAATATGTTAGTAACATAGGGAAGAAAGAAACATGGAAGGAAAACCATCAAGACCTCAACTAGTGATTCTTAAATTCAAAGATGCAAGTTTAAAAGAGACAATGAACAGAATGTCATCTCTTCATGTCTGGAAAAATAACTGCAAGTCTCACTGCCTTGTAGGGAGGTTCTGGGTGATTTTTTTTGATGTACTTGGGTTTGAACTCAGGACTTCACACTTGCAAAGCAAGCACTCTATCACTTGAGTGATTTATTTTTTACTTCTAATAAAAATTATTGCTCAGGAAGTAATACTGGAAATCATAAGAAGGGAAAAAAAAGCCACATATTACTACATCAGCCCTCTCTCCTCCCTCCCCACTCCTGTTTTTTCCCAGGTCCTAATCAGGCCTGTTCTCAGGCACTCACACTTGTAGCAGTCATAAAATTAATCTGGGGATAGGAGGTAAATTGCATTTGATTTACATTTACATTTATGAATACAGCAGTGTTCCTGTTTGAGGGGATTTAAAGAAAAGAAACTTGAATGTTTTATGTGTAAGCTTTTCTAATAGTTTTCTAGTATGCAAATTAATTTTGGCTTGATTAAGTAAGAATTATTGACAAAGGGAAATATTTTAAATTATCACTGAAATAGTTATCAAGCCATGCCATCAGGATAGGCACTATATTAAGCAAATTAACTACGTGCCTTTTTGCCCTTCTGGAACTACTCTGAAATGAACATTAATGATGAGAAAATCAGTATAGAATGAACACTTACTATGATGATGTGCACACACTGAATAAATGGAAGGATGGTTTTTCTATTCTGTCTTTAACTGCAATGTATCTGTGTCCTTTTCTCCTCATTTTCTATGAGTAGCTCCACCAGCTCTTCACAGGAATTTTGACTTAAAAACCCAATTCCTGGGCCTGTAAACCTTTTATTTTTTGTTTTCAAATCCTTCAAAAAGCATTTTCTATCCTAGTATTATTAGGACAGTTCTATACTGGAAACAAAAATAAGTACAAACATTCATCCTCAAACTTACCATGTCAATTACATCTAAGATGAAATTGTTTTCATTTTTCTGTCACGATTGCTGTTAGCCATGATGTAATAATGGTTAACAGTAATGAGCACACACTGTGCCAAGCACTGAGTTAAACACACCACATGAATCATGTCTTATACATCATCTCTTGCAATTTTAATGCCTATATACTTACATGTATTTTTTTGTAATGTTATTGAGATAAAATTCACATAGTTACAGTGTTTTTTCTATATTCACAGTGTTATAGAACCATCACCATTATCTAGCACCAGGACATTTCCATTATCATCCCTGAAAAGAAACTCAGTACCTGTCAGCAGACACACCCCATTCCCTTTTCTTTCTGGGTCCCTTGGAAACCACTAGTCTACTCTGTACAGATTTGTCTACTATGGCATTTCATATAAATGGACTCATATGATACCTATTTTTGTCTTCTTTTACTTAGCGTGATGTTTTCAAGGTTGATCCATGTTGCAGCATGTAGGTGGGATTTTTTGAAAAGCATTTTTCATTTGATATTACATAATAAGCATTTCCCCACATTAATCTTTTTTTTTAATGTTTTAAAATGCTGAGTAATACCACTGTGGATGTTTGGATAGACTTAATTCTTGACCATCAGCCAATTGTTAGATGTTTCAATCCTAGACAATTTTCCTGCAAGTTGCTGATTTTTGCTAACAAATAAAGGAAATAAACAAAAAATATGATGCAAAGGCTTCATATTATTGTACATCTTCAGATTTAAGGGAAAAATTAAATTTTTAAAAAAAATTTTTTAAAAAGCAATTATGAATTAACATTTTTAATATTCAACTGTGTGCCAAGCACTGAACTGAGTGCTAGGGAATTTGAAAGGGATGAATTTTATTTCTTAATGGTTGTTTATTTATTATATTATTGTACTAGAAGGTACATTGTTAAATTCACCCTCTCCATCATTCTCCTTTATCCCTCTCCTCCCATTCTTACAAAAGGGATGAATTTTTAAAAATACACTTTGTACTATTGCAATAATAAATGCTTTTCTTCATGGATGACTCTGTCCGCTATCAACAGGAAATGTGTTTTGCATGTTTTGCGAACAGCAGTGACTGCTTACATTGAAGTCATCTCCTCTTGTGTCTACCACTTACAATTAATCAGTCTGACTCAAGAAGAAAGTTGGTCTTGGTGAGGACCTAATGGGTTTCTCTGGTAGTGGTTTGGATCCACAGGATAACAAGTTTCTCTCTGGCACATCACTGAGCTGAACTAGCATCTATGTCCTATTTCTTTTCCCGGCATGGCTAGATCTTGAAGCAGCTTCTCATCCAAAGGTTACATTTTATTCTATGTCATTAACACACTGAGTGCCCTTATTTATACCACCAATGCTTTGAAAAATTAGTGGCCCATAATAGAGGTTTTTGACATTCATTATTCATAATATTGATTACCCACACTATTTCATTGTCCACAACCAAATATCAGGGTTTGTTCCATATTACACAATTTGAGATGGAGGAAAGAATTAGGGCTTTTTATTTGCATGTCCTTCCCTCTTTCTTACTTCCCCAAACTTTCTTCTTTCTGTCAACCCAAATAAAAATAAGAGCGATATAAGGGAGAGAATCAAAGTCACTCTCTTTCCATTATTTATGGTGCATTTTTTGGGGTGATATTAAATACTCAAGTTATTCTCACAGCCTATTTGAGCTAAATGAATAAAATATATAGACAATATTTGCCCCATTGTTTGAGGCAGCACTCAAAACAGTCTTCTTACAAATGACTTCTGTCAACCCAAATAAAAATAAGAGCAATATAAGGGAAAAAATCAAAGTCACTCTCTTTCCATTATTTATGGTGCATTTTTTGGGGTGATATTAAATACTCAAGTTATTCTCACAGCCTATTTGAGCTAAATGAATAAAATATATAGACAATATTTGCCCCATTGTTTGAGGCAGCACTCAAAACAGTCTTCTTACAAATGACTTAGAACTTTTAAAAGGATCATAGACCATGAACAAAATGACTATTGTGATATAGTAACTAAGTAAATATGTATTTAAAAAATGAAGGTTGAATTTTGACTGGTGGTAGAGACTACTGATCATCTAATTCATCCTTCATCCCTTCCTACATCTATTGATGCGTCTGCGTATTCATTTATTCACTCACACATAGATTTATTATTTTTCTCACTAATACACACACATCAAACATTTACTGAGCACCTACACAAACAGGCACTGTGTCACACTGTATGATGATAAAAATGAATGGTCCCAATCCTCAAGGCGATGCCTGTGAGAGGCAAGCAGACAAATCATTTTAAGATGATGGGAAAAGTGTAGGACGGGGATAAACACAGTACATCAAGGAAAGGAGGAATGAGAGTTGGCAGGACAAAATGAATGATGTTCCAGGAAGATAGAATACTACTGTTGAAGATAGAATTCTGCAAAGACTGAGAGGTCAGAATCTTGATACATGTGAACAGCTTCTAGCAATTCAGTATGACCAGGAATTAGTAGGAGAATGGCAAGCTACAGAAGTAAGAGACAGATCATGAAGGACCCCAAATACAAAGCGGAGGATCTGAAGTTGATTCTGAAGGCTGTGGGGAGCCTTTGAAGGAGTTTTGAGCTAAAAGGAGTTTTGTGCATCCTAGAAGCAGGGAGAGCAATTAGAAAGTTGCTGCTCTGATCCCAGGTGAGAGTGGAGAACTGGATAGACTGAGGAAGTAGAAGTGCTAGTACTTGGTGATGAATTAGTCAATTGGAGGTGGGGGTGGGTGGAAGAGTTGAAGAAGAAAGGGAGGCCTTAGGAGTTCTTGCTAGTTTTCTAGCTTGGGCAACAGGGCAGGTAGTGATACCTACTACAGTGGGGAATCTGGGAAATTCTGGAGAAGACAAGTTCACTTTTGGATGTTGTGTTAGTAAGACTGGTAGTATCTGACAAACACAACTTAAGGGAGAGAAGATTTATTTTAGCTCATGATTTCAGAAGTTTCAGCTGAACATGGTGGGGAGAGTGTGGTGGAGCCGCATAACTTACTTCATGGTGGCCAGAAAGCAGGGAGTATGCTGG
This sequence comes from Castor canadensis, assembly GCF_047511655.1. Classification (NCBI taxonomy): domain Eukaryota; kingdom Metazoa; phylum Chordata; class Mammalia; order Rodentia; family Castoridae; genus Castor; species Castor canadensis. The sequence goes on from NC_133398.1 coordinate 66,745,103, forward strand.
CTGGCTTTTTTCTTCCCTCCCTTTTATTCCATCCAGGCCCCCAGCATATAAGCCACATTCAGGGCTTGTTTTCCCCCTTTGTTAATTCTCTCTGGAAATGCCCTCATAGACACATACGGTGATGTGATCTACCAATCTGTTAGGGCTTCTCAATTCAATCAAGTTAAAAATTAAAATTACCCATCACAGATGGGAAACTGAGGTGAGGATGTTAATGAACACATGGACATGTGGACAGAGAGCACCAGAGGTGTGGACAAGGAGTGTGGATGTCATCAGCATAGAGGGAACTAAAGAGGTAAGGGTAGATGAGGTCACACATATTACAGCCCACTCAGACTATGGTTGGACAAGAACGCAGACCTAGTGCTTAAATGGCCTCAAAGTACACTGCGAAGGCCAGAGGTCCATTTATCTCTGTGTCAATTAGACTATAATCCAATTTTGTTTCTGCCCATCTTCTTAAACCATAATGCTCTCCCATTATAAGGAAATATAGCTTTTTTTCCCTCCTTTTGGTGCTGGGGACCAAACCCAGGACCTTGCACTTGCTAGGCAAGCGCTCTTCCACTGAGCTAAATCCTCAACCCCTAACTTTCTTTTTTAATAAAGCAAACTCTAGTCCCCCAAGATTACCTATGGAGGAAGCATCTTCTCATGGGAAGGAGAGGCAGGCCTTACAGCTCTGTGTCTTGTTCCTGGAGATGCCTTTCCCCTCAGGAACTCTCACTAGTTAGCACCATCATCACCACACCATGGCCCAGTTATAAAAGTATACATTCTCTTAATAACCTTAGGATAGCAAGAACCAGATAGGAAGGTTTAAATAGGGCTTTTCTAAAAGTTAGGGAGCAAGATGAGGAAAATAAACACCAAGGGTAAGATGGATAAGATAGCTGGGTAACAAAATGCTGGTATTTGTTCATTCTTCACTGTCGACCCAAGTAAGAAAGTCTCCTGGTCTTACCCTAGGAGATGTTTCATTTCTCATATGTTTCAAAGTTCAAGATCAAATTCCAACTTCTTTTCAAAAGCTTCACCACTTTACCATGACTGATATCTGGACTACCTTCCCCTTCAGGCAGGTGAACCTATACAGCTTCAAAACAACAAAAATGGTTCCAAAAATCCCCTCCAAATGAAAAGACATTTTTAGATACTAGTGTTGGTGGGATGATGTCATTTTTGTTAAATGAACTTAGAAAATATTTCTATGGATCTTTTATGGGGATTTTCTAAAATGAAAGCCTAGCTTGATGACCTCACTGGAGACTGAGTTCCAAGAAAAGGCATGACGGAATAGTGAATGTAACATTCTGTAAACAGTCTATGGTTTATTGATTCACAGAGGTTCAGATAAAATGTGAATAAACAATGATATAGAAAAAACAATGCTGTCTGTTTATGGAGCATGTCATAACTTATAGACTGCTTTCATACAACAGGGTTAGTATTGCAGCAACTTGATTTGTTTCTATTACCGAGTAACAAATCAGCACAAATTTACCAGCTATGAACAACACATATTTATTCTCACAGTTTCCATGGGTCAAGAGTCTGGACACAGTTGTCCTGGGTTCTCTGCTAAGGGCTTCATAAGGCTGTAATGAGGTGTCAACCACACTACACTCCTTTCTGGAGTTTGGGGTTTTCTTCCAGGCTCATATGATTTTGCAGGATTTGCACCCTTGTGTTTCTAAGACTCAGATCCCTGGTTCCTGGAGCTGCCCTCAGCTCCTAAAGGCCCCCACCATTACTCACACATGGCCCTCTCACAACACGGTGCTCTTCAGAGGCAGCAAAAGGATATGTTCAGGCTGGGCCCACTTTCTCTTCTAAGGGATTGTACCTGATCAAGTCAGCCCTACCAACTATAATATTTTTGATTAACTCAGAATCAGTTGGTTAGGGACCCAATTACATGCAAAATCCCTTTAATTTGCCAGATAATGTAACTTAATATGGAAGCAAAATCCCATCATAATCCTGATTCAGGGAGGGGATATATATGGGTGTGTTCACCAAGGGGTGAAAATCTTGGGACCATCTTAGAACATCTACTTTACATTCCTTCCCACGACCTAACCACATAGCATAAAAGCCTTATGCAACATTGCATTAATTTTATTGTTGAATGATAATTTTGTTAGAACTCTATTCCATGTACTACAGAATCTGAATTATCAATTCTTTGAAAAGGTGTTGTTCTGAAATATTTCACAGAAAATTTAAAAAGCATGCATACACCCACCACCCAGACTGAACAAATCATTAGCATTTTATCAAATCTGCCACAGATCTTTCCAAATGCCATTATGGTCAAGGGTCCATTGTGCCTTTCCCTAATAGAGATAATCATTATTCTGAGTATATTTTTGTCTGTTTTTGTACATATATTACATACTTGTCTCTATCCATGAAAATATATCATATTGTTTGTGTTTGAAAATATGACTTTCATGGTATCTGTTTGGATGTATTTTCTTGCAAACTGCTTTTGATTTGCAGGATTTTTTTCATTATGTTTTTGAGATTTATTCTTATTAATATAAGGAGTACTAACTCATTTATTCAGAGTGCTATTCAGTATTTCACATCACATCCTCAATTTTGTTTTTGTTTTCTGTATTTTTTTATTCTTCCCTTATCTAGTGATTTATTTCCTTCTAGTTTTTTAGGTTTATTTGTTCTTTTTCTAACTTTTTTGTTTAGCTCAGTAGCTTCCCTTCTGTTAGTTTGCATTTAATACTACACATTTCCTTCTAAATCTGTGTTGGTATCCCACAAATTATTATACAGTATTTTCACTATTGATTACTTCTAAGATGTCATATAATTTACACTGTGATTTCTTCTATGAATTGGAAATTCCTTATACATGCTTTTCAGTATCTAATTATCTTGGAATTTGGGTACTTTTAATATTCCTTATTTTTATTTCTGTGATGTATTTGATTGATTTCTTCAGACCCACCTTCAAGTTTACCAAACCTTGCTTTGTTGAATTTATTGGCTGTTAAATTCATCTACTGAATTTTTAATTGTCATCTCTAAATTCTGCTTCTAGAAGTTATAGTATTCTCTATATCTGAGTCACTTTTCTATTTTTCAGTTTCTATTCCATCTGTTTTCCTTGAAGCATTTTAAACATATGTAGTATATACTTTCAGACTTTGTGCTACCATATCTAGTTTGAGAGACATGTATTCTCCTGTGTATATCATTTTCTGACTTGTTTGTAATTTTTACGATAGGCTTATCTTTTCTTCTTTTTTTTTTTTTGGGTGAATGACTTTTCTCTATGAGCTGTGAATGTGTTTTTATAGGTTACTTGTTTCTGTTGAGGACTGAGGAGTTTCAAGGCCTCCAGGACAGTTTTCATATAATTTTTTTTTAAGTTTAGGAAGTCAGCATATCATGCTAGTAATAATTCAGAGTGTGTGTACTTAGGGAAGAATTAACCTGAGGTTTAATTTTTTCATAGGTTTCTCATGATTACATGGCAACATTTCATGAAGCTTTTCTGAGGTCACTGGGTAGAAATTTTCTTCTCATTTTATCAAAGGAGAAAGCCAAAGTTTGGGGTCCTAGACCTTATGCAAAGATTTAATTCTATTTCCTTCACTGATACAAGTCAAAACCCTATCTCTTTTCCCCAGGTGGATAAAAAAACCCCTCTTTCCCATCATTAGGGCCTCAGATTGGGTCTAGACCTTAGTTGCTCTTGGTTTTACACTTTGTGCTTTGGGTTCTGTTATGGTTTGGATCTGAAATGCCCTCCAAAGGCCTATATATTAAAGCTTTGGTCACCAACCTATAGCATTTTTGGGAGGAGGTGGGACCTTTAGGAGAAGGGGCACACTGGAAGGAACGTCATTGGAAGTGTCTTTAAAGGGGATTTGGGGACCCCAGTCTCTCTTTGCTTCCAAGCTGCCAAGAGGAAAGCATCTTCCTCTGCCACACACTCTTAACATGATGCCCTGGGGTCAAAAGACAAACTTTCCTGAAATAGTTGCTTTTCAATTGACTCAAGAATGCATGAGTGGAGAGAGAGAATACCCTTGTCTCGTTCCTGACTTTAGAGGAGGTGGTTTCAGTTTTTGCCCATTTAGTATGATGTAGGTTTGTCATATATAGCCTTTACTATGTTGAGGTACATTCTTTCTATTCCTAGTTTCATCAGAGCTTTTATCATGAAATGATGTTGAATTTTGTAGAAGGCTTTTTCTGCATCTATTGAGATGATCATGTCGGTTTTGTCTTTGCTTTTGTTGATGTGCTGTATTACATTTAATGATTTGCATATGTTGAACCATCCCTGCATAAGGTATAAAGAAGAAAAATAGAGGAGATGAACCAGTTGGGTTATAATACATATATACGGAAATGTCATAAGGAAACTCCCTATATAGCTAACTTTAACAAGCAAAAATGTCAGGTTTTTTTTTTCAAAATCAAACAGATTTTGAAAATCAGTTTCAAAACAGAACAGGGGAGTAGAATAGGTCCTGTCTGGGTGTGTGTGGGAGTTGGTACCAGATGGAGGAAGAAGGATGTGGGGAAAGGGCATAGGAGGGTGAATATGGTGCAAATACAGTGTACACATGTATGTAAATGGAAAAATGAGACCTGCTGAAACTATTTCAGGGATGGGGGAGGGGAGATAAAGGAGAATGATAGAGGGGGTGAACTCAACTATGATATATTTGATGTATTGTAAGAATTTTCGTAAATGTCACAATGAATCCCCAGCAGGATTTAAAAAAAAAGAATGCAGATATGCAGTCTGGCAGAGTAGCTCAAATGGTAGAGTACCTGCCTAGCAAGCATGAGGCCCTAAGTTCAAACCCCAGTACCACAAAAAAGAATTCAGATATGTAAATCATATACTTGATAAAGGTTTAGAATACATTAAGACTTCATAATAAAAGAAGCCCACTTTTTAAAAAATGGACGAAGGTCTTGAGTGGATATTTCTCCACATAAGATATATAAGTAGCCAACAAGCACATGAAGATATGTTTAACATCATTAGTCATAAGGAAAATATAAATCAAACTCAGAAGGAGATACTGCTTCACACATACTACATTGGCTATACCACAAAACCCAAATGAATAGAAAATAATATGTTTTGGTGAGAATGGGGAAAAATTGGGATTCTTCTATATTGTTGGTGGGAATGTATTATGATACAGTTCCTATGGATAATTAGCAGTTCCTCCAAAAGTTAAGCAGAGTTATCAAATGACCCAGTGACTCCACTCCTAAATACATACCCAAGAAAACTAAAAACATACCTTTACACAAAAATGTATTTTATTTCTTCATTTTTTTCATTTATCACCTTTTATTTATTTATTTATTTTTATTTTTGGTGATTTTAAAAAAATTTTCATTGCTTTATTATTCACATGTGCACACAATGCTTGGGTCATTTCTCCCCCCTGCCCCCCACCCCCTTCCTTACCACCCACTCCGCCCTCTCCCTCTCCCCCCCAACCCCTCAATACCCGGCAGAAACTATTTTGCCATTATCTCTAATTTTGTTGAAGACAGAGTATAAGCAATAATAGGAAGGACCAAGGGTTTTTGCTAGTTGAGATGAGGATAGCTATACAGGGAGTTGACTCACATTAATTTCCTGTGCATGTGTGTTACCTTCTAGGTTAATTCTTTTTGATCTAACCTTTTCTCTAGCTCCTGGTCCCCTTTTCCTATTGGCCTCAGTTGCTTTTAAGGGATCTGCTTTAGTTTCTCTGCATTGAGGGCAGCAAATGCTAGCTAATTTTTTAGGTGTCTTACCTATCCTCACCCCTCCCTTGTATGCTCTCGCTTTTATCATGTGCTCAAAGTCCAATCCCCTTGTTGTGTTTACCCTTGATCTAATGTCCACATATGAGGGAGAACATAAGATTTTTGGTCTTTTGGGCAGGCTAACCTCACTCAGAATGATGTTCTCCAATTCCATCCATTTACCAGCAAATGATAACATTTTGTTCTTCTTCATGGCTGCATAAAATTCCATTGTGTATAGATACCACATTTTCTTGATCCATTCATTAGTAGTGGGGCATCTTGGCTGTTTCCATAACTTGTCTATTGTGAATAGTGCCGCAATAAACATGGGTGTGCAGGTACCTCTGGAGTAACCTGTGTCAAAGTCTTTTGAGTATATCCCCAAGAGTGGTATTGCTGGATCAAATGGTAGATCAATGTTTAGCTTTATAAGTAGCCTCCAAATTTTATTCCAGAGTGGTTGTACTAGTTTACATTCCCACCAACAGTGTAAGAGGGTTCCTTTTTCCCCGCATCCTCGCCAACACCTGTTGTTGCTGGTGTTGCTGATGATGGCTATTCTAACAGGGGTGAGGTGGAATCTTAGTGTGGTTTTAATTTGCATTTCCTTTATTGCTAGAGATGGTGAGCATTTTTTCCTGTGTTTTTTGGCCATTTGAATTTCTTCTTTTGAGAAAGTTCTGTTTAGTTCACTTGCCCATTTCTTTATTGGTTCATTAATTTTGGGAGAATTTAGTTTTTTATGTTCCCTATATATTCTGGTTATCAGTCCTTTGTCTGATGTGTAGCTGGCAAATATTTTCTCCCACTCTGTGGGTGTTTTCTTCAGTTTAGAGACCATTTCCTTTGATAAACAGAAGCTTTTTAGTTTTATGAAGTCCCATTTATCTATGCTATCTCTTAGTTGCTGTGCTGCTGGGGTTTCATTGAGAAAGTTTTTACCTATACCTACTAACTCCAGAGTATTTCCTACTCTTTCCTGTATCAACTTTAGAGTTTGTGGTCTGATATTAAGATCCTTGATCCATTTTGAATTAATCTTGGTATAGGGTGATATACATGGATCTAGTTTCAGTTTTTTGCAGACTGCTAACCAGTTTTCCCAGCAGTTTTTGTTGAAGAGGCTGATATTTCTCCATCGTATATTTTTAGTGCCTTTGCCAAAGATAAGTTGGTTATAGTTGTGTGGCTTCATGTCTGGATCCTCTATTCTGTCCCACTGGTCTTCATGTCTGTTTTTGTGCCAGTACCATGCTGTTTTTATTGTTATTGCTTTGTAATATAGTTTGAAGTCAGGTATCGTGATACCTCCAGCATTGTTCTTTTGACTGAGTATTGCCCTGGCTATTCGTGGCCACTTGTGTTTCCATATAAATTCAACAGTAGATTTTTCAATTCTTTAATGAATGTCATTGGAATTTTGATGGGAATTGCATTAAACATGTAGATTACTTTTGGGAGTATAGACATTTTTACTATGTTGATTCTACCAATCCATGAGCATGGGAGATTTCTCCACTTTCTATAGTCTTCCTCAATCTCTTTCTTCAGAAGTTTATAGTTTTCCTTGCAGAGGTCACTCACATCTTTTGTTAGGTTTACACCTAGGTATTTGATTTTTTCTGAGGCTATTGTAAATGGAATTTTTTTATATATTCTTTTTCAGTTTGTTCACTATTAGTATATAGAAATGCTAATGATTTTTCTATGTTGATTTTATATCCTGCTACCTTGCTGTAGCTATTGATGGTGTCTGAGTAGAGTTTTTTGGGTCTTTAAGGTATAGGATCATGTCGTCTGCAAATAGGGATATTTTGACAGTTTCTTTACCTATTTGTATTCCTTTTATTCCTTCTTCTTGCCTAATTGCTCTGGCTAGGAATTCCAGTACTCTGTTGAATAGGAGTGGATAGTGGGCATCCTTGTCTCGTTCCTGATTTTAGAGGGAATGGTTTCAGTTTTTCTCCATTAAGTATAATGCTGGCTGTAGGTTTGTCATATATAGCTTTTATAATGTTGGAGGTACTTTTCTTTCTATTCCTAGTTTTCTTAGAGCTTTTATCATGAAATGGTGTTTGATCTTATCAAAGGCTTTTTCTGCATCTATTGAGATGATCAAGTAGTTTTTGTCTTTGCTTCTGTTAGTGTGATTTGTAACCTTTATTGATTTTCGTATGTTGAACCACTCCTGCATTCCTGAGATGAAGCCTACTTGGTCGTGGTGAATAATCTTTTTGATGTGTTGTTGAATTTGGTTTGCCATTATTTTGTTGAGGATTTTTGCATCAATGTTCATTAAGGAGATTGGCCTATAGTTCTCCTTTTTGGAGGTGTCTTTGCCTGGTTTGGGGATAAGTGTAATAGTGGCTTCATAAAATGTGTTAGGCAGTTTTCCTTCCCTTTCTATTTCGTGGAACAGTTTAAGGAGGGTTGGTGTCAGTTCTTCTTTAAAGGTCTGATAGAATTCAGCAGAGAATCCATCAGGTCCTGGACTTTTCTTTTTGGGGAGACTCTTGATTGCTGCTTCAATTTCATTTTGTGTTATAGATCTATTCAGGTGATTAATTTCCTCTTGGTTCAGTTTTGGATGATCATATGTATCTAGAAATCTGTCCATTTCTTTAAGATTTTCAAATTTATTTGAATGTAGGTTCTCGAAGTAGTCTCTGATGATTTCCTGGACTTGTGTTTGTTGTTATCTCCCCTTTTGCATTCCTGATTCTACTAATTTGGATTTTTTCTCTCCTCATTTTAGTCAGGTTTGCCAGGGGTCTGTCGATCTTGTTTTTTTTTTTCAAAGAACCAACTTTTTGTTTCATTAATTCTTTGTATTTTTTTATTTGTTTCTATTTCGTTGATTTCAGCTCTTATTTTTATTATTTCTCTCCTTCTATTTGTTTTGGGATTTGCTTGTTCTTGTTTTTCTAGGAGTTTGAGATGTTCATTAGTCATTGATTCGGGCTCTTTCAGTCTTTTTAATATATGCACTCATGGCTGTATACTTTCCTCTCAGGACTGCCTTTGCTGTGTCCCATATTTCTGGTAGGATGTGTTTTCATTTTCACTGACTTCCAGGAACTTTTTAATTTCCTCTTTTATTTCATCAATGATCCATTGTTCATTAAGTAATGAGTTATTTAGTTTCTACCTGTTTGCATGTTTTTTGTCTTTATTTTTGTTGTTGAGTTCTAGTTTTATTGCATTGTGATCAGATAGTATGTATGGTATAATTTCTATTTTCTTATATTTGCTGAGGCTTGCTTTGTGCCCTAAGATATGATTTATTTTGGAGAAGGTTCCATGGGCTGCTGAGAAGAATGTATATTGTGTAGAAGTTGGATGAAATGTTCTGTAGACATCAAGTAGGCCCATTTGATGTATTGTATGTTTTCGATCTAGGATTTCTTTATTGATTTTTTGTTGGGATGTCCTATCTATTAAGGATAATGGGGTGTTAAAGTCTCCCACAACCACTGTGTTGTAGTTAATATATGCTTTTAGGTTTTTCAGGGTATGTTTGATGTAATTGGGTGCATTGACATTGGGTGCATATAGGTTGATAATTGTTATTTCCTTTTGGTCTATTTCCCCTTTTATCAGTATGGAATGTCCTTCTTTATCTCGTTTGATCAATGTAGGTTTGAAGTCTACTTTGTCAGAGATAAGCATTGCTCCTTCTACCTGTTTTCGGGGGCTATTGGCTTGGTAAATCTTCTTCCAGCCTTTCCTCCTAAGCCTATGCTTATTTCTGTCAGTAAGATGGGTCTCCTGTAAGCAACAAATTGTTGGATCTTCCTTTTTAATCCATTTTGTCAAGCGGTGCCTTTTGATGGGTGAATTAAGTCCATTAACATTAAGTGTTAGTAGTTAATGTTAGTAATATGGGAAGTGTTCATTGCAATATTACTAATGATAGTTCAAAAGTGAAAACAGTGTAAATGCCCATCAACTTCAGGCTGAATAAACAAAATAAGGTGTAGCCATATAAGGGGCTATTATTCAACTTTCAAAAGGCATAAAGCACTGCTAATATGCTACCCCACGAATGAGCTTTGAACACACTCTACTAAGTGAAAGAAGTCAGACAAAAAAGCTACATATTATATAATTTAACTTATGTGAAATCTCCAGAATAGGCAAATCCATAGAGGCAGAAAGTAGGCAAATAGTTGCTACAGTGAGGATGAGGGTTGGAACTGACTGTTAATAGGGACAAATTTTCTTTGGGGAGTACGATTGGAAGTACCATGAAGTTAGAAAATGATGATGGTTGTACAACACAGTGAGTACACTAAAAACCACTGAATTGGTGTACTTTAAAATAGTAAATCTTATGTGGATTACATCTCAATTAAAAAGAGCACATGGCTTTTCCAGCTCAATGTGGGGTATCTTAGGTTAGAATGGAAGTCTTCTTGTGGTGGCTAAAGAGGGAGCAAACTGAATTGTGTCTATGTGGGCAAAACGTGCAGTTTGGGGCATTAGGCCCAGCTGGGTTGGAAGTGAGAAGAAAGAAAGACAGTCTCTGATGGAAGCGCCAACCTAATATTTGACCTAGCCATGGAAAACCTCATGGATTTTTCACAAGATCAACAATAACAACAACAGCTGGCATGCTTAAAAACTCTTCCCATCAGAAATGGGAAAACTAAGATGTATTCCTACCACTTCAGGAAGTTCCTATACGAATCAAGAGTATCTAACAGATCAGCCAGTTTCTCTCATCACCAAACAAACTCAAAGCCACTAACATACTCAAGCCACTAACATACTCAAGCCACTAACACAGCAGAGGACACAAAATGTCTTTGTATCACTGCTTGTCACAGTATGTATGTGACCCATTAGTGAGTCATTAAATTAATTCTGTGAGTCACAATGGCCTTTTTAAAAAAATTAATAAAATACAAAATATCAAAGTATTTTGCATCAATCTTTTGCCTGAATTATGCACCATTTGCTTATGGCTGTCAGTTGTTTTTCATAATAGCAAAGTTAGTATCGTGTAGTCTAGTTTTATATCACCATGACTGGCAACTCGATATGAAGTGTGAGATATTCCACTGATTTCAGTTGCACACTTTGACATTTTAAATAACATCTTATCCAGGGCATATTTTAAAATTTTTTAGAGTTAGTAACAATTATATTTAAATTAGACTGGAACATATTGCTGTTAAAATGGATAATTTCTTTATTAAAAGAAAAAGAAATCATGAACTATAGAGATATTCAACTGGTGTATCTGAAGTGTGAATATTGACAATATTGAAAAAAATATTGACTCTAATCTTTCAACTTCAACCTTGTGTGAGCCTCATTCCAAAAAGGGAAAAGTAAGTACAAGACATTATAATGAGAATTGCTTAAAATACGGTTTTATCAAATGTGAACAATCCTTAGAAAATGATAGACTGCAGTGTGTTATTTGTAATAATATTCTTGCAAATGAAACCTTAAAACCTTCAAAATTAAAAATGCACTTATAAACTCAGCATGCTGAACTTATTGATAAGCCTATTGAATATTTCCAAAGATAGAAAAAAAGAAAGTTATCCACCTAATTTCTTAGTTGTCTTACTACTGTTAGGTTGCATACCATGTGGCAAAAGAAAAAAAAATGTCTTATACAGCTGCTGAAAAAATTATCCTTCCCATACTTGGATATGGTGTGTACAATTTTTGATGTCAAGTCAGCTGATAAATTTAAAAGTATATCTAGTGACAAAACAATATCTCTTTGAATTTTCAGGACATGCAGAAACAATGCTTATTACTTAGTTACAGTCTGGTACAGATTTTTCAATGCAGCTTAATGAGAGCACCAAGATTAGAAGCTGCACAGCACTTTTGGCCTGTGTCAGATAAGTGTGGCAAGATGATTTTATGGAGAATTTTTTGGATCTTAAAAACTTAACTTCACATCTCAGGAGATTAGATATTTTTACAGAGTTAGAAAAGTGTATTATTTGTCAATATAAATTAAACTGGAAAATGGTAAGGAAGTGCAAGTGATGTAACAGCAAGAATAACTGGGAAACATAGCAGAGTAATTTAAAAAAATGCGAGAGTTTACCAAAGATGGTGCTGTGTGGAATCATTGTTTTGTATATCATGAAGCTTTAGCGTCCAGAGACATTCCACAGGATCTCATGAAAGTATTGAAAAATGCAATAAAAGCTGTTAATCTTACTAAAGGAGGCTCACTGAATAAAAAACTCTTGAAACATTTTGTTCAGAAATTGGAACTAATCATACCCACTTAACAGTATCACTCCAAAGTTCATTGGCTGTCTCAAGGGAAAATACTATGCAGGGTTTATGAACCCAGAAATTAGGTTCACATTTTTCTCATTGAAGAAAGAATCTCACTTAGCAAATGTTTTTGAAAATGATATTTGGGTAATGAAATTGGCATAGTTAACTGGTTTTTTTTGACTTTTTTTATTCATATTTGCATACAATGTTTGGGTCATTTCTCCCCCCTTCTCCCACCAATCCCTTACCACCCCACACCCATCCCCCATCCCTCTCCCCCTGACCCCCTTGCTACCCGGCAGAAACTATTTTGCCCTTATCTCTAATTTTGTTGAAGACAGAGTATAGTAATAATAGGAAGGAACAAGGGTTTTTGCTAGTTGAGTTAAGGATAGTTATACAGGGAGTTGACTCACATTAATTTCCTGTGCATGTGTGTTAACTTCTAGGTTAATTCTTCTTGATCTAACCTTTTCTCTACTTCCTGGTCCCCTCCTCCTATTGGCCTCGTTTCTTTTAAGGTATCTGCTTTAGTTTCTCTGCGTTGAGGGCAACAAATGCGATCTAGATTTTTAGGTGTCTTACCTATCTTCACACCTCCCTTGTGTGCTCTCACTTTTATCATGTGCTCAAAGTCCAATCCCCTTGTTGTGTTTGCCCTTGATCTAATGTCCACATATGAGGGAGAACATACAAATTTTGGTCTTTTGGGCCAGGCTAACCTCACTCAGAATGACGATCTCCAATTCCACCCATTTACCAGCAAATGATAACATTTCGTTCTTCATGGCTGCATAAAATTCCATTGTGTATAAATACCACATTTTCTTAACCCATTCGTCAGTAGTGGGGCATCTTGGCTGTTTCCATAACATGGCTATTGTGAATAGTGCTGCAATAAACATGGGTGTGCAGGTGCCTCTGGAGTAACCTGTGTCACAGTCTTCTGGGTATATCCCCAAGAGTGGGATCAAATGGTAGATCCATGTCTATCTTTTTAAGTAGCCTCCAAATTTTTTTCCAGAGTGGTTGTACTAGTTTACATTCCCACCAGCAGTGTAAGAGGCTTCCTTTTCCCCGCATCCTCGCCAACACCTGTTGTTGCTGGTGTTGCTGATGATGGCTATTCTAACAGGGGTGAGGTGGAATCTTAGTGTGGTTTTAATTTGCATTTCCTTTATTGCTAGAGATGGTGAGCATTTTTTCATGTGTTTATTGGCCATTTGAATTTCTTCTTTTGAGAAAGTTCTGTTTAGTTCACTTGCCCATTTCTTTATTGATTCATTAATTTTGGGAGAATTTAGTTTTTTATGTTCCCTATATATTCTGGTTATCAGTCCTTTGTCTGATGTGTAGCTGGCAAATATTTTCTCCCACTCTGTGGGTGTTCTCTTCAGTTTAGAGACCATTTCCTTTGATAAACAGAAGCTTTTTAGTTTTATGAAGTCCCATTTATCTATGCTATCTCTTAGTTGCTGTGCTGCTGGGGTTTCATTGAGAAAGTTTTTACCTATACCTACTAACTCCAGAGTATTTCCTACTCTTTCCTGTATCAACTTTAGAGTTTGTGGTCTGATATTAAGATCCTTGATCCATTTTGAATTAATCTTGGTATAGGGTGATATACATGGATCTAGTTTCAGTTTTTTGCAGACTGCTAACCAGTTTTCCCAGCAGTTTTTGTTGAAGAGGCTGATATTTCTCCATCGTATATTTTTAGTGCCTTTGCCAAAGATAAGTTGGTTATAGTTGTGTGGCTTCATGTCTGGGTCCTCTATTCTGTCCCACTGGTCTTCATGTCTGTTTTTGTGCCAGTGCCATGCTGTTTTTATTGTTATTGCTTTGTAATATAGTTTGAAGTCAGGTATCATGATACCTCCAGCATTGTTCTTTTGACTGAGTATTGCCTTAGCTATTCGTGGCCTCTTGTGTTTCCATATAAATTTAACATTAGATTTTGCAATCTCTTTAATGAATGTCATTGGAATTTTGATGGGAATTGCATTAATCATGTAGATTACTTTTGGGAGTATAGACATTTTTACTATGTTGATTCTACCAATCCACGTTCATTAAGCAATGAGTTATTCAGTTTCCAGTTGTTTGCATGTTTTTTGTTTTTACTTTTGTTGTTGAGTTCTAGTTTTATTGCATTGTGATCAGATAGCATGCATGGTATAATTTCTATTTTCTTATATTTGCTGAGGCTTGCTTTGCGCCCTAGGATATGATCTATTTTAGAGAAGGTTCCATGAGACATTCTGAAAAGAATGTATATTGTGTAGAAGTTGGATGAAATATTCTGTAGACATCAAGTAGGTCCATTTGATCTATTGTATATTTTAGATCTTGGATTTCTTTATTGATTTTTTGTTTGGATGACCTATCTATTAATGTTAATGGGTGGGGTGTTAAAGTCTCCCACAACCACTACGTTGGAGTTAATATATGCTTTTAGGTCCTTCACGGTATGTTTGATGAAACTGGGTGCATTGACATTGGGTGCATATAGGTTGATAATTGTTATTTCCTTTTGGTCTATTTCCCCTTTTATTAGTATGGAATGTCCTTTATCTCATCTGATCAATGTAGGTTTGAAGTCTACTTTGTCAGAGATAAGTATTACTACTCCTGCCTGTTTTTGGGGTCCATTGGCTTGGTAAATCTTCTTCCAGCCTTTCATCCTAAGCCTATGCTTATTTCTGTTAGTGAAATGGGTCTCCTGTAAGCAACAAATTGTTGGATCTTCCTTTTTAATCCATTTCATCAAACGGTGCCTTTTGATGGGTGAATTAAGTCCACTAACATTAAGCGTTAGTACTGATAGGTATGTGGTGATTCCTGTCATTTAGTTGTCTTAATTATTTGAACATTTGATTGTGTGTACCTAAGTAGAGGTTACTCTCTACTTTCTTGCTTTTTCTTTCCCTGTAGTTTGGTGCTGCCTGCCCTTTCATGGTTATGTTGGGTTTCACTTTCTGTGTGCAGAATCCCTTGAAGAATCTTTTGTAGTGGTGGCTCTGTGGTCACATATTGTTTTAGTTTCTGCTTATCATGGAAGACTTTTATTGCTCCATCTATTTTGAATGATAGTTTTGCTGGGTAGAGTATCCTGGGGTTGAAGTTATTTTCATTCAGAGCCCGGAAGATCTCACCCCAAGCTGTTCTTGCTTTTAATGTTTCTGTTGAGAAGTCTGCTGTGATTTTGATGGGTTTACCTTTGTATGTTATTTGTTTTTTCTCTCTTACAGCCTTCAATATTCTTTCCTTAGTTTCTGAACTTGTTGTTTTAATGATGATATGTCGTGGAGTAGTTCTATTTTGATCTGGTCTGTTTGGTTTCCTGGAGGCCTCTTGCATTTGTATGGGAATAGCTTTCTCTAGATTTGGGAAAGTTTTTGTTATTATTTTGTTGAATATATTACACATTCCCTTTTCTTGCACCTCTTCTCCTTCTTCGATGCCCATGATTCTCAGCTTTGGTCTTTTGATGGAGTCGGTGAGTTCTTGCATTTTCTTTTCACAGGTCTTGAGCTGTTTAACTAATAGTTCTTTGTTTTTAACTTTAATTCTCATTGATTACCTTTAGTATTTCTTCTTTTAGATTATTCTTGTGGGCTTCATTGGGTTCTTTGGCATAGTTTATCTTCATTTTGTTGGAATCTGGATCTGAGTATTTGTTTTCTTTATTTCCCTGTTGCTCCCGTACTAATGTTTTGCTGTGGGGAAACTGGTTTCCTTGTTTTTTCTGTCTTCCTGTCATTGCCCTTGGTGTTGTTATTGTCCCTGTACTGTGTGCAATTAAGTATTTTCTAGCTTGTAATAATAATGGTGGTGATATTTAGAATGGAAGGGTGAGAGGAGATGGGAAGCATAAAAGTTAAAGAAAAAGGGAAAAACAAAGAAAGAAGTAGAAAAAAAACAAAGAAACAAACAAAAAGTTTCAAAGATGTAAACAGGGAGAGATAGTGTACTAATCAGCAGTAAGCTGAACAGGCATTAGAGAGACAGAGAGAGGATTAAAAAAAATAAAAAATAAGTAAATGAAAGAAAGAAAATAATAATAATAAAAAATCTCCAAGTTCAAATGCAATAAAGTTTCAGTCTTAATAATTTTGGTGTTAGTCCTTCAGTCTCCAATCCTGGAGATGGTGTCTCAGAAGTAGTTCTGTCATTGTCTCATCAGAGGGGAAAAAACCCAAAAAAACCCAAAACAACACCCACAAAAAAAAAAAATCACAAAGTGTCCCAAGTTCAAATGTAATACAGTTTCAGTAAGTTTTTCAGCATGCAGATGTAGTTCAGTTGTTGTCTCATCAAAGGAAGAGGGAAAAAAAAAGAGTTTGGAGACAGTTTTGTGAATGGCTATGTGAGGCTGTGGCTCACCTGCCTGCTGCTGTCAGCCTGCTGTTGCTGGAGGCTTTATTTATGCAGATCTCAGGAGTGAGCTTAACACTCACCTACCCCCTCAAGCTTTGTTTACTCAGAGTTCTGTATGCGATGCCACTGCTACAAGCTTTCCCCTTTCCAAGCACACTGGGGGAGGTGACACTGCACCAGCTTTCTCAGGCTGGTGTGTTTATTTACAGCTCACATGTGAAGTGGTTCTTCCCCCCTCTCCTGTGGAGCTTTCCTCCCACTGCCACTTTTACAAGCTTTCCCGTTCCTGGTTGCTGGGTGTGTGCCGCTGCTCCTGCCTTCTCCAGCCAGCTTGTTGTGAGGGATTCCCCCACCCTTCAGTGCTCAGGGCACCCCACCCTTTTTGCTATGTGTCTTTTTTTTGTTTTTGCTTATTATTCAGTTTTTTTTCTTTTTTCCCTGGGTGGGGGTCGGTCTGTCCAGGGGGCTATGCTGATCTGGGCCAGGGTTGTCTGTTGGAGTGCCGCATGCCACTTAGCTCACCTTGTGGTTTGCATCTTCCCAAGCCATCTGGGCACTGCCATCTGGTGGCGGTGGTGTGGGAGCCCTCCTGGTTTCCGTTTAATGTGAAGTGGAGATGCTCTGCGCAGGCTGGAGGTGTGGAGGAGTCAAACTTTTGCCTCTTCTTGGTGGTTTTGCCTGTAAGGTGTATCTCCAGCATCTCTCCAAGATTTTACTTTAGGAGGCATGCTTTCTGCTTCTTCCCTCTAGCTGCCATCTTGGAATCCCCATTAACTGATATTTTTAGCATTCTTAATGACTGATTTTGAAACTGTGATATATTCTAACATGTTGAATAAATCCAAGCATCCCAAAAGACATTGTTTTTATGGCAAGCAAGGCTTAAAAGCAATCGTCTTAGTTGCTACATGTTTCCAAGATTTTTACAACATATGGAAGAGAATATTATCAATGAAAACATTTTGAAAGAAGTGAAATCAGAGATATTGCTGCATCTCACTTGTCTGTCTCAAACTTTTAATGATGTCTTTCCAGAAGAGAAATTTGAGACATTAAAGGAAAACAGTTGGGTAAAAGACCATTTGCTTTTTGGAACTCTGGATCAATAACTGAATTAAACTTAGTGTTTGAAGAAAATGGGTTATTGTAGCTTAGTTCTTTATACCTATTGAAGAATAATTATGAGACCTTAAGTTTATTGGCATTTTGTATTAAGATAAAAGAAGACTTTCCTTTGCTAAGTAGAAACAGCGTCCTGCTATTATGACCATTCACAATGACTAGTGGCAACTGGGGATTTTCAATCTTAAACCCATTAAAATCAAAGAGAAAAAATGGGTCAATGGTATAGCAGATAAAACTAGTACCATTATCTTCTTGTTTTCCAGACGGGAATGAACTTATGAACAGGCAAGTTCACTCAACACATTAAATAAAATTTTACCTATTTTTGTTCTTGTACTACTTTGTATTGTTATTTTGTAATATTTTTGTGTTATTTTTAAATGTTAATGTAATATTGTATGTGATACCTGTTATATTTTAATTTTGCTAAACTTAAGTATTAATGAAATCAAGTGTTAGTTAAAAAGAGCATTCTTGCACTAATAACTGAAGTAAATTAATTTAAAATGGGAAAAAGAAAAGCAATTAATAACAATGAATGTCATTCATTTACATTTTGATTGGCTAACAATTTGGTGGCTTTTTCATGGGGTCGTTGAAGTAACATAGGGAACCTTGCTTTTTTTCCTTTTACTCATCATTTTAACAGCACAAAGATTGCCAAAGTTGTGACATATTGTTGAAACTTGGTAGGACATAGGCAACCTTTTAAAATCTGAAAGTCTCACCATCTGGAAATAATAATATAAAAACTGAAATGAAGCCAGACACATTTATTAATATCCAAAAAGAAGAATATCAATTTAAAGAAAAGTTGTGATTACAGTTATGGTTCACAGCCTGCAAAGGAGATGTTTGAGAGCTTAATTTTAAATTATAGAGAATAAAAATGAAGCAAAATAGCCAACCAAAAATCGAGATTCAGCTAGTTCAGAATACTACCTGAAAATTTCTGGAAAAGACAAGTTAGAACTAACAGCCTAGAGAAAAATCAACTATCATTAGTGAATGAACTTGCATACCTCTTGCATGCAACCATTTTGCTAAGGCCTGTGGAGGATGCAAGGTCCTGATCCTCAGATGTTTTATAGCCCAGGTCACTTTATTTCTTACAAGTCATAGCAGAAATCTCCAGAAGACCCAGCAATTAGAAGGTTGAGGCAGGAGGATCAGGAGTTCAAGGTGAGCCTGGTCTACATAGTGAAACACTGTCTTAAAAAATAAAAAAATTCAGAGGTTACCCAGATCTGGGGTTGAGTCTGCTCTACCAGTTACTAGTAGTGTGGCCATAAGTGAACTGCTCAATCCCTTTAACTTCATATCCTTGTCAATTAAGGAAGGATAAGAAGAGAACCTGTATCACATGGCTATTGTGAGCCTTAGTAGGATGAAGAGGATCCAGTCCTGCCTTTGGATGATGGGAAGGTTCAGTGTTAGCTATGACTAAGTAATGACAATGGATGATAATAATAGCAGCAAAAGTAGACAGAACAGTGCTTTCAAAATTAATCTATACCTTTGTGTAAGTAAAAACCATGTAGGATCAGATAAATGGAAAGAGGAGTCAAGAATCTGGATTTTGATTCGCTTTTTAGTCACATACTTAGCAATGTCATTTAATCTTTTTGCTTTTTTGGTTATTTCAAACTCCAACAAAGGTACTTCAGGAATGTTGTGAGAAAAATGAGAAAATGAACATAAGAAGCACTTAGTGATCAAAACCAATATCATGAGCTATTCTTATTTTACAATGTATGTAATTTATAATTCCTATTTGTTCCCATTTCCTTGAAAACCATCCAAATTACAGATATTTATGCTATATAATTTGGTAGCCTACAGACACATTCCCAATAGAGGACTGAATAAAAGCTTCTATTAAGAGTAGGCATAAATCTTAGTTTTGTTTATACAGCTCAGCTCACAATTGTCTTCAAACTAACAAATACTTATGCAAATATCAGTCTTAAAACATGGCAAAAAGATGTGGGAAAGGTGATGGCTAATCTTGATTGTCAACTTGATTGACATGAGAAGCACCTAAGAGATTAGTAAAGTACACCTCTGGGTATGTCTGGTAGGGGTGTTTTCAGAGAGGACTAACTAAGGGGGAAAAGCTACCCTGAATGAGGGCACCACCATTCATGGGTTGGGGGCCTAAATGGAATAAAAGGTGGAAAAGAAGAATGCCTACTTTCCCTCTGCTTCCCAGTGTCCATGAGGTGAGCTGCTCTGCCTCACCCTATCTTCCCCACCATGGTGGACTGAAACCTCTGAAAGCATGAGCCAAAATAAATCCTTTTCCTTTAAATGGTTTTGCTCATGTATTTTTTCACAATGAAAAAATGAAACACTGACTAACACAAAGACCCTAAGACAGATAGAACAGTAGAAAAATATGACTTAAGTTAGGAAGAATTGGACCACAATTCCTCAGCACTTACTTTCAAG
This sequence comes from Castor canadensis, assembly GCF_047511655.1. NCBI lineage: Eukaryota > Metazoa > Chordata > Mammalia > Rodentia > Castoridae > Castor > Castor canadensis. The sequence goes on from NC_133398.1 coordinate 66,765,116, forward strand.
CTTTGGGACAAAGAGTAAATGACAGCCTCTTTGTGCTTTAATTTTGTCATGAGTCAGGAAGGAACAGTACCTAACCAGATTCAGGGTGAATACTAAATGTTGATAAAGCATTAAAGTCAGAAAATTCTCTTCTTCTTTTTTCTTTCCCTGTCAAGTTTGCCTTTCTCTCTAGAAACTGTAGGGACAGGTGCTGAAAGGTGGTAATTGAAGCAGAGTGACCTGACATTTTCCACTTTATGCCAATGGAGAGTGAGACCAATGGCTCTTTATCTCAAAAAAGCTGTAGACACTGAATTGATGGGTGGCTGGAGTGGGGACAGGCATGAGGCCACTATCATCTAAACAAATGAAAAACTCTACAGATGATGGTCAGAAAGATATTTAAAACATATGCAGTAGCAGAAGAATGCTTTTTATCACTTTGGGCAATAACCACCTCCTTGGTCGTTTGTCTTAAAATAAAAAAGAGGGATGACTCCATTCTTAAATATAGAGTTTAAATGCACTTCAATAGTTTCCAGAGTTGGCATCAAATACTGAAAGTCCCCCAAGGCTCTAGGCCAGAAGGAGGAAGCAGGTGTGGCTGAGGAGCGGGGTCTGTGGGAGTTCTGCCATCTCTGGCTCACTACTGTCACATGGAAGTGAGGTGACAGGGTGGCCTCATCCTTTGCATTTTTAAAGAGAAACTAGGAACCTAGGTCTTTGTGTGAAGCCACCAATTTTTACATGTTAGCAAATGTTTAAACACAATTGTTAAATTCAGTGAGGTCATGAAATGCCTCTGCAATTTCCTCCAGGGCTGTCATCTTTAACTCTGGTTTCCCCACAGAAGAGGGGATAAAAGCAAAGTAAAGCATATCTACAGTGGGCATTGAGACACCCCTTTGAACATCAACTTTGATACTGATAATGAAAAACAGGACTGTAAAATAGGTACAATGTGTGGGGGGTGGTACTAGTGGAAGGAAGAGGGTGAATGAAAGAGATTAAGTTGACAGTATATGGTTGAACTAAGAAACCTCTTGCAATTGCTTTAAGTGGGGAGGGAAGAGGGTTGAGGGGGAGAAACGATGGGGGCAATGTAACTAATGTACACTATAAGTTTAATTGTAATTGCCATTATGAATCCTCCTGTATAATGAATATATCCTAATTAAAAAATTATTTTAAAAAGAGACTATTACCAAAAAAAGTTGCAAGATGCCTGCGCCCAGACGGCTTGGGAAGACAAAGACAAGGTGAGCTAAGCGGTATGCGGTACTTCCACAGACAACCCTGGGCCAGATCAGCATAGCCCCCTGGACAGACCGACCCCCACCCGAGGAAAAAAGAGAAACTGAGTAATAAGCAATAAGAACAATAAAGACACGTGGCAAAGAGGGTGGGGCACACTGAGTGCCAAAGAGGTGGGGAGAGGAATCCCTCCTGGAACTGTAAATAAACAAGCTGGGCCTGGCCAGAGAGGGTGGGAGCGGGGGCAGGGCACATGCCCAGCAACCAGGAGTGGGAAAGCTTGTGAGAGTGGCAGAGGGAGAAAAACTCCACAGGAGAGAGGGGAAGACCCACTTCCCATGTAAGCTGTAAATAAACACACAGGCCTGAGAAAGTGGGTGCAGTGTCACCTCCCCGAGTGTGCTTGGGAACGGGAAAGCTTGTAGCAGTGGCATCGTGCACAGAACTCTGAGTAAGCAAAGCTTGTGGGGGCCAGGTTAGTGTTAAGCTCACCCCTGAGATCTGCATAAATAAAGCCTCCAGCAACAGCAGGCTGACAGCAGCAGGCAGGCAAGTCACAGCTGCAGATGCCATTCACAGACCTGTCTCCAGACTCTTTTATTTCTCTCTCCCTACCTTTGATGACAAAACAACCAAACTACACCTGCGTGCTGAAAAACTTACTGAAATTGTATTGCATTTGAACTTGGGACACTTTGTGGGGTTTTTTGTGTGTGTGTGCAGTTTTGTTCTACTTTGTTTCCCCTTTGATGAGACAACTACAGAACAACATCTGAGGCACCATCTCCAGGAATGGAGGATGAGGGACGAACACCAAAATTATTAAGACCTAAACTTCACTGCATTTGAACTTGGAGATTTTTTTTATTTTCTATTTTTTATTTTGTTTCATTTTATTTTATTTATATATATTTTTTTCTTTCATTTACTTATTTTTTATTTTTTTCTTATCTTTATTCTTTTTATTTTTATTTTCAATCCTCTCTCTGTCTCTCTAATGCCTTTTCAGCTTATGGTTGATTAGTACCCTGTCTCTCCATGTTTATATCTTTGAAAGTTTTTGTTTGTTTCTTTGTTTTGTTTTTTTACTTGATTATTTGTTTTTCCCTTTTCCTTTAACTTCTTTGCTTTCCATCCCCTCTTACACTTCCATTCTAAATATCACTAGTGCTATTATTACGAGCCAGAAAATACTTAATTGCACACAGTACAGAGACAATAACAACACCAAGGGCAATGATGGGAAGACAGAAAAAAACAGGGAAACCAGTTTCCCCACAGCAAAACATTAGTACAGGAGCAACAGGAAAATAAAGAAAAAAAATACTCAGATCCAGACTCCAACAAAATGAAGATAAACTATGCCAAAGAACCCAATGAAGCCCATAAGAATAAATTAAAAGATGACAAACTACAGGTACTCAATGAGAATTTTATAAGATGGTACTGGATATGGTCAATCAAAATGTACAGGAGACACTCAAGAAATTCCACGACAACAAAAATAGAGAATTTGAAAAAGCAAAAAAAGAAATAAAGGAAACCATAGAAGCACTGTATAAACACCAAAGTGAAACAAAGAACACAATAAATAAAGAGATAAATGAACTCAGGACAAAAATAGGCAACATCAAAGAGGAAACGACCCAGGATATGGAAAACCTAAGAAAAAAAGAACGAAACAGAATTGTAAAACAAAACGGAGGGCCAATCCAGCAGAATAGAACAAACAGAAGACAGAATCTCAGAACGTGAAGCTGAAATGGTAATTAAAGGAAAAACTGAAGAACTATTAGTGAAACAACTCAAGACCTGTGAAAAGAAAATGCAAGAACTCACCAACTCCATCAAAAGACCAAACTTGAGAATCATGGGCATTGAAGAAGGAGAAGAGGTGCAAGAAAAGGGAATGTGTAATATATTCAACAAAACAATAACAAAAACTTTCCCAAATCTAGAGAAAGATATTCCCATACAAATGCAAGAGGCCTCCAGGAAACCAAACAGACCAGATCAAAATAGAACTACTCCACGACATATCATCATTAAAACAACAAGTTCAGAAACTAAGGAAAGAATATTGAAGGCTGTAAGAGAGAAAAAACAAATAACATACAAAGGTAAACCCATCAAAATCACAGCAGACTTCTCAACAGAAACATTAAAAGCAAGAAGAGCTTGGGGTGAGATCTTCCGGGCACTGAATGAAAATAACTTCAACCCCAGGATACTCTACCCAGCAAAACTATCATTCAAAATAGATGAAGCAATAAAAGTCTTCCACGATAAGCAGAAACTAAAACAATATGTGACCACAGAGCCACCACTACAAAAGATTCTTCAAGGGATTCTGCACACAGAAAGTGAAACCCAACTTAACCATGAAAGGACAGGCAGCACCAAACTACAGAGAAAGAAATAGGAAGAAAGTAGAGAGTAACCTCAACTTAGGTATACACAATCAAACCTTCAAACAACCAAGACAACTAAATGACAGGAATCACCACATACCTATCATACTAACGCTTAATGTTAGTGGACTTAATTCACCCATCAAAATGGATTAAAAAGGAAGATCCAACAATTTGTTGCTTACAGGAGACCCATCTCACCGACAGAAATAAGCATAGGCTTAGGATGAAAGGCTGGAAGAAGATTTACCAAGCCAATGGACCCCAAAAACAGGCAGGAGGAGAAATACTTATCTCTGACAAAGTAGACTTCAAACCTACATTGATCAGATGAGATAAAGAAGGACATTCCATACTAATAAAAGGGGAAATAGACCAAAGGAAATAACAATTATCAACCTATATGCACCTAATGTCAATGCACCCAATTTCATCAAACATACCCTGAAAGATCTAAAAGCATATATAAACGCCAACACAGTGGTTGTGGGAGACTTTATCACTCCATTATCATTAATAGATAGGTCATCTAAACAAAAAATCAATTAAGAAATCCAAGATCCAAAATATACAATACATCAAATGGATCTACAGAATATTTCATCCAACTTCTACGCAATATACATTCTTCTCAGCAGCCCATGGAATCTTCTCCAAAATAGATCATATCCTAGGGCGCAAAGCAAGCCTCAGCAAATATAAGAAAATAGAAATAATACCATGCATACTATCTGACCACAATGCAGTAAAAGTAGAACTCAACAACAAAAGTAAAGACAAAAAACATGCAAACAGCTGGAAACTAAATAACTCATTACTTAATGAAGAATGGATCATCGATGCAATAAAAGAGGAAATTACAAAGTTCCTGGAAGTCAATGAAAATGAAAACACAACCTCCGGAACCTATGGGACACAGCTAAGGCAGTCCTGACAGGAAAGTTTATAGCCATGAGTGCATATATTAAAAAGACTGAAAGATCCCAAATCAATGACCTAATGATACATCTCAAACTCCTAGAAAAACAAGAACAAGCAAATCCCAAAACATATAGAAGAAGAGAAATAATAAAAATAAGAGCTGAAATCAACGAAATGGAAACCAAAAAAACCATACAAAGAATTAATGAAACAAAAAGTTGATCTTTGAAAAAAAAAACAAGATCGACAGACCCGTGGCAAACCTGACTAAAATAAGGAGAGAAAAAATCCAAATTAGTAGAATCAGGAATGCAAAAGGGGAGATAACAACAAACACAATGGAAGTCCAGGAAATCATCAGAGACTACTTCAAGAACCTATATTCAAATAAATTTGAAAACCTTAAAGAAATGGACAGATTTCTAGATACATATGATCATCCAAAACTGAACCAAGAGGAAATTAATCACCTGAATAGATCTATAACACAAAATGAAATTGAAGCAGCAATGAAGAGTCTCCCCAAAAAGAAAAGTCCAGGACCTGATGGATTCTCTGCTGAATTCTATCAGACCTTTAAAGAACTGACACCAACCCTCCTTAAACTGTTCCACGAGATAGAAAGGGAAGGAAAACTGCCAAACACATTTTATGAAGCCACTATTACACTTATCCCCAAACCAGGCAAAGATACCTCCAAAAAGAACTATAGGCCAATATCTTTAATGAACATTGATGCAAAAATCCTCAGCAAAATAACGGCAAACCAAATTCAACAACACATCAAAAAGATTATTCACCACGACCAAGTAGGCTTCATCCCAGGAATGCAGGAATGGTTCAACATACGAAAATCAATAAAGGTAATAAACCACATTAACAGAAGCAAAGACAAAAACCACTTGATCATCTCAATAGATGCAGAAAAAGCCTTTGATAAGATCCAACATCATTTCATGATAAAAGCTCTAAGAAAACTAGGAATAGAAGGAAAGTTCCTCAACATTATAAAAGCTATACATGACAAACCTACAGCCAGCATTATACTTAACAGAGAAAAACTGAAACCATTCCCTCTAAAATCAGGAATGAGACAAGGATGCCCACTATCTCCATTCCTATTCAACATAGTACTGGAATTCCTAGCCAGAGCAGTTAGGCAAGAAGAAGGAATACAAGGAATGAAAATAGGTAAGAAACTGTCAAAATATCCCTATTTGCAGATGACATGATCCTATACCTTAAAGACCCAAAAAACTCTACTCAGAAGCTTCTAGACATCATCAATAGCTACAGCAAGGTAGCAGGATATAAAATCAACATAGAAAAATCATTAGCATTTCTATACACTAATAATGAACAAAGTGAAAAAGAATGTATGAAAACAATTCCATTTACAATAGCCTCAAAAAAAAATCAAATACCTAGGTGTAAACCTAACAAAAGATGTGAATGACCTCTACAAGGAAAACTATACACTTCTGAAGAAAGAGACTGAAGAAGACTATAGAAAGTGGAGAGATCTCCCATGCTCATGGATTGGTAGAATCAACATAGTAAAAATGTCTATACTCCCAAAAGTAATCTACATGTTTAATGCAATTCCCATCAAAATTCCAATGACATTCATTAAAGCATTGAAAAATCTACCATTAAATTTATATGGAAACACAAGAGGCCACAAATAGCCAAGGCATTACTCAGTCAAAAGAACAATGCTAGAGGTATCACGATACCTGACTTCAAAGTATATTTCAAAGCAATAACAATAAAAGCAGCATGGCACTGGCACAAAAACAGACATGAAGACCAGTGGAACAGTATAGAGGACCCAGATATGAAGTCACACAACTATAACCAACTTGCCTTTTACAAAGGAGCTAAAAATATATGATGGAGAAATAGCAGCCTCTTGAACAAAAACTGCTGGGAAAACTGGTTAGCAGTCTGCAAAAAACTGAAACTAGATCCATGTATATCACCCTATACCAATATTAATTCAAAATGGATCAAGGATCTTAATATCAGACCACAAACTCTAAAGTTGATACAGGAAAGAGTAGGTAAGAACTTTCTCAATGGAACCCCAGCAGCACAGCAACTAAGAGATAGCATAGATAAATGGGACTTTATAAAACTAAAAAGCTTCTGGTCATCAAAAGAAATGGTCTCTAAACTGAAGAGAACACCCACAGAGTGGGAGAAAATATTTGCCAGCTACACATCAGACAAAGGACTGATAACCAGAATATATAGGGAACTTAAAAAACTAAATTCTCCCAAAACTAATGAACCAATAAAGAAATGGGCAAGTGAACTAAACAGAACTTTCTCAAAAGAAGAAATTCAAATGGTCAAAAAAACACATGAAAAAATGCTCACCATCTTCAGCAATAAAGGAAATACAAATTAAAACCACACTAAGATTCCACCTCACCCTTGTTAGAATAGCCATCATTAGCAACAACAACAACAGGTGTTGGCGAGGATGCGAGGAAAAAAGAACCCTTTTACACTGCTGGTGGGAATGTAAACTAGTACAACCACTCTGAAAATAAATTTGGAGGCTACTTAAAAAGCTAAACATTGATCTACCATATGATCCAGCAATACCACTCTTGGGGATATACCCAAAAGACTGTGACACAGGTTACTCCAGAGGCACCTGCACACCCATGTTTATTGCAGCACTATTCACAATAGCCAAGTTATGGAAACAGCCAAGATGTGCCACTACTGACGAATGGATCAAGAAAATGTGGTATTATACACAATGGAATTTTATGCAGCCATGAAGAAGAACGAAATGTTATCATTCGCTGGCAAATGGATGGAATTGGAAAACATCATTCTGAGTGAGGTTAGCCTGACCCAAAAGACCAAAAATCATATGTTGGGGGAATTCCAAGATGGCGGCTAGAGGTAGGAAGCAGAAAGCGAGCCTCCTATAGTGAAATCTTGGAGAGACGCTGGAGACACACGTTGCAGGCATAATCACCGAGAAAAGGCATAACTTTGACTCCTCCACATCTCCAGCCGGCGCAGAGAATCTCCACTTCACGTTAAACAGAGAACCGAGGAGGCCCCCGGGCCGCCAGTGGCCGGCGCCCATACGGCTTGGGAAGACACGGACCAGGTGAGCTTCGCGGTACCGCGGTTCCCCCACAGACAAGCCTGGGCCAGAGCAGCATAGCCCCCTGGACAGACTGACCTCCACCCGGGAAAAAAAGAGAAACTGAGTACTAAGCAATAAGAACAGTTAAGACACGCTGGAAAGTGGGTGGGGCGCCCTGAGCGCTGAAGATTGGGGGAAGGGACTCCTTCCCGGGACTGGAAATAAACGAGCCGGGCGGGCCGGAGAGGCTGTGGCGGGAGCGGGGCGCACGCCCAGCAACCAGGAGCGGGGAAGTTTGTGAGAGGAGGGAAGACCCACTTCCCACGTGAACTGTAAATAAACACGCAGGCCTGACAACGCGGGGCAGTGTCGCCTTTCCCAGTGCTTGGAAAGGGAAAAGCCTGTAGCAGAGGCCCCCCTCCCCCGCACAGGAGAACTCTGAGCAAACAAAGCCTGTGGGACCAGGTGAGTGCTAAGCTCACCCCAGAGATCTGCATAAATAACGCCGCCAGCTACAGGCTGAGAGCAGCAGGCAGGCAAGCCACAGTTGCAGATACCACTCTCAGAACTGCCTCCAGACGCTTTTTTTTCTTTTTCTCCCTACCTTTGATGAGAGAACAACCGAATTACACCTGCAAGCCAAAAAACTTACTGAAACTGTATTGCATTTGAACTGGGGACACTTGGTGGGGCTTTTTTTTTTTTTTTTCTTCTGTGTGTGTGTGAGTGTAGTTTTGTTCTACTTTATGCATCCCCTTTGATGAGACAACTACAGAACAACATGTGAGGCACCAACTCCAGGACTGGAGATTGAGACGGACATCCAAATTATTAAGACTGAAATTGCATTGCATATAAACTTGGAAGTTTTTTGGTTTTTTGGTTTTTTTTGTTTTTTTTAATTTTCTATTTTCCATTTTATTTTAATTCATTTTTATAAATAGATATTACTTTCATATGCTTATTTTTTATTTTTTTTATCTTTGATTTTCAATCCTCTCTCTGTCACTCTATTGTCTGTTCAGCTTACTGTCGATTAGTACACTAACACTCCCTGTTTATACCTTTGAAACTCTCTTGTCTGATACCTTGTTCTGCTTTCTCCCTCTTGTCTGTATATTTGTTTTCCCCTTTTCTTTAACTTCTTGCTTTCCATCTCAGCTCACTCTTCCATTCTCAATATTACCATTGTTATTATTACAAGCTAGAAAATACTTAATTACACACAGTACAGGGACAGTAACAACATCAAGGACAATGACAGGAAGACAGAAAAAACAAGGAAACCAGTTTCCCCACAGCAAAAAATTAGTACAGGAACCAGAGGGGAATGAAGAGAACAGAAATTCAGAGCCAGACTCCAACAAAATGAAGATAAACTATGCCAAAGGACCCAATGAAGCCTACAAGAATAATTTAAAAGAAGACATACTACAAGTACTCAATGAGAATTTTATAGAGATGATACTGGATAGGGTCAACCAAAATGTACAGGAGACACTCAAGAAATTCCAAGACAATAAAAATAGAGAATTTGAAAAAGCAAAAGAAGAAATAAAGGAAACCATAGAAGCACTGTATAAACACCAAAATGAAAGAGAGAACACAATGAATAAATGGATAAATGAACTCAGGACAAAAATAGACAACAATAAAGAAGAAAACAGCCAGGATATGGAAAACCTCAGAAAAAAGAACGAAACAGAACTGCAAAACAAAACGGAAGGCCAATCCAGCAGAATAAAACAAACAGAAGACAGAATCTCAGAACTTGAAGATGAAATGGTAATTAAAGGAAAAACTGAAGAACTACTAATTAAACAACTCAAGACCTGTGAAAAGAAAATGCAAGAACTCACCGACTCCATCAAAAGACCAAACTTGAGAATCATGGGCATCGAAGAAGGAGAAGAGGTGCAAGCGAAGGGAATGCGTAATATATTCAACAAAATAATAATGGAAAATTTCCCAAATCTAGAGAAAGATATTCCCATACAAATGCAAGAGGCCTCCAGGACACCAAACAGACCAGATCAAAATAGAACTACTCCACGACATATCATCATTAAAACAACAAGTTCAGAAACTAAGGAAAGAATATTGAAGGCTGCAAGAGAGAAAAAACAAGTAACATACAAAGGTAAACCCATCAAAATCACAGCAGACTTCTCAACAGAAACATTAAAAGCAAGAAGAGCGTGGGGTGAGATCTTCCGGGCACTGAATGAAAATAACTTCAACCCCAGGATACTCTACCCAGCAAAGCTATCATTCAAAATAGATGGAGCAATAAAAGTCTTCCATGATAAGCAGAAACTAAAACAATATGTGACCACAAAGCCACCATTACAAAAGATTCTGCAAGGGATCCTGCACACAGAAAGTGACACCCAACTTAACCATGAAAAGGCAGGCAGCACCAATCCACAGGATAAGAAAAAGCAAGACAGTAGAGAGTAACATCAAGTTAGGTACACACAATCAAACCTTCAAACAACTAAGATAACTAAATGGCAGGAATCAACACATACCTATCAGTACTAACACTTAATGTTAATGGACTTAATTCACCCATCAAAAGACACCGTTTGACAAAATGGATTAAAAAAGAAGATCCAACAATTTGTTGCTTACAGGAGACTCATCTCACCGACAGAAATAAGCATATGCTTAGGATGAAAGGCTGGAAGAAGATTTACCAAGCCAATGGCCCCCGAAAACAAGCAGGAGTAGCAATACTTATCTCTGACAAAGTAGACTTCAAACCTACATTGATCAAACGAGATAAAGAAGGACATTCCATACTAATAAAAGGGGAAATAGACCAAAAGGAAATAATAATCATCAATCTGTACGCACCCAATGTCAACGCACCCAATTTCATCAAACATACCCTGAAAGACCTAAAAGCATATATAAACGCCAACACAGTGGTTGTGGGAGACTTTAACACTCCATTATCATCAATAGATAGGTCATCCAAACAAAAACTCAATAAAGAAATCCAAGATCTAAAATATGCAATAGATCAAGTGGACCTAGTAGATGTCTACAGAACATTTCATCCAACCTCTACACAATATACATTCTTCTCAGCAGCCCATGGAACCTTCTCCAAAATAGATCATATCCTAGGGCACAAAGCAAGCCTCAGCAAATATAAGAAAATAGAAATAATACCATGCATACTATCTGACCACAATGCAGTAAAAGTAGAACTCAACAACAAAAGTAAAGACAAAAAACATGCAAACAGCTGGAAACTAAATAACTCATTACTTAATGAAGAATGGATCATCGATGCAATAAAAGAGGAAATTAAAAAGTTCCTAGAAGTCAATGAAAATGAAAACACAACCTACCAGAACCTATGGGACACAGCTAAGGCAGTCTTGAGAGGAAAGTTTATAGCCATGAGTGCATATATTAAAAAGATTGAAAGATCCCAAATCAATGACCTAATGATACATCTCAAACTCCTAGAAAAACAAGAACAAGCAAATCCCAAAACAAATAGAAGGAGAGAAATAATAAAAATAAGAGCTGAAATCAACGAAATAGAAACCAAAAAAACCATACAAAGAATTAATGAAACAAAAAGTTGGTTCTTTGAAAAAATAAACAAGATCGATAGACCCCTGGCAAACCTGACTAAAATGAGGAGAGAAAAAACCCAAATTAGTAGAATCAGGAATGCAAAAGGGGAGATAACAACAAACACCATGGAAGTCCAGGAAATCATCAGAGACTACTTTGAGAACCTATATTCAAATAAATTTGAAAATCTTAAAGAAATGGACAGATTTCTAGATACATATGATCATCCAAAACTGAACGAAGAGGAAATTAATCACCTGAATAGACCTATAACACAAAATGAAATTGAAGCAGCAATCAAGAGTCTCCCCAAAAAGAAAAGTCCAGGACCTGATGGATTCTCTGCTGAATTCTATCAGACCTTTAAAGAAGAACTGATACCAACCCTCCTTAAACTGTTCCATGAAATAGAAAGGGAAGGAAAACTGCCAAACACATTTTATGAAGCCACTATTACACTTATCCCAAAACCAGGCAAAGACACCTCCAAAAAGGAGAACTATAGGCCAATCTCCTTAATGAACATTGATGCAAAAATCCTCAACAAAATAATGGCAAATCGAATTCAGCAACACATCAAAAAGATTATTCACCACGACCAGGTAGGCTTCATCCCAGGGATGCAGGGGTGGTTCAACATACGAAAATCAATAAACGTAATAAACCACATTAACAGAAGCAAAGACAAAAACCACTTGATCATCTCAATAGATGCAGAAAAAGCCTTTGATAAGATCCAACATCATTTCATGATAAAAGCTCTAAGAAAACTAGGAATAGAAGGAAAGTTCCTCAACATTATAAAAGCTATATATGACAAACCTACAGCTAGCATTATACTTAACGGAGAAAAATTAAAACCATTCCCTCTAAAATCAGGAACCAGACAAGGATGCCCACTATCTCCACTCCTATTCAACATAGTACTGGAATTCCTAGCCAGAGCAATTAGGCAAGAAGAAGGAATAAAAGGAATACAAATAGGTAAAGAAACTGTCAAAATATCCCTATTTGCAGACGACATGATCCTATACCTTAAAGACCCAAAAAACTCTACTCAGAAGCTTCTAGACATCATCAATAGCTATAGCAAGGTAGCAGGATATAAAATCAACATAGAAAAATCATTAGCATTTCTATACACTAACAATGAGCAAACGGAAAAAGAATGTATGAAAACAATTCCATTTACAATAGCCTCAAAAAAAATCAAATACCTAGGTGTAAACCTAACAAAAGATGTGAAAGACCTCTACAAGGAAAACTATACACTTCTGAAGAAAGAGATTGAGGAAGACTATAGAAAGTGGAGAGATCTCCCATGCTCATGGATTGGTAGAATCAACATAGTAAAAATGTCTATACTCCCAAAAGTAATCTACATGTTTAATGCAATTCCCATCAAAATTCCAATGACATTCATCAAAGAGATTGAAAAATCTACTGTTAAATTTATATGGTAACACAAGAGGCCACGAATAGCCAAGGCAATACTCAGTCAAAAGAACAATGCAGGAGGTATCACAATACCTGACTTCAAACTATATTACAAAGCAATAATAATAAAAACAGCATGGTACTGGCACAAAAACAGACATGAAGACCAGTGGAACAGAATAGAGGATCCAGATATGAAGCCACACAACTATGAGCAACTTATCTTTGACAAAGGAGCTAAAAATATACGATGGAGAAATAGCAGCCTCTTCAACAAAAACTGCTGGGAAAACTGGTTAGCAGTCTGCAAAAAACTGAAACTAGATCCATGTATATCACCCTATACCAAGATTAACTCAAAATGGATCAAGGATCTTAATATCAGACCCCAAACTCTTAAGTTGATACAAGAAATAGTAGGAAATACTCTGGAGTTAGTAGGTATAGGTAAGAACTTTCTCAATGAAACCCCAGCAGCACAGCAACTAAGAGATAGCATAGATAAATGGGACCTCATAAAACTAAAAAGCTTCTGTTCATCAAAAGAAATGGTCTCTAAACTGAAGAGAACACCCACAGAGTGGGAGAAAATATTTGCCAACTATACATCAGACAAAGGACTGATAACCAGAATATACAGGGAACTTAAAAAACTAAATTCTCCCAAAACTAATGAACCAATAAAGAAATGGGCAGGTGAACTAAACAGAACTTTCTCAAAAGAAGAAATTCAAATGGCCAGAAAACACATGAAAAAATGCTCACCATCTCTAGCAATAAAGGAAATGCAAATTAAAACCACACTAAGATTCCACCTCACCCCTGTTAGAATAGCCATCATCAGCAACACCACCAACAACAGGTGTTGGCGAGGATGCGGGGAAAAAGGAACCCTCTTACACTGTTGGTGGGAATGTAGACTAGTACAACCACTCTGGAAAAAAATTTGGAGGCTACTTAAAAAGCTGGACATCGATCTACCATTTGATCCAGCAATACCACTCTTGGGGATATACCCAAAAGACTGTTACTCCAGAGGCACCTGCACATCCATGTTTATTGCGGCACTATTCACAATAGCCAAGTTATGGAAACAGCCAAGATGCCCCAGCACTGACGAATGGATTAAGAAAATGTGGTATCTATACACAATGGAATTTTATGCAGCCATGAAGAAGAACGAAATGTTATCATTCGCTGGTAAATGGATGGAATTGGAGAACATCATTCTGAGTAAGGTTAGCCTGGCTCAAAAGACCAAAAATCGTATGTTCTCCCTCATATGTGGACATTAGATCAAGGGCAAACACAACAAGGGGATTGGACTTTGAGCACATGATAAAAGCGAGAGCACACAAGGGAGGGGTGAGGATAGGTAAGACACCTAAAAAACTAGCTAGCATTTGTTGCCCTTAATGCAGAGAAACTAAAGCAGATCCCTTAAAGCAACTGAGGCCAACAGGAAAAGGGGACCAGGAACTAGAGAAAAGGTTAGATTAAAAAGAATTAACCTAGAAGGTAACACCCACGCACAGGAAATCAATGTGAGTCAATGCCCTGTATAGCTATCCTTATCTCAACCAGCAAAACCCCTTGTTCCTTCCTATTATTGCTTATACTCTCTCTACAACAAAATTAGAGATAAGGGCAAAATAGTTTCTGCTGGGTATTGAGGGGGGGAGCGGGAGGGGGTGGAGTGGGTGGTAAGGGAGGGGGTGGGGGCAGGGGGGAGAAATAAACCAAGCCTTGTATGCACATATGAATAATAAAAGAAAAATGAAAAAAAAAAAACAAAAAAAACAAAAAAACCAAAAATCAGATGTTCTCCTTCATATGCGGACATTAGATCAAGGGCAAACACACAAGGGGATTGGACTTTGAGCACATGATAAAGCAAGAGCACACAAGGGATGTATGAGGATAGGTAAGACACCTAAAAAACTAGCTAGCATTTGTTGCCCTCAATGCAGAGAAACTAAAGCAGATACCTTAAAAGCAACTGAGGGCAATAGGAGAAGGGGACCAGGAACTAGAGAAAAGGTTTGATCAAAAAGAATTAACCTAGAAGGTAACACCCACGCACAGGAAATCAATGTGAGTCAATGCCCTGTATAGCTATCCTTATCTCAACCAGCAAAAACCCTTGTTCCTTCCTATTATTGCTTATACTCTCTCTACAACAAAATTAGAAATAAGGGCAAAATGGTTTCTGCCGGTTATTGAGGGGTTGGGGGGAGAGGGAGGGGGCGGAGTGGGTGGTAAGGGAGGGGGTGGGTAAGGGGGGAGAAATGACCCAAGCATTGTGTGCACATATGAATAATGAAACAATAAATTTTTTTTTAAAAAGTAGCAAAACAGGGACAGTACCCCCTTCAGTTGGAAGCAAGTATCTCCACAATCAGGAAAGGAGCACCTTGAACATATAAAGCCTCCTGTGGTCTCCAGTCAATGTGATAAATGTCATTGGAATGACTGCTTTGTGACAGCATCATAGGAAATGCTATATCACCTGTGAGGCCAAAGAGAGGGCACAGCTCCTGCCACCTACAACTTATAATGTAGTGAAGTTGCACTCTGATTAAAAGGTTTTTGGTTTTTTCTCTGTGTTTACCCTTTTTCCTTCTTTCAGTTTAGGATCTTGGCTTTCCCTGTGCACTGTTCCTTACCAGGTTGCAGGAAAGGTAAAGTAGCTATAATGGTAGAGAGCAGATACTGGGTGTAACAGAAACCAGACACACAGTCCTTCAAATGGCAAACATCTAAAGAATCCCATTTTCTTAGATTGACAGGTTGGGATGACTGGGTGATCTTGGAACCAAGATAGGATGCTCACAATGCAAGTTCCAGAACTGGCCATTTCTCAAGTGTAATAATCTACCCTGGCACCCACCTATTAAGACCAAGATAACATTTCCACAAAAAATGCTATATAAACCTCTCAGAGGTGCCATCTAAGATGAACCAAGGTGCTGGCTGTTCATCTTCCCACATGCCAGCTTGCTGCTGAGTAAAACCTTTCCTTTTCCTGCCATTGTGCCTCTTGAGTTATTGGCAACCTAGGGCATCAGCAGAAAATTAGACCATTGTGGTTATATTTGTAGATAGGACAGGACATGAACATGGTGATAGACAAGAAAAATTGCTAATCCACAGCAAAGGTCACCCCAAAGTCGTAGGAGTTCAAGGCTACCTTTGAAATTCCTATTCAGTGTGATTAGGAAAGGGAGAATTTCAGATGTGCCTTCAATATGAAAATAGGAATTCAGGCAGGCACCAGTGGCTCACACCAGTAATCCTACTTGTTTGGGGGGATGAGATCAGGAAGATCAAGGCTTGAGAGCCCCCGTGCAAATAGTGAGGTCCCCCAACTGGTAGAGTGCCTGCTTGGTAAGCATGAAGCCCTAAATTCAAAGTCCCAGTCCCACCAACAAAATTAGGAATTTAATAGATAAGGACTATGGAGAAGGGAGAGTGGGGAAAATAAAGAAAAGGAGTCAGGAGAAGAAGAATAAGCACACTGTTATAGTACATTACAATTTGTGCATCTCTATTCAAAATGTTTGGGACCAGAAGTATTTTGGATTTTAAATACTTTTGAATTTTGGAATATTTGCATATAGATAATAAGATATGTTGGTGATGGGACCCAAGTCCCATCTTAACAGGAAATTTATTTGTGTTTCTATTCACCTTATACACATGTTTGAAGGTAATTTTATACAGTATTTTTAATAAAGTGTTTCATAGTATAGAATTTCCCACTTGTGTCATGTTGGGACTCAGAAAAATTTTGGGTTCTGGAGCCTTTTGGATTTCAGATTAGAGGTGGATTTCATTTAATTGTATAATCTAACAAGCCTATATTTATTGATAAAGAAAATAATGTAAAAAAAAAAGTTTAGGATACTTGCACACGGTTACACAGCCAGCCAGCCTCAAGACCCAGGTCTCTCTGACCCCAAAGTTCTGTTCCTTCCATAAAGAGGTGAGAAGAGTATGTTCAGTTTGCCTGGTGCTTGGGAGGTGGTTGAGAGAACAAAACGAAGACTGGAAACATACCTGTGGCATCCCATGAAAAGCCTTCCATACAAGCGTAGAGAATTTAAATTTCCCCGACCTTTAGTTCTCCTCAATACTAAACCAGTTCATTGTGAGGATCAGATGAGATAAACAATGTGCTACAGTGAAAAGTAATACACAATGATTAGCTATATGTAGAGCTAATGAGCGCCCACTAGACATTTTATATCAGAGGAGGTTTAGAGTAGGGAGAGAGCCAGCTGACCTATGCAGGATGGAGCTGAGCAGTTCAGGGTTGTTCATGGCCCGGCAGGGAAGCCCCCTGGGATGGGAAGATAAGAACAAGTTTCATCAGGAGTAGGGAGACTGGAGGCAGAAGAACGAGAACTCCAAACCCAAGATGTGGTCACGGAAAGGTTTGGAGAGATGAAAGGATGCTTTATTTCAGAGTTTGGGTGAGAGGGAGTATGAATTAGTTCCTTAATTCATCTTGTTCTCAAGAGAGAAAAGGAGGTCAGGTGAGGCCATTCTGACTCTGCCACATGCCCCCTATAAGCCTTGTTTTATTTCAGCTGCTGGCTCAAACTAAACCCACATATTGGAACTCAATCTGTAAGGAGCTACCTATTGTTGTTCACATCTTCAGGCCTGTTCAGGTTAAAATTCACTGCTTGGGGTGATGTGCTCAGACACACCTGAAGTTAGACATCCCTGTATTGGAACTTATGTCTTTCAAAGAATTTCAGGTCACTTCCTTTTTCCTTCTGGCAACTCAGGAAAGAGGAACTAGGCTAGCCCCTGAACCAGTGTGGTTTCCTAAAAGTATCTGGAACTTAAAGCTAATTATTGGAAGGTAGCTTGAATTCAGAGGACATTTTGAAGTGGTTGGAGAGGGGGACCTTTCTTTCTTTTTGGCAGTACTGGGATTTGAAATCAGGACCTTGTGACTGCAGGCAGGTGCTCTACCAACCTGTACCTATACCTCCAACTTAAAAGGGGGAACTTTCTGAACAACTATTTTAAGACTGTTTTACCTCAGGAAAACATCAGACTTGAGGGAGGGTGGAGGATCTAATTCCTTGCCCCATCCTAGAAATGTACAGGACAGAAACAATCATAACCTCATGCTCCATGTATGACAGAGCCTGGCCAGGGGGAGGGAGGTGGATACTGGCTGTCAGCAGCCTGGAGAGAGGTGGGAGAATGAAAAGGAAATTTATCTTCTTTCTCAAGAGGGCACTGAGACCCTGAGAAAAATCTCATAGATTACAACACTCTATGGGTGTCTGGAGGAACCCAGCCAGGCTGATAAGCACTCATCTCTCCACCTTTGTCATGCCCTACCTGTGGATACTTGTTTTGTCTTCCACACTCTTTTTGATCTTTACTTTCCCAGGGTGATCCTATCTGTTCTTATAGCTTCAATTTCCACTACCATCTCTCACCTTTTTCTGTCTCCCAAGTGCCAAGCTCAAAGTACAATTGCCTGCTGGGAATCCTTAACTGGATATATACCTCAACTTGGAACCTAACAAGGGAAAGATATATTTGTCTTTCCTCCTATTCAGAAAACCTCACACTTTGCATCCTGAGTTCCCTGGTGGTTTAAAAATAGGTCTACAGAGTATCTGACATTCCTTCCATCAGGAGACGGTCTTTGTCCCCTTCCCTTGGACCTGGGTGGGGTTTTGTGATTGCCACACTAAGACACAATGCCATAGAAGTAAGGTGTTGCATGGAATCCAAAGCTAGGTTAAAAAGGGGCAACTTCTGGTTTCTCTTTTTGAGACACTTTGAAACACTGAGCATCATGTATGAAGTCCTGCTCCACTGAAGCTGCCATGTTGAAGAGTTCACATGGAAAATAAGAAAGAAAAGGTGAGACAGAGACAGAGAGAATAGAGGAGCCCCAACTGTTTAGGTCTTGCCAGTTGGGCAGCTGACAAGTGAGTGACAGGACTTTAAATGATTCCAGCCTCAGCCACCAATACTTCCAGTCACAAAAGGGACCCAAGAAAGAAGTGCGTAGCCTAGGTGAGCCCAGCCAACCCTTAGAACCATAAGCAATAGTAATATGACCACTGTTATTTTAAACCACTAAATTTGGGGATGATTTCTTACACAGAAATAAATATCCTGAAATTATGGTGTTATTTACCAACTTTTTTTTTTGCAGTACTGGGGCTTGAACTCAGGGCCTACACCTTGAGCCACTCCACCAGCCCCTTTTTTGAGATGGGTTTTTTTGAGATAAGGTCTTGTGAACTATTTGCCCAGGCTGGCTTCAAACTGCAATCCTAATGTCTGCCTCCTGAGTAGTTAGGATTATAGGCGTGAGCCACTGGTGCCCAGTCAACACTTTTTTTTTTTTTTGAGAGCTTACCACATACCAGGGATTCGGCTAAATGTAATTAGCTCTGATCATCACAACAACTCTATCAGGTAACTTCATTTTCAGGTGAGAAACTGAGGCACAAGCAAGTGAAGTAACTTGTCTGAGGCCTCACAGGATGTAAGTGATACAGTTGAGATATAGAAACGGTTTGGGTTTAAAGTAGAATTCTTCAGATATGTTCTAGATAACTGTATCTGGGGCACATGCCAAGTTCTGCCAATTCTCCTAGACAAGTAAATCTCAATCCATTTCTTTTCCTTCCATCTTACTGCTGTGGTTTGAATGAAACTTGGTCCCCAAATTAATATGCTAGTGGTATTTGGAGGTAGGACCACTAGGTAATTAATATTAGATGAGGCCATGAGGGTACGCCTCCATAACCACTATGGCATTAGTGGCTCTTTAAGAATAGGAAGAGAGAACAGAGCTAGCACACTTGCTCTGTCTCCTCTTTCTGCTAACTTATGAAGCAGCAAGAAGGCCTTGAACAGATGTTGAGCAGATGTTGAGAAGATGCCAGCTCTTCCAGGCTCTTGGACTTCCCAGTTTCCAGAACTGCGAACGAAATAAACTTATATACTACCCAGTCTCAGGTGTTTTGTTACATCAACAGAAAATATACCAAGTCACTCACTGACACTTTCACCAAGACTATTTCACCACTTCATAAAGCTCTTCCTGCCTTTAGACTTGACACTGTCAATTATGAAAACAAAAGGCAGATCTAAGTTTCTAAGATGCTAATTTGACCAAGTCACCTTTCTACTCACAGACCTTTCAATGATTCCCTAATATGGGGTTGTATGAAAGCTCTTTGATTTATCCCAGTCTCAACCCCAACCTTGTCCCACTGCTTCAGTTCTGCCCATGTCTTTGAACCCTCTGCTCCCTAATTTCAGCCATTCTAAAACTCAGTGCAAGAGTGTTTGAAAAGTCTTCTAACCTTCCTCCACGATCCATGTGACATGTGTATCTTGGGTGAGATAACCAGGCAGATCCTGACTGGTCTTACAGATGTACAGTTAAGAAATTCTCCTACCTTCCACACCCAACAGTACCCAAAACAATTAGATCAGAAATCCCTGATGGGAATTATGGTAACATCAAGCCATTAGAGACATTGTTCTTCAAAGGGATAAGAATACACCAAAAGGTAGGGATCCTCCACCATTAAACAAAGACCTCCTCTTACCAATACTGAACATGTATGCACTAATCTAACCCATCAGGCTTATGAATATGTGTGTAAGTATATTTATCAGACAGCACAATCAACTTTTTTCATGTACAGTTCTGTTTTGACACTTAAGATTCTTACTACCACCATCCAAATTAGGATATAGAACAGTCCCATCATCCCAAAGAATTTAAAGATATACCTTTAAGTTCTCCTACTTCCCCACTCCTCACCTCTAGTAATCACTGATATCTTCTCCATCACTACGGTTTTGTTTTCTGAGAATATCATGCAGATGGAATCACATTATTGAGGCCGGCGTCTTTCACTGAGAATAACACTTTTGAGATTCAGTCAAGTTTTGTGCATATCAACAATATGTTCCTTTTTCTTGATGAATGGATCACATTTTATGGATAGTTTATTCATTCACTTATTGAAGGATATTTGTGTATCTTCCTATTTTGAGTGATTATTAATACAGCTGCTATAAACATTTACATACAAGTTTTTATGTGACTATAGTCTTTTTTTTCTAGGGTTTGTACCCAAGAGTGGGGTTGCTGTGTCAAATGTGTCATTTAAGTTTATAACAAACTTTTCAGAGTGGCAATAGTAATATTTAAGAGTACTCCATATCCTTATCATCACTTGGTGTCATATTTTTTACTTTAGTCATTCTAATAGGTATTTAGTGATATCTTATTATGGTTTTAATTTACATTTTCTTAATGGTTAGCGATGCTGAGCATCTTTTTATGATCTCATTGTACTATGGTTTCCATGGTAGAGGTCTTTTACTTCCTTGGTTAGGTTAATTCCTAGGTACTTTTTGAGGTTATTATGAATGGAATTGTTTTCCTGGTATCTTTTTCAGTCTGTTCTTCTTAAACATAAAAATAATGCTATTGGTATATCCCCTTTGGAGAAGTGTCTGTCCATTTTTAAAGTCGGATTGTTTTCTTACTATTGAGCTTTGAAAGTTTTTTATCTATTTTGAATATAAGTTTAGATATGTTGAATATATGATCTGCAATGATTTCCTTCCAGTTCGAAGCTTGTTTGTCCATTCTTTTAAGTGTATTTATAGAGAAAGTATTTTTTTTTGTAAGGTACAATTTACCATTTTTTTTAAAGCATTGTGCTTTGGTGTCTAATAAGTCTCTTTGCCTAACTGGAGGTCATGGACTTTTCCTTCTATGTTTTCTTCTAAACTTTTTATGTTTTACTCATATCCTTTAGATCCATGACCCATTTGGAGTAAGTTTCTATATAAAATGTGATGTGATATTCATGTCCAGGGTTTTTTTTTTTTGCATACAATGCCCAATTGTTCTAATAAAATCTGCTGCAAAGACTCTCTTTTCTTCTTAAGTAGCTTTTGAAGCTTTGTCAAAAATCAGTTGGGCACATTTGTGTGTCTATTTCTGGAATCCCTTTTCTGTTTCACTGATCTGTCTGCCTTTTCATTATTGCTACACTGTCTTAACTACTGTATTAAAATAAGCTAATAATGCAATTTCTCCAATTTTCTTTGTCTTTTCCAAAATTTGTTTTAGCTGTCATAATTACTTTGAATTTCTACATAAATTTTAGAATCAATTTGTCTTGTACACCTAACAAAAAAATCCCAGTGATTTAATCGGAATTGTACTAAACCTATAAATCAATTATGGCAAAATTGACACCATTACTATTTTGAGTTTTCCCATCCATGGACATGTGTGTGTCTTATTTACTTAAATATTCTTTCATCAGTGTTGTATACCTAATATTTGCCTTGTGGTGCTATCTACAGAATATTTTTAAATTGCCTTTTCCAATTATACTTTGCTAGGATATTGAAATAAATATTTTTGTGTATTGACAAAGTATCCTGCAAACTTGCTAAAATCACTTATAGGCATTCTTTTGTAATTCTTGGGATTCCCTATGTAGAAAATGTCATCTGTCAATAGTACCATTTTATTTCTTTTTTCTCCAATCTACATTTTTGTTTCTTTTTCTTGACCTACTGCACTGGCTTAAGCTTTCAATAATGTGTTGAATAGAAGTGTTAAGAATGGACATCTTACATGATAAAAGTGAGAGCACACAAGGGAGATATGAGGATAGGTAAGACACCTAAAAAATTAGTTAGAAAAAAAAATGGACATCTTATTCCTGCTCTTAGAGGGAAAGCATTCAAACTTTAAATGAAAAATATAATATTAGCTGCATATTTTGATATAGGAAATTCTTTAGAATTTAAAGCAAAACTTCAGTTGTGGTCCTTGCTTAATTTTTCTTCTTCTCTGCTTTGATCAGAATGTTTTTGTCCCCTCAAAATTGGTATGTTAAAAACCTAATCACTGATGTGATAGTGTTGAGAGGTGGTGCCTTTGGGAGGTTATTAGGTCATTAGGGAAGAGTCCTCATGAATGGGAATAGTGCCCTTCTGAGAGAGGGTCTTGTTCCTTTCACTATGTGAGGCCACAGGGAGAAAGTACCATCCATGAACAAGAAAGTGTGCCTATCACCAGACTCCAAATCTCCTAGGACCTTGATCTTGGACTTCCTAGCCTCCAGAACTGTGAGAAATAAGTTTCTGCTTACAAGTTACTCAGTTTATGATATTTTGTTGTTTCAGCCTGAGTGAACTAAGACACACTCCTTCAGGCTTTAGCATAAATTTAATCAATTTCAAATTATATTGTGCTGTAGTAGCCACCAAAACTTATGTTGATGTTTAATCCTTACTATGAGGTATTATGGGTAGGATTAGGTGGAACCTTTAAGAGTTACTTAGATTATGAGCATTCAGTCCTCAAGAGAAAATCAATCCATTCATGGATTCATGGCTTAATAGATTATCTCAAGGATGAGTCTGTTATAAAAACCAGTAGAGGGTTCGCTGCTTCCTGTCTGCTGTGATGTGAGCTGCTCTGCTCCACTATGTTCTCCCTGCCATCATGGACTGAAACTTTTGAAACTATGAGCCCAAAGAAATCATTCCTCCCTCAAGTTGTTTCTGACAGACATTGAACTGTGTAGATTTTCTTCAGGTTTTACTTTCAACAAATAATCCAAATTCTGGGAAGATTGCCCTGTCTAATCTGGATAGAATTTCCACTCTGTGGCACCTTAGAGAGAAATTTCATTTGGAGAGGATCCAAAATGGCAACTGGAACACAGACACAGACTGTGTGAGCTCTGGGAATCAGGGATCTTGCTGAGATGCTGGCGACATGCTTGGTTGAGGTAAAGCACTAGGGAGAGCTGAACCTTTGGCACCCTGAACCCCTAGCCCATGGAAGGTTTCTCCACATCATGAAGGTAGGCTGCCACCCGTCCACTGCCTGCCGGCCACCTCCCACCACAGCAGGGCTTCAGCACCACCAGACGCTGGCTCCAAACATGCCTAGGAGACACAGGCCCCTAAGGCCTGCCAAGCTGGGGACCCACACGCACACAATCTCTGTTCTGCTTGACAGTGCCCCCCAAGCCTGTCAAGCCAGGGATCCATAGACACGCAGGATCTCCACTCCACTGGCCTGTGCCTTTCAGGCACGCCAAGCCCATGCTCTAAAGACCCACTACTTCACCTCAGCTAAAGGCCTCCACATGAAGGCCTGTGGGACCCCACCCACCATCCACTTGCCACAGGAAGGCTCCAAACCCACCTAAGAGACACATACAGACAGGTCTGGATGCTAAAGAACTAGCATCAAAACAACTAAGACTGCAATTCTACTGCTCCAGAACTGGTGATTTTTTTTTTAATTTTTAATTTCTATTTTTTTCCCTTCTTTAAGGGATTTGTTGCCTGGTTTACTATTTGATCATCCACTATCCCTACCATTTTTTTCCTCTTTTCCTCTCTACTCTATTCCTTTTATCTTTCCATCTCTCTCTCTTTTTTATCCTTCTCTCTTGGTTTTGTTAGTATAAATATTGCTACCCAGCTAATACTAAATTACACATAGTTCAGGGATAGAAACGTTACCTAGTGGAAATATGGGAAGAAGAAAAAGGGAAGGAAACTATTCCCCCCTCCAAAAAAATAAAGTACTGCAGGATTTAGAGCAAAATAAAGAAAATAGATACCCAGATCCAGACTCCAACAAAACAAAGATAAACTATACCAAGGAACCCAAGAAAGCCCACAAGAACAGCCTGAAAGAAGAAATCCTACAAGTAATTAATGAGAATTTCATAGAGATGTTACTAGACATGGTCAACCAAAATGTCCAGGAAGCACTCAAGAAATTCCAAGAGGACAAAAATAAAGAATATGAGAAAACACAAAAACAAATGAATGAAATCATAGAAGCCCTAAATAAATGCCAAACTAAACTGAGACCACCACAAACAGAGAGATAAATGAATTAAGGTCAAAAATTGACAATATTAAAGAGGAAGTAACCCAAGATATGGAAAACCTCAGAAAAAAAGAGTGAAACAGAAATACAAAACAAAATGGAAGGCCATTCCAGCAAAATAGAACAAACAGAAGACAGAATCTCAGAACTTGAAGATGAAATGGCAATTAAAGGAAAAACCGAAGAACTATTAGTTAAACAACCCAAGACTTGTGAAAAGAAAATACAAGAGCTCACTGACTCCATCAAAAGACCAACCCTGAGAATCATAGGCATTGAAGAAGGAGAAGAGGTGCCAGTAAAAGGAATGTGTAACATATTCAACAAAATAATAACAGAAAACTTTCCAAATCTAGAGAAAACTATGCCCATTCAGGAACAGGAAGCCTCCAAAACACCAAAGAGACCTGACCAAAATAGAACTACTCCACAACATATTATCATTAAAACAATAAGTACAGAGACTAGAGGAAGAATATTGAAAGCTGTAAAAGAGAAAAAAACAAATAGCAAACCCATCAAAATCACAGCAGACTTCTCAACAGAAATATTAAAAGCAAGAAGAGCACGGAGTGAGGTCTTCCAAGCACTGAATGAAAATAACTTCAACCCTAGTATACTCTACCCAGCAAAACTATCATTCAAAATAGACAGAACAATAAAACTCTTCCATGATAAGCAGAAACTAAAACAATATATAACTACCAAGCCACCACTGCAAAAGATTCTCCAAGGAACTCTGCACACAGAAAAAGAAAGCAGACAAAACCATGAAAGGGCAGGCAGTACCAAACCACAGGAGAAGAAAAGACAAGAAAGCAAAGAGTAACACTGATTCAGCTACACACAATCAAACCCTTAATCAACAAAGAGAACTACATGACAGGGATCACCACATACCTATCAATACTAACACTGAATGTTAATGGACTAAATTCCCCCATCAAAAGACACTGATTGGCAAACTGGACTAAAAAGAAAGATCCAACAATCTGCTGCCTATAGGAGACCCACCTCATCAACAGAAATAAGCACTGGCTGAGAGTGAAAGGCTGGAAGAAGATTTACCAAGTCAATGGTCCCCGAAAACAGGCAGGGGTAGCAATACTTATCTCGGACAAAATAGACTTCAAACCTACATTGATCAAAGGAGATAAAGAAGGCCACTCCATACTAATAAAAGGGGAAATACACCAAAAGGAAATAACAATTATCAACCTATATGCACCCAATGTCAATGCACCCAATTTCGTCAAACATACTCTGAAGGACCCAAAAACATATACAGTGGTAGTGGGACACTTAATACCCCCCTATCACCAATAGATAGGTCATCCAAACAAAAAATCAATAAAAAAATTCCAGAACTAAATCACACCATAGCTCAAATGGACCTAGCTGATGTCTACAGAATATTTCATCCAACTTTTGCACAATATACAGTCTTCTCAGAAGCTCATGGAACCTTCTCCAAAATTGATCATATCTTACAGCACAAAGCAAGCCTCAGCAAATATAAGAAGATATAAATAATGCCATGCATTCTATCTGACCACAATGCATTAAAACTAGAAATCAACAACAAAAACAACAGTAAAAAACACACAAACAATTGGAAGCTGGAAAACACATTGCTCAATGATCAATGGGCCATTGATGAAATAAAAGAGGTAATTAAAAGGTTCCTGGAAGTTAATGAAAATGAAAACATGACCTACAAGAACATTGATGAAATAAAAGAGGTAATTAAAAGGTTCCTGGAAGTTAATGAAAATGAAAACATGACCTACAAGAACCTATGGGACACAGCAAAGGCATTCCTAAAAGGAATGTTTATAGCCATGAGTACATATACCAAAAGGTCATAGAGATCTCAAATCAATGAACTAATGCTACATCTCAAACTCCTAGAAAAACAAGAACAAGAAAACCCCAAAACAAACAGAAGGAGCAAAATAATAAAAATAAGGGCTGAAATCAATGAGATAGAAACAAACAAAAAAAAGCATACAAAGAATCAATGAAGCAAAAAGCTGGTTCTTTGAAAAAATAAATAAGATTGACAGACCCCTGGCAAACCTGACTAAAATGAGGAGAGAAAAAAACCCAAATCAGTAAAATCGGAAGTACAATAGGGGAGATAACAACAAAACCACAGAAATCCAGGAAATCATCAGGGACTACTTTGAGAACCTATATTATAATAAATTCAAAAATCTTGAAGAAATGGACAGATTTCTAGATACTTATGACCATCCAAAATTGAACCAAGAGGATATTAATCAACTGAATAGATCTATAACACAAAATGAAATTGAAGCAACAATAAAGAGTCTCCCAAAAAAGAGGAGTCCGGGACCTGATGGATTCTCTGCTGAATTCTATCAGACCTTTAAAGAAGAGCTAATACCAACTCTCCTTAAACTTTTCCATGAAATACAAAGGGAAGGAATACTGCCTAATTCATTCTATGAAGTCAGCATTACACTCATCCCAAAACCAGGCAAAGAGACCTCCAAAAAAGGAGAACTATAGGCCAATCTCCTTAATGAACATCAATGCAAAAATCCTCCATAAAATAGTGGCAAAAAGAATCCAACAACATATCAGAAAGATCACCATGACCAAGTCAGTTTCATCCCAGGGATGCAGAGGTAGTTCAACATACACAAATCTATAAATGTAATAAAGCACATTAATAGAAGCAAAGACGAAAACCACTTGCTTATCTCAATAGATGCAGAAAAAGCCTTTGATAAGATCCAACATCACTTCATGATAAAAACTCTAAGAAAACTAGGAATAGAAGGAATGTACCTCAACATTGTAAAGGCTATATATGACAAACCTACAGTCAACATCATACTTAATAGTAATAAAGTGAAACCATTCCCCCTAAAATCAGGAACGAGACAAGGGTGCCCACTATCCCCACTCCTATTCAACACAGTAGTGGAATTCCTAGCCAGAGCAATTAGGCAAGAAGAAGAAATAAAAGGAATACAAATAAGTAAAGAAACTGTCAAAATATTCCTATTTGCCGACAATATGATCCTTACCTTAAAGACCCAAAAAACTCTACCCAAAAACTCCTAGACACCATAAACAGCTATAGAAGATAGCAGGATACAAAATCAACTTACAAAAATCATTAGCTTTTCTATACACCAACAACAAACAAACTGAGAAGGAATATATGGAAACAATTCCATTCACAATAGCCTCAAAAAAAATCAAATACCTAGCAAACATCCTAACAAAGGATGTGAATGACCTCTACAAGGAGAACTACAAACCAGTGAAGAAAGAGATAGAGGAAGACTACAGAAGGTGGAAAGATCTCCTGTGCTCATGGATTGGTAGAATCAACATAGTAAAAATGGTTATACTACCAAAAGCAATCTACATGTTTAATGCAATTCCCATCAAAATCCCAATGACATTCATTACAGAGATTGAAAACTCTACCCTAAAGTTCATTTGGAGATACAAGAGACCAGGAATAGCCAAGGCAATACTCAGCAAAAAGAGCAATGCTGGAGGCATCACAATACCTGACTTCAAACTATATCACAAAGCAATAGCAATAAAAACAGCATGGTACTGGCACAAAAACAGACATGAAGACCAGTGGAACAGAACAGAGGACCCGGATATAAAACCACACAACTATACTCACCTTATTTTTCACAAAGGTGCCAAAAACATATGATGGAGAAAAGACAGCCTCTTCAACAAATGTTGCTGGGAAAAGTGGTTATCCGTCTGCAAGAAACTGAAACTAGATCCATGTTTATTACCCTGTACTAGTATCAACTCAAAATTGATCAAGGACCTAAATATCAGACCCAAAACTCTGAAGTTAATATAGGAAGGAGCAGGAAACACTCTGGAACAAATAGGTATAGGCAAGGACTTCCTCAATAGAACCCCAGCAGCCCAGCAACTAAGAGAAAGAATGGACAAATGGGACTTCATAAAATTAAAAAGCTTCTGCACAACAGAAGAAATGGTCTCTAAACTGAAGAGACCACCCACAGAGTGGGAGAAAATATTTGCCAGCAATACATCAGACAAAGGACTCATAACAAGAATATACAGGGATCTTAGGAAACTAAACTCTCCCAAAATCAATGAACCAATAACGAAATGGGCAACTGACTAAACAGAACTTTCTCAAAAGAAGAAATTCAAATGGTCAAAAAAACACATGAAAAATGTTCACCATCTCTAGCCATAAGGGAAATGAAAACGAAAACCACACTAAGATTCCACCTCACCCCTGTTAGAATAGCCATCATTAGCAACACCACCAACAACAGGAGTTGGCGAGGATGCGGGGGGAAAAAGGAACCCTCTTACACTGCTGGTGGGAATGTAAACTAGTACAACCACTCTGGAAAAAAATTTGGAGGCTACTTAAAAAGCTAAAAGCAGATCTGCCATATGATCCAGCAATCCCACTCCTGGGGATATACCCAAAGGAATGCGACACAGGTTACTCCAGGGGCACCTGCACACCCATGTTTATTGCAGTGCTAGTCACAATAGCCAAGTTATGGAAACAGCCAAGATGCCCCGCTACTGACGAATGAATCGAGAAAATGTGGTATTTATACACAATGGAATTTTACTCGGCCATGAAGATGAATGAAATCTTATCATTTGCAGGTAAATGGATGGAACTGGAGAACATCATTCTGAGCAACGTTAGCCAGGCTCAGAAGACCAAAAATTATATGTTCTCTCTCATATGCGGACTTTAGCTCTAGGGCAAATACAGCACTGTTGTTAGACTTAGGTCACATGACAAGGGGAGGGCACACATGAGAGGTATGGGGTTAGGGAGTAAACCCAAAACATGAAAGCGTTTGATGTCCCCACTCCAGAGGAATTAATACAGAAACCTTAAAGCGACAGAGGTCAACATGAGAAGGGGATCAGGAACCAGTGTAAAGATCAGTTAGTGATGAATCAACCTGGGTTGTAATACACTTGTGCATGGAAGCAATGCTAGGAATCTTTCTGTATAGCTATCCTTAACTAGCAAAAACACTTTTTCTTATTATACTTATGTCTTCTCTTCAACAAAATTAGAGATAAGGGCAGAACAGGTTCTGCCTGGAAAAGAGGGGGGTTGAGGGGGAGAGGGTGGAGGCGGGGAGCAGGGGGGAGAATTGACCCAAACAATGTATGCACATGTGAATAAATGAATTAAAAAAAACATGTAGAGGTCTGCTCTTGTATTCACCCATCTTTGCCATGTGATGCTCTTGGGTCTCTGCTGAGAGCTCCCATGTGCATGGAGGCCCTTGCCTATATATCCTCAACCTTAGAATTTTCAGCCCCAAGAACCATGAGTTAAATAAACATTGATTCTTTATTAATCACTCTATCTCTGGAAATAAACAGACTAAGACATGTGGTTAATAACTAAGCAGTAAATTCAATGGGTTTTGTAATAGCATGAATTCAGTAAGATTTAACCCTTGAGTACATATTGATCACTGTCAGGAAACAGATTAGGAACACAGCAGACAAAAGGCAAAATGTCTGCTGACACTGCTACACAATATTGTGCCTGCTGTTAACTATATAACAATAATGAACAGACTGAAAAAGAAACCGGGAAAACAATTTCATTCACGATAACCTAAAAAATACCTAGGAATTAACCTAACCAAGGAAGTAAAAGATCTCTACCATGGAAACCATAAAACAATGAAAAAAGAAACTGAAGACGATATGAGGAGATGGGAAGACCTTCCATGCTCATGGATTGGAAGAATTAATATAATGAAAATGGCTATATTACTGAAATCAATTTATAGATTCAGTGCAATTCCCATCAAAATTATAATGACATTCCTTACTGAAATAGAAAAAAAAATCCTAAAATTAATATGGAAGCACAAAAGACCCCAAATAGACAAAGTAAATCTGAGCGAAAATAGTAATACCAGAGGTATTACAATATCTGACTTCAAATTATAGCACAGAGCTATAGAAACTGAAACAACATAGTATTAGCACAAAAACAGACATGTGGACCAATGGATCAGGATACAGGACCCAGAAATAAGCCCACACAGCTATAGTGATCTAATTCGCAACAAAAACATATATTGGAGGAAAGTCAGCCTTTTCAACAAATGGTCCTAGGAAAACTGGATATCTACAATATAGAAGAGTGAAACAAGATCTCTGTCTCTCACCCTGTAGAAAATCAACTCAAAATAGATCAAAGATCTGAATTTAAGACCTGAGCTATTGAAACTACTACAGGAAAACTTAGGGGAAGCACCAGAAGGTACAGGCATAAGCAATGACTTTCTGAATATGACTCCAAAAGCTTAGGAAATAATGCTGAGAGTTGACAAATGGGATCACATCAAATTAAAAAGCCTCTGCACAGCAAAGGAAACAATTACCAGAGTGAAAAGGTAGCCTACAGAAATGAGAGAAAATCTTTGTAAGCTATTCATCTGACAGCAGGATTAAAATCCAGGATATATAAAGAAATCTAAAAACCAAACACCAAAAGAACAAATAATATACCCAATAAATGAGTAAATGAACTGAACACTTTTCAAAAGATGTACAAGTGACCCATAAATACATGAAAAAAAGTTCAACATCTTTAGCCATCAGGGAAATGCAAATCAAAACTACACTGAGATTCCATCTCATCCAAGTCAGAATGACAATCATCAAGAAAACAAACAACAAATGTTGTCAAGGATCCTGGAAAAAGAAACCCCATACACTTTTGGAAGGATTGTAAATTATTCTAGACACTATGGAAAACAGTTTGGAAGTTCCTCTAAAAACTATATGATCCAGCTATATACCACTCCTGGATATACACCCAAAAGAATCAAAGTCAGCATACAGTAGATACGTACACACCCACGTTTATTGCAGCACTATTCATAATAATAAAGTTATGAAATCAGCCTGGATGCCTGTCAACAGATAATGGATAAAGTAAATATGGAGTATTATTCAGCCACAAAGGAAAATGAATGGAACTGGAGATCATCATATAAGTGAAATTAGCCAGACTCAAAAAGACATGTTTTCTCTCATATGTGGAATCAAGAAAAAGAAATAAAAGTAGATGGGGGACTCTTTGGGAAGAGGAAGGACATAGGGGAGAGTGAAATAAGAGAGGGTAATGAGGTGGGTATGATGAAATCATGTTACATTCATATATGAAAATGTCACAATGAAATCTATTATTTTGAACAATTAACATAGAGTAATTACAAAAGAAAGAAATGTAAAACAAAAACAAACAAAAAACAATTATATCTCTGAACTTTTAATCTGTTTCAAGCAGAGCTGACTCCATAACTAGCTAACCCCATAACATTTTTGGGGAAGAATAGGGTAGGAAGAGGAAGTGACTTTGGTCTGGCCAATCAAATTATCACATTCCTTTGTTCTAATGCTTTATTAAGGAATGAATCTATGACCTAAGTGGAGATGAGAGAGTCTCAGGCTAAGACCCGTGAGCGCTATTTGAACCTGTAGGGAGCAGTGCCTTCTCTTTTGCTGGGTGTGTGACTGGGTAAAGGAAACTTCCAGCTGAGATGGCAGCTATCTCAGTGAAAACAGCACAGGAATGCGGACCCTATGTAAAGAAAGGACAGGTCTGAGTGACATTGTTTGAACCTCTGAATCCAGCGGTACCTGAAGCCAGGTACTATTTCTGAACCCTTAAGTTATTTGAGCCATAACTTCTATCACTCTGTACCTCTCTGACTTGAACCTATTTGAACTGGACATTCTGGCACTTCCAGTTAGAAGCATCCTAAATTATATGTGGGGAGAGAGAACGTGTCACTGGTATCCTGGATACTTCCTCCATCATACACACCTGCCCTTGTTGCATGCAAAGAAGCGTGGTGATGTGGGGCAAGGTCTTCTAGACATGGAGGCCCAGGGAAGAGGCTTGCAGGACAGGTCAAGAGCAGGAGAGTCATGCTAGAATATAGCTACGGAGGTGTGGAAGCCATTATTACCTCCTATTTCCCAATTCCCTTATGTGGCCTTCTCCAGTTCTCACCAGAATCATCAAAATAACTTTTATTTATTTTTTAAGATTTTTATCCAATAACTTTTATCATTATTTTACTACCAACATATGAATAAATAAATTCACATAAAAAGATACCTAAGAAAAGATAACACTGAAAATGGTTTACAAGGTGATAAAAAGTATATGTAAGCAGAATCAAAATAACTTTTATACCATCATTCATAGACCTTCGATATTTTCAACACTTCTTTTTGATAATGTCATCCCAAAAAACACTGTAGTGTGGTACTCAGTGCCAAACACTTCAGTACTGCTTATTCTCCATTTTCCCTCCATATTCAACCCTGTCCTTCTTTGTCCTGCTTTGCATGCTGGCAGGCTGACCTGGGCTTCTTTGCCCTCTGGTTTTGGCTGGGTTTAGCCAACAGAATGCACTAACTATAGACCTTAAGAGCAGAAAGAGAGAACAGTTGGGGTATTTATTTTCTCCCTCCCTGCCTGCCTTGCTAGGAGCTGACAGGAGCTGTGTCCCTCTGGGGCTCATTTGGTCAGTTGGTTCCTCTGCCACAGCCTTAGCCCTCACTGGACTATGGTAACATTGTCCCCTCCCCTTGTCTGTTCAAGCCCAGGGGAGTTAATAGTGTCCTACAGTTACTAGTCCCTGGGGGCCTCCCCATCCTTTGCTGGTTCCCTTAACCCTGTTCAACTCTATAAATAGCCCCTTGATTAAATTCTGTCCAGTGGAACCCTTCTGAGTGTATGTACCATCTGTTTCCTGCCAGGTCCCTAACTGATGCAGGCCTCTATGTCCTCCCCACCCTCAGTCTCAGCACATCCAGTCACCATAAGCTTCTTGAGATGATTTCTTAAACGTACTTCACACTGCTCTTCTTTCATACCCTTGTTGACCCAGATCCCCCTCACTGGAAAATACTGCCATTATCTCTGCCTAAAAACCTCCTACTCATGCCACAAAGCCTAGTTAAAACTCCCACCTTTGTTCCCAGGCTGCCTCCCAGGTGGAATTAAGTCTCTTCTCTGGACCCTACTGAGATTTTTTTTTTTTTTTTTTTTGAGAGAGAGAGATTCTCACTATGTAGCCCAGACTGGCCCCAAACTCATGATCCTCCTGCTTCAGCCTCCTGAGTGCTGGAACCTACTGAGCTTTTATTCCTCTCATCTTTGTTATCCTTTTGGCCAACCTGTTTCTCTCCCCTTGCCCTTCATCTCAACCTTGAAGCAGACACATTTTTCTGCTTATTTCTGTACCCCCCATTCTCCCAGCATCCAGGGGCTTGACACACTGCAGGTGTTTGACACCTGCTGCATTGAACTGAACCAGGAAGGGACTTTAATTGCTATTTAATACACGTGCTCAGGAAGCCACCACCCTTTACTCATTAAACCTAACTATGAAAGGCAGGAGAAAATAGCTGACAGAGGATGTTATTAGCACAACATGAAAACTGGGCCACAGGAATGTGGCTACGAATTCTGCCGTCATCCTAGGGCCATCACAGTCAGAATCGTGTCATAGAAATGGTCTATGCAATAATTCCTGACTCATTGACTTGTTCACCTTTGACAATGGCTATGGTATTGTGCATATGAGAAGTCAAGTGCCTGCTTTCTACACTTGGGGACTTCCCTGGGGCCCCTGGATTCTAAGGAGCACCCTAGGTCAAGTGAGTTGAGACTGGCTGGGAAGAGTGAGGACCACCTCTCAGGAATACAGTCTCTAGAGCCAACTGGCTCAGAGGCCCAGCTGCTGAGTGGATGTTTCAATCTAAGAATGATCCAGTCTCACTCCCCCATGGGTGTGTCAGTTCCACACATGAGTGGTCCAGCTATTTTCTGGGAGATATACTATGATTTGACTTGTAAGTTCTAAAATATCCCATTTTCTACTTGTGGTTCTCTTTATTCTATTTATTCCTCTTGAAATGGTTCATGTCTGATAATCTCAAGGGTGAGTCTACCTATTAACTAGTTCCATGCATTTCTATGAAATACCTTCATCTACCCGTGGTCACATATCACTCTTTCCCCCTCTTCAGCAAATATTTAGCTTCCAGTTGCCCACACTTGCACAGTTTCAAGAGGCCCTGGAATCCTCTACTTGAACATCTCCCCAGGTTTAACACAAGCTGTCCTGGATTACTACCTCTTTCTAATAAGCCAGTTTCACAACTGCTGTAAAAATACCTTTCTGGCTCATTATGCATCTTGGGAAGGCTTTGCTCTGCATGAAAATAAAATCTGAGTCTTCCCTCTCCCTCCTCCTTCCC
Organism: Castor canadensis; assembly: GCF_047511655.1. Lineage (NCBI taxonomy): Eukaryota > Metazoa > Chordata > Mammalia > Rodentia > Castoridae > Castor > Castor canadensis. The sequence continues at coordinate 66,800,115 of NC_133398.1, forward strand.
TACCCCTGCAGATTTTAGTCAGCAGCAACTTGAGATTAGATTGACCTCTAGGAGAAAGGTGGCCAGTCATCCTGGATTTTCTATACTTGCCACAAGCCTGGGATTCCTAGTTTGATAGACTTCGAACCCAACTTTCCTCAGCTGTGAGGAGAAGGTTTACCTCTCCTTACCTCTGCTTACAAAGCTGTGTCACCTTGAACTCTTTTATCCAGGATTGCCAGCCATGCAGCCCGCCTGCCAATTGTACAACCATCTCTCCTGACTTGTGTAAAGCTATACACTCTCTATTCCTTCCCTGCTCTCAGAAGGATGTCAGAAATATTTACTTTTATCTTCAGGTAAGTTAAAATATAAAAATTTTGTAATATTTCTTAAATTAAGATGAAGACTGTTACTTCTCTTGGTTGAAAGGGTAGATCAGGAATCTGTGTCAGTAAATACTTTGGTGCTTCTCTTCCTCCTCACTGGAAGAAATCACAAGCAGGCCAGCTGTTTAATTACAAGTTTGAAAGGAAATAACACCCATGTATGGGATATAACATGTCACATAGCCACCAAAAGGCCCAGATGCCTTTTCATACAGGATAAGAGGAAGCCCAAGAAACACACAAATGATACATTAGGCCTGTTCCTTCAAGGAGTAACATGGTACCCAGGATCCAAATTTGAAAAATGTCACCCCTTCTTCCTTTTGTTTCTGAGAAATAGTAACAAATACTTATAAGGCACTTTATAATGTTATAAAGGTCCTCCACATGTATCATTTGATGATAACAATGGATTAGATTTAAAGTCCATAAATGAATGTACATGCATCCAAGAAATCAAACATGGTGAGGACAATCTTTCTACAGTAACACTTGAGTTTACTCTTATAAACTTTATGTTCGTGAGGCTCTTCAGCCAACCTTTTCCAGGACTGTCCTTGTTGACAATAGATGTTTCCTCAGGCATGAGGGGTAGTGGTAAGTCAGAGGGGAGAAAAAGAGGTGTATAATCTAACCTAGCAGTCATAGTTGCACGCCCAGCTCTTGTGATCTGCCAGTCCTTTTCCCTAGAGCACAGGGCCCTGAGCAAGAGTCAGGTAACTCTGTAAGAGCACAGTGATGAGCACTACTTCAAGTAACTTTGGGTTTCTAGATCTTGGATGCAATAAACCCAGTCTCCTGTGGCTATTGATTTGAGGTTAAGAAAAGCAACCAAACCTTACTTGGTTCTTTCCACTTAAACAAACATAGATATAAATAAACTGCTACTTTTTTCAAAATAAACAAGCTAGTTGAAGATTACTGGAAAAATCAATAGTCAACACAATCATTAGATCAGTTACCAAGGAGACCTGAGCATGTTTCTGAGGTCCTGTGATTTGTGAATGAACAAGCTCTCAAATCCAGACTCCATCATTCTGTGGAACTCAGAATCACTGCAGTCTAGTGAAATCTCAGGATGTCTCCATGTACAAGAAAGGAATCCGTGGACAGGAAGCAGAAATGGAACAAGCCTGTGACATCTCCTGGTTGACAATTAACTTCTACTAATAAAACAAATAAAAAAAACCGTCTTCAGAATCTTTAATTACAGTGTCTAGTGTTTATCTAAGTGGTTGTTCAAGGTCTACTGGAACAGGTAGTACAGATGGACAAATTAATTTCTTATCACAGAAATATAATATCCAGACAGGGAGAGAAATGGGAAGGATATGGACAAGGAGGTGAAGGACACTTGGAGAGAGAAAAACCCAGAAGTAAATTCACTGAAAGTTGTAGCAGTTGCTAAATATCACATTTGAAAAGGCTCTACTTAGAGGGCTGACTCAGCTCCAAGATGGACTATTAGAAATCTGGTGTTTCCTTTTTTTTTTTTTCTAATTAGTTCGAAGGATTCTCTGGAGACCAGGCTGGTTCTTGTGCTGGTTTCCTGAGATCAGATCTTCCTTAGGGAAAGAGAGGTCCTCCAGTCTGGGTGCTTCACAGCCATGTGAGCTCACACTAAAATGGCTTCAGAACTGGGAATAACCACCCTTGCTCTTTTTCCAGGGCCTCCATACTAGGAGTAAAGTGTATTTGTGGTGATCCAGGCTTGGATAAGCATCCTCCAGGTTGCTTTCTAAAAACCCATACCACTGAGTGGATAACTAAGGGATCAATGCAATAGACCCATCAAGGAGTTATGCCCTTTATTCCTCAAGGAAGAAGGTTTTGGAATCAGTCTAAAACATTTTAGGGCATCTCTTATGAAGTAGGTGCAATGTCAGGTGCCATGAGTGTGATGGACTTATGTAAGACAGCATTCCTACTCTCAGGAAATGCAGGTGAGAAAGACAAGTGTGGAAACATGACACGTATTGTTGAGGGTTGGTTGAATGTAGTTTGTTCCCTCTAAAACTCTTGTTGAAACTGGATTGCCACTGTGGTAGTGTTGGGAAGTGGGTCCTGTAAGAGGTGATTAGGTTACTAAGAGGTGATTAATGCCTTTATCTCACACGCTGGATTAATTATCACAAGAAAAGACTGTGGTAACACGAGATTGCTTCTTGGGTTTGGGTCTCCTGCATGCACTGGTTGCCCTCTGCTTTCCACCAGGAGTTGAAGCAGCAGGAGGCCCTTGCTGGCACCTTGCTCTTGAACTTCCCAGTTTCCAGAACTGTGAACTCAAACAAATCTCTTTTTTATAAATTACTCAATCTCAGGTTTTTGTTATAGTAACAGAAAATAGGACTGTGGTGCATATATTAAATAGTAGTTATGTGCAATACTAAAATTAGACATGAGAGGATTAAGGGCTCTCTACTCCCATCACCTCTATTTGGCCTTGATTTTTCTAATCTTCAAGCCCAGAAATTCTATCATGCCATGCTTACGGCCTCCTCCAGGAACTTTTTTTTCCCAATTGGAATTCTTTTTTCTTTTCTTTTCTTTTCTTTTTTTTAAGGCCCCAGGCATGTTGTAGCTTTCTTACAGCATTTACCACATTTAGGCTCATGGTAGTGATATTTATGCATGTATTGTTGCAACAGACTGAAAAAAAACAAAGCACAGATGTTGACTCTGCATGTCTTGCCAGTAACTTCCATACTAGTTCAATTTACATTCAGTTCCTAATTGATTGTTAGATGAATAGATTTTCCTAAAAATAGACAATACTTCTCATCTTATATGCCAACTCTGAATATCAGTGGTTGCCTGGAATATAGTTTCCAGGATTCTGAAGCCATGACAGAACTCAGTACTAAAGAGCACTGCAATCAATTAGTGATGTCTGCCACAGGGCAGAATTGGGACTGCAGTGCAAATGCTGATCACTTGTGAATATAAATTAAGGGTTATAAGAGTAGGGAAAAGGGAGATGATCTCCTACTGAGCAATAAGAGAAGTCTATAGGATGAAAGTGGGAATTAGATCCATCTTCAAGGATGAACAGGATAAGCATGGATAAAATATCTGACCATTAGTTCAGACAAGTACAACCCATCCTGGAAAGGCAACTACTAGATAAGTTCAAATACATAAATATAAGTTCAAGCAGAAGTTTTATGTAGGAGAAAGTACTAACTACCATGGATTACCCCAAGTTAAGGGACAGGGTTAAAAATAGCCAAGGGACAGAGCAGGGATAGAGCAAGAGGAAGAATAGGTGTCATGTAGTTACTTTTTAAGAATGAAGCCTGAAAGAACACTTTTAACTCACAATTGGGTGTATCAAAGTTTGCTAGAAAGGAAGAAAACCTGCTTAATGGTTAATAATCTAAGCTCTGGAATCAAATATTCCTGACAGCAAATCTCAGGCTCAGCCCACATGACCTATGCCTTTTAAATTTCAGTTTCTTCATTTGCAAAATAGGAACCTCCCCCCCAAGCTTGTTCATTGTGCTGGGGTCAAATGTGAAACAAATGTTCATAAAACTTGTAGGAAGTTCTCAATAAATATTAGTATTAGTTTTGGTTAGCCACAAGAGAAGGAGTTTTTCAAGGAAGAAAATGTGTTTCTCTCAAAGTCTAATAATTTATTGAATCTTATATGAAACCTGTAAAGTGGCTAAATGGCTCAAAAACCAATTAATTATATGAGATACTGACAGAAATTGAGCAAAATCAGTTTATTTTCCAGGAATGGGGAAAGGCTACGTGACTAGGCTTTCTGTAGTTTAGGCATTTCTGGTAATGGTACATATTTTGGTTATTGTTGTTGTTGATTTAATTCTTTACTAAATTATAAGTAATAAGTTAAGTTAATAAGTAACAAGTATAAGTTAAGCAATAGAACAATGGTAGAAAAATAACTTAATTGTAAAATCTCACCCAAACTCTCTCCCCTCAGGATTTTCCCCTTGGTTGAGTGCTGCAGTTTTAACCAGCTGAGGCTGAATCCAAGTAAGATTAGTTGTGAGAATAAACACACAGAGCAGACCCTCTTTGGGGTCATTTCTGAATCAAAATTCCAGTCCCAAAAGCCAACGCTTTGCTCTAGCCTGCAGACCAAGTAGAGATCATACAATGCTGGAATCAAGACCCTTCCTAGACCTGGAGCTCTTCTTGATAACTAAGAAGGGGCCTAGGAACGAATACCTCAGACTGAGCAGGAAGGCTGGTAGAAGGTCTTACTCCTCAATGCTGATTCTGGGCTAAGTGGTGAAGAACAGTGCAGCGTCCCCTCTGGCTGAGTTGAGCTCCCACAGCTAGAGCTAGGCCCAGGAAAGGAACGACATAGGGCACACAAACTGGGATGAGATCCATCCCTCATGGGAACTGCAAGAGTATTTTCTGGAAAGGAAGTATCCTACCTGTGGTAATGGAACAGTCAGCAGATATTTTCCAAAGTAAGGTAGCACCATTTCTGGCAGGGAGTGAGTCACACTTCCTTTCCATTAACAGAGGTGTTACTGTGAAGCGTGCTAATAACAACAGAGCACTCTTTGTTGCAGTTCTAGGCTGTTCCCTCAGCAAGTATAATGAATTAGCTCCATCTACAACTACCTGCCGAGCTAAACTATAGCTCTAAGGTGAATTATGGGCTTCAGAGTAACTGTGTCCAGCACTGCCTTATGTATATTTAACATGCAAAATATGAAAGGCCATTTAAAACATTTGCTACCTTAACAGACATTGCTGGGTGGGGGGACATTTAAATGGGCCACTCAATGTCATCTAAAATTAGTGCATTTTCTTCAAGTGCTTAAGTCCCTACAGTGTAAGTGACCCCAGGTGTCTGGCGACACGGGGAGATTTGCAGTTCCTCAGGCTAACACAGCTTCTCTGGAACACAGCCAGTGTGTCGCTGACTCTCTAGGATAGTTATTTTCAGTCTCAGCTCTGTTAAATGTAATCACAATTTTTCACAAGTAATTAATGTGGAAAGCTTTCTCTCTGTACAAGCAAGAGCTCACACATGCATTCACATGTTCTCTAACAGTTGGTTCCTAATCCTCCTGTTTACACCTTCTCTGACTGAACTCATCTGAGCTAATCTATGAGTTCCATCATAGCCTAAATTATTACACAAATTTTTCTACATATGCATCTTCATTTGAAGTTTCCTTTATTTCTTTTCTGTGCCCAGTGTTCAAGTTTTTGACAGGTGGGTACAATACTAAATAAAACATGTATCATATATTAAGCAACATCTAACAGGACATTTAACATGTGTCAAACATTAGCAATTTTTTATCCAAAGCATTCCCATCAGGCAGCATTAGGAATACAAGTATATATATTGCAGAATCAGATATGTAAAATCATTTTTAAGGTTCATTTTGTAATCTTGTGTTTAGATAACTTAGTTTGGGGTTTTGATTTCATAGGTTTGCGGTATATGCCTGGCATAGACCAACCCAAATTCAGAGTGTTTTCAGTGATTCTGCCAATGCAGTTTTAAAAAAATGAAAGCATCAGGTATAGGCACCCAACATGCAATTTTCTTAACTCTTTAAATGGCATTTGAGCCTCACCAAATAAAGGAACTCTTCTCTAAGACAATTAAGCAGATATGTGTTATAGGCAGATAGACAGATGTAGATAGAAATCCTAAGAACAGTAGGGTAAAGGTAATATCTTATCCAAACATACATAAGTATTTAGTTATATACATTGTTGACTTAGACAAATTTAACACATTACCAACTTTAAATTTTCTAGAAAAGATCATGAAACCAACTTATAGTAATCAGTATTTTGCTGATAAATATTATCATGTCTGTGGCATGCTATGGATTAAATATACTAATGCAAATAAACTAGCAACTTTGTTTTCATCATCTTCTAGAAATAGAAAACCTTAAAGCTATATGCTCCATTAAAACAAAAGTCCCTATTACATATGGACAATTATGACATTTTTTTGTTTCCCATATGTCAAAATGTTTATTTATTGCATGTTTTAGAAATGGTAAAAGAATTACGTTATTCCTATCATTTTAAAGAAAAAATATAAAGAGTTTTGTTTTGTTTTGTGATTTGGAATATTCTCTGCTTCATGAATGTTTTAAGTTGGACATAGTTAAAGGCCCCAAACATTTATTAGACCTTTCCTTACTGTTGTAATGAATAATTTGATCCTCATAGCCCCAGCTACAATTTATATTATTATCCTAATCAAGATTATTTCATATTTATGTAATACTCTTTAACTCCACCTCCTTAGTTGAGTTCCTCTGGCTCCTAGAAGTAAGCTGAGGAATGACTATATGGTCATAGAGCTAAAAATCCTTGAAACTAGCAGGATCTCACAGATTTTCTAACCTACAGTTAACAAGTAGGCAGCACACATCACATATCACTATGGCCTGATCTACAGCCCTTGGCAGACATCAGTAATACAATTCAGAATTTTATTTCTAATTCTTTCTCAACAAATATTGTACCAGACAGTCCACTTCCTGTAATTTGGAGGTGGTATGTGAATGGAATTCTCTTCCCTCTTTCAGTTAACCCAAACCCCTTTCTTTCTGATAAGAAGCAAAGGATCTAACAGTATAAGATACACTGTTTTCACACATCTTTTTTTGAGTTAGTCACATATTTTTAGGTCCCACTTAGTTTTCAAGTGTCTGAGGATGTAACAGTAGCACCCTCCAGGGGTCCATAAAACTAGATGTAGTTTTACAGAAGAAAAAGATAAGCATGCTTGATGTATATGTAGACTAAATAAGTGTTAATCTGTGTTACTGACATAGATCAGAGGGGGTTGAAGCAGGCAGAGAACTTATGGAACAAATGGAGTTTGGTCTAAGCTTTGCAATCATTTGTTCATTCAAAACAAGGACAATGTCTTGTCAGCACTCTGGGTCATAAATTGGACAAATACATTGAGCTTACCAGGCAATGAGACAGTGCTGTGGCACAGAGAGGGAGGCTTCAAGGGCTCATGGGTTGGTGTGGAGGCAGAGAAATCAGAATACAGAGCAACAAATATCAGGCAGGAACTGGTCCTGCACAGCAGCAGTGGGAAAACTTAAAGGGTTAGGAGCAGAGTCTGTAGGGTCAGACTTTCAGGGTTTGAATATCTGTCATTCACCTTGGGCAAGTTTTGTAGCTGTCTATACCTCAGTTTCCTAAAAATATGCTTGATGAAAAGATCAAATGGATTAATACACTTACAGCACTTAGAACAGTACTTAGCCCATGGCAAGCAACTCCTGAGTCTTAGATCTTATGTTTGAAACAGGAAATGAGGGTTTTTTTAATTATTTTGGTGAAGTGGGGGTAGGGGATTACCAAAAAAAAGAAGGGATATAGTCTTGAAGGATGAGGCAGGCAGGCTTGGATACACAGTGGAGGATCTCCGAGGTCATGCTAAAGACATGCTCTCCCCACCTCTAGGGCAGTGCACCATTTTAAGCTCCAGAGCAACATGATCTGATTTACTTCTTAGAAAAATCACTTTGATAGCTGTGTCAACTATAAATGTTGTAGGGGTCTAAATGGTGGTCTCCAAACGATAGGTCTGTGTCCTAGTCCCTGGAATATAAGGATAGCAATCTATACAGCAAAGGAATGAATATTACCTTATATGGCAAGATGAGATTTAGCTAAGAATCTTGAGAGGAGGATTATACAGGAGGGCTCTAAGTACCGTCACAAAAGACAGAGATAGAGGGGGACCGCACACACAAACCCAGGAGACTGAAGTGAAGATAAAGGTGGAGATTACAATGACTGTCACCACAAGGCCAGGAAAGCCAAGACAGCCACTGGAGGCTGGAGGAGTCCCAGAAGAGTCTGGCTTTGCCAGGTTTCAGACTTCTCTGGTCTGCAGACCTAGGCTAACCTTTGTTTTATCAAGTCGCTCAGTATATGGTAATTTATTGCAGCAGCCACAGGAAATAAATACAAATTTTAAGCCTAACTCTTCACCTTCCATAACAGGAGTGTGGGATCCCTGCCCTGCTCAGGCTCAAGTTCTTACCCCTCCATCCTATGATATGTGTCTTCTTGCCTCCCGGCTTCACTCCACTCATCATCATTCATCCTTCTCATTTGCATCCTTACTATTAGTGAATGTTTCTCTTCAGGTTAAATCAGAGTCAAGTCTCCTAGAGCAATCAGAATAAACCTCTGTGGATCTTACCTACCACTTTCCTCCAATTCTTTCACAACTAGTTGCCTCCAAAGAAAGGCCCCAAGGGTCACATTCTCTCCTTCACTCTCAACTGTGGAGCTCCCTCCACCTTTCTAAAACATTTGCCCACAACTTGTTCTTGTTCTTAACTCTTCTGATTTCCCACCCATAAGCCCCTTCTCTGCCCACACCTCCAACATGGGGTGTTCAGAGCTCTGTCTTCTCTTCGCCCTGATCTCCTTCATTCCCAAAGCTTTAACTTCGTCCTTGGCCTTGCATGTTCTCTAATCAATATTCTACTCCAAATCTGTCTCCTGTGCACCAGACTCACTTATTCAATTGCTTATTGCCTTAGCATATTCATATCAGAACATGCCATGATTATTTCCAAGATGGTGCCCCTTCTGGGGGCACTCTGTCCTATTAGAGATCACCACTTCTCCCCCAGATCAAATCCCACCAAACCCTGATTAGTTATCCTGTTGAACACCTCATAGCCCTTGAACCTGGCCCACCCTATTGCTGTGTCACCTCCTCTTCATCTCCTCCTGCTCTCTTCCCCTAGTCTACTTCTTGCTGTTTATTGAAAGAATCAGGATAAGTTCCATGAGGGCAGAGAGTTTTGTTCCCAGCTGTTGTGACCCACACAGTGGGTACCAATACACACTGAATAAATGAGTGATGTAAATGTTGGTTGTTACAGGTGAACTCCTAAACACTGCTGAGCCAAGGATATATAAGTTGAGAGGCTGGGCCTGGAACCAGTTTGAGCCAGGACCAGCCCCTGTCCTCAGGGGTTTCAAAGAATCACAAAAAATAGACAAGAAAGCACAAGTCAAGTCCAAATAAACACTGGCGGGTATATGCCACGAGACTCCAGGGTAAGACACCAGGCTGGGCAAGAGATTACTAAGAACCTGAAGGAATTGGTTCGGAGTTTAGACAATGGAATTGGAATCTACCATTAATTGTTTCCTTAGTACCCAAAGGTAATGATTTGCAATGACATTTGCCAGCTCATCACATAAACAACACCTACTGCCTTTTGTGAAGACCCCCCCCCAAATTGGAATCAAAGATTTTTCACATGGCTGAAAGAATACATAACAAGTCTGCAGAGGAAGACCAGGCTTTATGTTGTGAAAAAGTGGTCTCAAGACCGCCTCCCCTACACTGCCCTTTTAGTGACTTGAATCATCAGAAGGAGGACAGAATTCTCACTGAGTAATTCTGCTTGGACAGAATCCCCACAAAGAGCACAAAACTTCGCTCAGATTTTTTGCCTATTCAATGACTTGAGAATTAGGTCTCAGAGCTCAAGACAAAATGATTTATTCTTTCCATTCTTCCTTTTAAAAGGAAATTTAAAAAAATGTCTGTTATAGAGGCTGGTATTGGCTTACATGAAGCATGGCACCAAAACACTTGAATCACCCTGAACTCCAAATTATAGGCTGGACACTGAGTAGAACAAAGAAAAAGACACGGCACAAGAGAAGTTATTTCGTAAGGAAATATTAATTTTCTCATAATTGAGTTATTCAGATTTACCCTAATATAACATTTGTGGAGTGCCTATTACATGCTAGCCACATAACCCAGTGTTTTCACATTATCTCAACCGACCCTAATAACCCATATCCTCATTTTCTAGATAAAGGAACTGAAAATAAGCATTTGGAGCCATTTGATGTCAGAATTCAGATGCAGGACCCCTGACTGCAGGCTCTGTGCCCATTCTACTATACTATAGAAGAATTATAATGAAAGCAATAAAAATGATCCTCTTGGTATTTCAGAAGAGGCTTCATGTGAAAGTCCATGACATTATTTTCAGGACCTTGTAGTGTTTCACAGAAACTAACAAAGATAGTCATTTATTTAATCCCTCCATCTTGCTTTCAAACCAAAATTTAAGAAATGTTTAGCTCATAGTATCTGCTTGTCTGTGAAAAAATTAACCTCCATATCTCATAAATATGGCCTCATTGCACTTCCTCCCACACACTATATCTTGGAAAATCAGAGACTAAGCAGGCTCATAAAAAATATTTATTCTTCATTTCAACAATTAAAATATTTTACAGAGTCAGGGCTGCTGACTTAAAATAGTGCCAAATGGTTCACTGGTTGTAATCAGAAGAAGACATCTCACCAGGGCACTTAATAAATTGAACAGATTTTTTTTCTTCTTTAAGGTCTACACCCTGAAAAGTCCAGAAAGGAGGTTGCATGAGAGTTCTTAGGATTTTTCTGAATCAATGAGGTCAGTTATAAAATAAATTCTTACTATCATGACCTAGCAAGGGATTATGGAAACTCTGTGCTACTGTTAAAACTGGCTGGGATTTCACTACTTATTAAACAAGTGAGCCACTATAGACTACACAAAGAAAGGTCTCATTTCTCATCGATACCCAGTACACTCCAAAGAAAGAGGAAAAGGGAGGACCCCAGGAAGCCAGGGTGGGCATACTGAGGGTGTCTAAAGTTTGAGACTTCTCATACTAGAAACAAGACTGGCAATGACTGGCAAGTATTCAGCTGGACACTTACAATTTTTTTATTTGCACTACTGGGGTTTGAACTCGGGGCCTATACCTTTAGCCACTCCACCAGCCCTTTTTTGTGAAGGGTTTTTCCAGCTAGGTTCTGGCGAACCGTTTGCCCCGAAGAGCCTCCTGAGTAGGTAGGAAGGAGCACAGGCGTGAGCCACTGGCGCCTGGAGACACTTAACAATTTTTAAATAGTGGATTCCTTATATATATATATATATATATATATATATATATATATATATATATATATATATAAGGCGCTGCTGGGGTTTGCCCACATTAAAACTGGGGAAGGGCCCACCTGAGAGGAGAAGCTGCAACCTGCAAAATGGGCATGAAATCTTTTTTGACTCTGAAGACGTATTTATGTAACTAGTTCCAAAGGCCAGGGAGCAACTGTTCACAACTCTCTCCAAAGTGGCCTCTAGTGAGTTGGTACCCCAACTGCTGGTGCCCAACACTTGGTTAACAAGTGAGTATCTCCGGAGAACTCAGGACTGAAAAGGTAGAATTATTGTACTTTCCCCAGGGAATTACGAGGGAGACACAAGGCTTAAGGTCACCCACCAGTCTCTACAAAGGGATTTAATAATAAATTCTGGACTCATCTCTGACAAAAACTAAAATAAAATAAAACCAACAAAATGAGGTCATCGTTTCTATTTGGGTGAAGGGAAATCAAATCACTTTCTTTGTAGAGTCTGACATTTAAATGTGGTGGGGATAAACCCTCCTTAAAAATATCCAAGGCCACTTTTGCACTTCCCGGTGGGGGGGGGGCGTGTAAAAAAAATCTACACTTGCTTCTCTTAAGTTTCTCCTTTCCTTCCCCAAAAGTTCTCTGTTAGGGCAATTCCAGGATGTTACTTATTTACTAGAAACTTGACTTTCCTTTGCCCAAGGTTCGAGAGGAGCCAAACTGACCCCAAGGATTCCAGTAACTTCCCACGGCAGTTTTATTTTCTTGTTTGTTTGTTTGTATGTTTGCTTGTTGGGGAGGCTTTGAAGGGAGAGCAGACAGCACCAAGCATTCAGAAGCAGCAGCTGGAGAGGAAGGTGCATGAAGTTGGGAGGGAGGCTGCCCCCAGGCTGTCTTTCCAGCAGCTGCAGTTTCCAAACAGAGGGTGGAGCCTGCCAAGGAATCCACGTTCCCCAGAGGGGGCAAGGCCCTCACCTGCCAGGTGGCCCCACCTGTGCCAGCTCCTAGGGAAAGGAGACACACAGGGTTCCCAGAGCCGTATTTAGAAAACGGACAACCTCACCAGAAATCCAGAAGGTAAATACGAGTAACTCACACCACTGAGCAATGGCTTAGACAACCACCTAGCCGGGTGATCTGTCAGGCGTGAATCACTTGAATACACTCTTGTTTAAAAAACAAGTAAGGATGGTTTTAAATTATTAATGGAAAACGTGGAGAGCAAGACAGCCCAAGAGGAGGGAGCAATCTGAGTTCTCTTAGCCCTCTTTCCCCGTGACCTCCCGGGGGCCACAATTCCACCCTCCCTGAATTCAGGCATGAAGCTGGCAGCTTTACAGAGCCCCGGGTGCTGGCAGGAAGGTACCTCTCCATGCACTGCCCTGGGGTCGCTGCCGTCACATTCCTGGGCTGCATCTCCTGTCCCCATTCTGCCATTCTCCCCATCCCAGAGACCAAGGTTCCTCTTCCACTGAGAAAAGAGAACTGTAATTCATACAGTCTCTGTCTCTGTTGGGGCACCGTGCTTCGTGAAAGAACGGAAGAAAAAAAAAAACAAAAAAAAAATAATAAAAATTTAAAAAAAGAGAGAAGCAGGGCTGGGGGGGGGTCACTAGATTGAGAATAAAATTAAAAATTAAACCCTGCTTGTTTCAGAGATGCAGAACCAAGAGCTCCTTGCTTCCCTTTACCACCTTCCAAGCCCCTTTGATCATTTTGGGTGAAGGAGCACCCAAATGGGAGTCCCTAGGAAGGAGCTTTGTTCTTCTCTGGCAGAAATAGGCGCTCTCCAGAGGAGCCCCCAGCGTGGGGTCTAAGACCAAGACCGAGGGACCCCGGCAGCGAGTAGCCAGCGCCATGCCCACCCTTGCCTCGCAAGCCATGCACGCGGCCTGGGAGCCGGGCGCGCGTGGGGGTGCGCGCATTGCCCACCCGCCGCGCCGCTCACCTAGCACCACCGCGGCCACGGTGGACAGCAGCAGCCAGTTACTCCTCAGGAAGCGCTTGAAGTCGCATCCCTTCCTCGCCGGCTTCCCCATCGCTGGTGCCCAGGCTCGGAGCCGCCGCTGCGGCCGCCGCTATTGTGCGCGGGGCTCTGCCGTGCGCGCGTGGGCCGGGGGACGCGGGGAGACCGCCAGCAGCTCAGTGGCGTGGCGGAGGCGGGATGCGGGTGCTCCGAAGAGAAGGGTGCACGCCGACAGCTGCCGCTGTCACTGTCACTGTCACCGCCGCCACCTGGGATCGCGTACCGTGACCGCCACCCAGCTAGCGCGGTGGTTTTGCGTGGCGGGCACGCCCGGCTCCTCCTGCTGCCGCTCTCTGCAGCGCCCGGGCCAACCAGCTAGGAAAGAGGGAGGAGCGGCGGCCCCGGGAGGCGGGTGGGTGCTTGCGTGGGGCGCCCGGGGTCCCGGGGGAGCCGGCGTGGGAGGGCGCCCCGTGCTGCGGCCGGAGCTGGGGTGGCCTCTCCGGGAGCCCGAGTACCGCCCCGTAGCCTTCAGCTGAAGTGAGTCTCGCTCTTTTTTCCATCATGCTAGGTCTCAGATTTAGGGTTTTCTTCGGCCCCCTTCCCGGAGGGGGCGGAGCCACTGTCCCTTCCTTTTTCTCCCTCCCCCCTAGCCTTCCTCAGGGTTGACACCCCGAGAAAGGGTGCGAGTTGGGAGGGCTCGTGTTGGGGGTTGCTGGTTCTGCCTTGGGTCCCTCTGGCTCCCCCCAGGCAGGCTGTGATCTGCCAGCAGTTGCCAAAGACTGAAGCTCTGGGAGAAGGGAAAGAGAGCGCTGGCAGCAGAGTAGGGTTTTGGGAACTTTCACATCGGGTCTCTAATCCCACGCAGGGATTACTACTCTTTTCTTTGGGTCTCCAGAGGTCCACAGGCTTGGAGTGTGGAGGTGCTCCCTGCAGGTGGAAAGGGTGATCCCTCTCACAACTTTACTTCCACTCCTGGTGACTGGATCTGTGGCCTCCACTCTGTATAGTAATTAGGACTGAGAACTGGACCAGACTGTTAAGGGAGGGTAGGCGGGCCTGTCCCTAAGGCCAAACGGGTTATATGAAAGGCAACCTGGGAGTTGGAGAAACTGGGTTGGTTGTGCCAAATACACTTTGAGAGTTGCTAAGTGAAAATTCTAATTCCCTTCCATTCTTCCACCAATATTTACTCCCTCACTTAAAGGAACTCTTTCCTTCCCTCAAGCACACACCACCTGCGCAGCTCTAGACTGTGTTCTCATCAGCTTTCCTAAAATTAAGTGAGCCCTGTTGCCTTTTGCCATTGTGGACTGAATTATCTGATGACGAGAACCCCACAATTAGAACTTCATTTCTTTAGCTTAAACTGATTTTTTAAAAAAAATCCCTAAAAATAATAAATTAAGCTTTATGAGCTTTATGAGTTGATCTGCTCCTGTCCAGAAATGAAACCTTTGAGAGAAAGAAAAACAGAACAGTATCTAGATCAGTGGGTGCTTGAAGGAGAGCTGAAGAAATGTCAGAAGGAGGGAAACTCAACAAAGAGGGTACAAAGATTCATTAAAAAAAAAAAAAACACAGGAAAAAAAATTGGGTAAACCCAAGTGTCCAATATGAAAGGGATAATACTTTTATTATGGACTTCCATGCGGCAGTATGTAATCTATAGAAAGTAAATTTATGAAATTTTTAATACACCCAAATTAAACAATGATCTTATTTGGGTGAGACGATCATGTTTGAGCATCTTTTCCCTTCCTGTCTTCTGCAGTGTCTATTGTAACCATACCCACGATCAGGAGAGTGCCAGTGGGGCTGTGTTTATAAAGCAAGTCCCCCAAAGAGGAAACTTAATAGAAACTTTGCACATCTCACAGCTTTTTTGAGTTGTAGTAAGACATTTATGCCTTAGTTTTGAGGGGTAGGTATTTAGGTTTAAATCCCAGCGACCTTGGACAAGTTGGTTCAATTTTTTTGTGTCTGTTTCTCCAACTGTAATGTGAATGCTAATAACTTTACCTCATGGGGGTATTGTAAGAATTCAATGTACTAGTGTGTGTGTGAAGGGCATAGAAAGGTGCCTGGCACACAAGTGTTATCTCCAGCTTTACGTGGACTCAAGTCAACCTGGATGTGCATCTTCTCCCGATCTCTTGTAGCCCACCTGTTGTGAACATATCCTGAATTGCTTCTGACTCCTCAGAAGCAATGTACAGGAGATTGTACATTGTACATTGATGCATAGTACAAGAGACTTCCTGTCGTCTATTGCACTTTCACACCTAAAGCCCATGTAACTGCATGTGAAACCAGAGTTTTAGGGTCTAGGCCCAAACTCCCATCTTCCCCATACTGACATTTGCTTTAGGTTTAAATAGAGGAGGAACTTGGGGCAGGAAGGAAGAAGGTTGTGGTCCTTCTCTTTTCTTTGAGTCGCAGGTGTGGTCCAGTGGTCCAGGTAGTTCAGTTGCTGGCTCATTGTCATGGGATTGGTCAGGCACAGCCTTTTTACAATAAGAGATTTGATGCTGCCTGGCAGGTGGTCTGTCCTGCAGAGTCTCTGTCCTTCCTTTCTTTAGAGGTAGTTTATATTGCAAAACTGTTATCACTTAGTCCTGTCCTTCCTAGGACCCAAGACTATTACAGGAGAGAGAGAGAGAGAGAGAAAGAGAGAGAGAGAGAGAGAGAGAGAGAGAGAGAGAGAGAGAAAGAGAGAGAGAGAGAGAGAGAGAGACAGAGAAAGAGAGACAGAGAGAGACATTGAGATTGAGAGACTCAGAGTAAAAGGCACAGATACAAAATGGAGGCCAGGATGTAAAGTGTTTATCCTGTTTGCAGTTAATTATTTGCCCAAATAAAGAGTCAATGCTTTTCAGTAAAAGCAATTTAACTAGTACATAATTGGTTTTATACTCATGTATACAATGCAAATTAAAAATAGTAGTAGCAAAGACTAATGAAGTCTCTTTCTCTCTTATCTCTGTATCTATCTATCTATCTATTATCTCTGTATCTATCTATCTATCTGTCTGTGTATCTATGTACATTTTGAATTAATAAAAATCTTCCAGACCAAAATAGTCAAAATTTTCAAAAGTTCAACACCAGTGGACCAAGTGAATTGTCAGTTGTTTCTGCTGTGACCACAGGGCAGCTCCACTTTAGCACTAATAAGCAAACACTTAAGAAGCACCTACATACTGGCACTGTTTTGAGCTTTAACACACACTCATTTATTCAGTCAATTGAACAACTCAGTGAGGTAGGGACTCTTGTTACCTCATGGATTATTGTGAGAACCAAATGGAATATTTTGTCTCTTCATCTTCAAGATGAGGAAACAGGCACAAAGAAGTTAAGCAGATTGACAAAGTTCTCCCTATTGGTTGGAGGAGGGTTAGGGATTGAACTGGGTGGCCTGATTCCAGAGTTCTACATTTTGCCAACACCTCTTACATGAGAACTACAGAATGCAGAGTTGTGTGGGGCAATTACTCTTAGTTACATGTTTAACTTTACGTTAGGGCTTTAAGAATCTATGTAGGGGACATTCTGTGTCCTCATGTGTTGTATATACTCCAACAGGCAATGAATACATTTGATAGGGCAGTGGTTAGACTCCTAAAATTCTCTGTCACTGATGCTGGCATCTTAGTCTATGGAATTTCTCTGCTTAAGACAAGGAATGATGTCAGAAGCAATAGTCTGGGGAGAGAAGAGTTTGAAGATCCCTAGTGTTTAACTCCTATTTTTTGTTTTTTTTTACTTTCTTGGGCTGTGATATTCCTGGACACAAATGATCTCAGATTGGGAAAAAATTAAGAAGCATTTCCCTTATAAGCTTTTTTGAAGGGGAGCTGGACCACCAGTTCCTGGAAGCCAAAGATCACTGTCTTAGATAAGACCTTGAAGCCAAATAGAGAGAAATGCTAGGCCTTTTTTCTTGCAGTAAGTGTTATCATTCCCGCCCCCCATATTTTTTCCTCAAGTCTTTTCAATTTCTTCATCCAAATAAACCTTTGCTAATTTTTTAAATTGCAGTTTGCTGATGTGATTCTCTTCCTCCTCCTTTTCCTCTTCCTTCTCCTCCTCCAACATGTAAGAAGCTCTGGAATTTCCTTTATTATTATTTTCTTTCTTTCTTTCTTTTTTAAATGTCAACTCATGGACTGTCGGGTTAGTGATTAAAGAAAGGAGACTTTGACTTTTGTCACACAAGGTTAAACCAGCGGGTTACAGTCTGGCCTTCTGTATCAATTGGGATATAAATGAAAAAGACACTCAAAAGCAAAAATTAAACATTGGCTTTTGAGCATCTATCAAAATAGTTTGCTGGTTGTAGTCCATGGCCATAAAGCAGATGGGGTTCGTTTCTTCCTGTCATTAGTGATGGAGGCAATCATGGGCACCTGAGTCACCTTCAGTGTCTCAGCCAGCAGCCTTCATGCCCGTTGCGGGTGAAAAAGATACTGTCAGCATATCCAGATGTCCTTTTACAGTCTTTGTCTTCCAAACTCAATCAGGATCGAATTCATTGTGGAACTACAAATCAAAGAAAGGCTTTAATTCATTAAACCTTCACAATAATTCTCCAAGAAATATTCTTTAAGGATGATTTGGGTTGGAAGGAACTTACTATTAATTAAATGTCCTTGAACTCTAGGCTTTCACAGAACTCTGCTCTATGGGCTTTACTGATTACTCAAAAAAACTGAAGAACAATACCATTTCATTTTAAGAGATGAAAAACAAAGTTTTCTACCTGCATGACACAAGCTGTGAGAACTTGGACAAGTTATTTAAGCTCTCTGAACCTGTTTCCCCCCTTGAAGATACCATTTAAAGTAATAAATGCAAATGGTCAATATATAAGACGTACTTAAACTGCTTTTGCTAAAAAGCACTGACATGGGCCCATGAATTAACTAAAAACAGGAGAAAAGCTTGGCATCCCTGTCTCCATTTTGTACCTTTTGTCCTTTGCTCTGAGCCATTCTTTCCTGCAACCACCTTAGACTCAAAGAAAGACAAGAATGATAGATAACATCTTTATGACAAGGGACTGAAACTACCCCTAAGCAACAGTGGGCCTGGGAGAAAAGACCTTCCCTCCCCTCTCCATGAGGACAATTATCTGTAATGATGAGACTGTAGCCTGGAGCAGGAATTTTCATCTCACGAGAACCAGATCATTCTCCTCAAATGATGACAGGGATAACTTCTCCAGAGAGCAAGGACTGAAATAATGATCAACCCACCACACCTGTAACTGCGACTGTTTAACTATGCATACCTTTTGTCTTCTGCCCTAATTCTTTGTCTGACTCAAAGATGGCTGAAGATGGGCTGAACTGTTTACTTTGCCTCTTCCCAGTCATGTAATAAGTCCCTGCTCTTCACCATGTCTCTTTATTTGGCATTTAGGATCAAGTGGCCAGACCTGACATGTGGAAACCCAGAAGTTTGTGTCTGGGGTCCAAAACTCCAGTTTCAAATATATATTTGAAATATATGAAAAAGTTTCAATCTCTCTAGCACTCAAGGAAATACAAATTTTAGCCCATATTTGCTTACCGACTACATAAAGATATTTTATTTTAAAAACATTTTTGTTAGTTTATAATAGCTGTACAACAGGTTTCCTTGTGACATTTCTATATATGTATATAAGGTACCCAGGTTTGGTTCATCCCCGCCCTTGTTCTCCATCTTCCTCCTCCCCCTTCTTAAAATGACTTTGTCAGGTTTCAATGTTCCATATTCATACATGCATAGAAAGTACACCAACCATATTCACTCTTCATCCTCTTCATTTACCCTCCCCTTGACATGACCTGTTCTACATTCCTGTCCTTCATTGTTTAAGTGCCTGCTCTTTGTTCAGTGGGGTTTTGCCGTGGCATTTTCCTTGTAATTATATTGTACTTAAATCAATCTAATCTTTTCTATTATTCTTCCCTACCCTTTTCTCCCACCCATATGGTTTAGCAGTTTTCAGTATATTTCGTGTGTCTTGTTTCTACACAGATACAATGTATTTCAGTGTTATTCACTCTTTATCATTTTCTTCTTCTTTCCCTCCTTCCAAAGATATTTTAACATAAACTATTTTTAAATACATAATTATGAAATGTATAGTCTTACCATTATAGTTTTTATACTTAGAGAGGGTATAATGGGCAATAGCAAATCATGCAAGTGTGCCTAGAAAATACTACTATTTTTCTGAGGACATTTAGGCAATTTGTAAAATATTTTATCAAAACTGTGGATATTCTCAGAGGTGTTTTTTTCAGTACTGGGGTTTGAAATCAGGGCCTTGCACTTGTTAGGAAGGCACCTCTACCTCTTGAGCCACACTCCCAGACTCAAAACTGCATGTAGTCTTTAATTGCACTTAAGAAATTTATACCAAAAAGATACTCAAAGATGGGCACAAAGGCCATGTATCCTAGGTTAGTTGGAAACAACTATCTGGTAGAGTGGAGTGGCTAAAGATTAAGTGTGTTCAAGGACCCTGGACAATGGAACACCACACAGAGTTATGAAAAGCATATTTTAGCAGAATATTGAATTACATGGGAAATTGAATTACCGTGGAAAATACTAAACACACACAGAAGACTATGCTTTGAAATGACAAAATTATGTTATAAAGCAGTGAACAGGGTGTTTCCTTACAATGAGGTTATAGTCATTTATTACTTGTATATTTGAAAACAGAAATCAAAATATGCACAGAATAATTCCAATTAAATGAGTATGTGCAAGAGCAATAATAGGGAAATTGTTGATGGATTTTCCCTCTGCCTTTCTGAGCACATAATCTTTGCCCTACTAGGCCAACGTGTTCCTATGTATGGGAGGTTAAGAAGGAATTTTTAAAATGTGGTTACATTCCTGTTCTGCTGATGTATAGGATTACATAGCAGGAGGAATGCTCCTCATTCTGATGTTCCATGAGAATATCAAAAGTTCAGTGTCGAAGATCCACTTCACAAAATTCTCCTGCAGTGTAAGCTATAACTGCTGTCAGGCTGTCACAGCAGGTGGCTTAAGACCAAGCAAAAGGAGAAGAAAAGCTGCCCATTTTTGGATCAAGTCAATGGTGGAAGGAAGAAAGGGAGAGCAGAGAAGAGATGGCATCTACCTTCTCTCTAGGCTTTGTCCAGAAGGAGGTTGTATGTCAGAGAAAAGAGTGTTAGCTCTGTCCCCTATGCCCTCACCTAGGAAGCTACCTCCCAAGCTACCCCTTCCAACCCATATGCAACTTCATCAATGAAAGCATTGCAGGGCAGGGTAGTCTGGCAGAGAGAAGCTCTGAAACTTTATTTCTCAAACATCCTCCATTCTTGGTGCCTGGGATGCTGCACTGAGAGCCACACAATGGGCCTAACAGAGTGAGATGACCCTTGTAGACTCCTGGGGTATCTCATGTGGACTGACTTCATGAAGGGACTTGCATGTTTATTGCTACCAGTAGGTGGGATGAGACTGTGTGGATAAATGCCTCTAAGCCCTAATCAAGCAGAGAGACAGTGCAGGAGATATCTCTAGAGCTGCAGATTCCAACCATGGCCACAGGGCAAGTTGCAACCAGAGTCACAGAGGACAATCTAGATTCCAGGATCTAGAGGAGTGCACGTTATTTTTTTTCGTTAGTTTTTTTTTAAGTCTCTTTTGTTCTACAACTGATCTTCCTGGTCTCACTTAATGGTTAAAGGGACTGGATCAGTCTGGATGTCAAAATTCTCCACATTCTAGATTTAGCAGACTGCTTCTTTGTGGTGGCTATTTATTTCTCTATCTACAGTGTTACCTTTTAGTTGGAAGTTAGATCTAGAGTTTTGACATTTGGCAATACTAAGATTGAGCAAGTACATTCTGATGTTGTCAGCTAGGTTCACCTGTGGTAAATTCATCATTGATCTTTCACATATGGTTTCAGAACCTATGGTTTTAGCACATATGGTCGTTTAAGATCATTTATTTAACTTATTTTATTTAACTCACTCCCTCTGAATACATTTGCTGGGATCAACTATTTGGTTGCCTTGAAAGAGATTTCATACAGAAAAGGCAGAGACAAAGGCTTCATTCTTTCCTTTTATTGCTTTTTGCTGTCTTCATATCTACATAGATAGGTACATGTGTGGCATACTTCAATCCTCTACACTTCTCAGTGTCCTTTCCTTCTCCCTCCCCCTCCTGCTGATCCTCCCAGACAATCCCCCACTTGTATTCATGTCCCATTATTATTTTATTATCATCATAATAATTTTAGATCTAGGTTCCATAAATGAGTGAGACCTTGCAATGTCTGGCATTTTGAGCTTGGTTTAACTCACTCAACATGATGATCTCCAGTTCCATCCATTTTCTTGCAAATGACATAATTTAATTTATCTTTATGGCTGAATAATATTCCATGGTATATCTACACACACACACACACACACACACACACACACACACACACACACACCATATTTTCTTCATCCATTCATCAGTTGTTGGGCACCTTGGCTGATTCTACAATTTGGTTATTATGAAGAGAACTGCAATAAATGTTGGTATGGAGATATCTCTCTTGTATATTGATTTATATTTCTTTGAATATATACCCAAGAGTGGTATGGTAGGATCATAAAGAGGTATCTCCATACTGATTTCCATAATATTTTATCTAGTTTACATTCCCACCAACAGTGTATGAGGGGTGGATTCCAAGATGGCGGCTAGAGGGAAGAAGCAGAAAGCAAGATTCCTAGAGTGAAATCTTAGAGAGATGCTGGAGACACACTTTGCAGGAATAATCACTGAGAAGAGGCATAACTTTGACCCCTCCACACCTCCAGCCGGCGCAGAGAATCTCCACTTCATGTTAAATGGAGAAACCAGGAGGGCCCCCAGGCCTCCAGTTGCCGGTGCCCAGACGGCTTGGGAAGACACGGACCAGATGAGCTTCATGGTATGTGGTACTCCCACAGACAAGCCTGGGCCAGAGCAGGATAGCCCCCCTGGACAGACCAACCTCCACCCAGGGAAAAAAGAGAAACTGAGTAATAAACAATAAGAGCAATAAAGACACGTGGGAAAGAGGGTGGGGTGCACTGAGCGCCGAAGATTGGGGAAGGGAATCCTTCCTGGGAGTGTAAATAAACAAGCCGGCCTGGCCAGAGAGCCTCTGGTGGGAGCCGGGGTGCGCGCCCAGCAACCAGGAGTGGGAAAGCTTGTGAGAGTGGCAGAGGGAGGAAAACTCCACAGGAGAGGAGAGAAGACCCACTTCCCATGTGAACTGTAAATAAACATGGCAGCTGGCAGGAGCAGCAGCACCGCCCAGTAATCAGGAGCAGGAAAGCTTGTGAAAGTGGCGGTGGGAGGAAAACTGCACAGGAGAGGGGAGAAGACCCACCTCCCACATGAACTGTAAATAAACACGCAGGCCTGACAACGCGGGTGCAGTGTCACTTTTCCCAGTGTGCTTGGAAAGGGGAAAGCTTGTAGCAGAGGCTCATGCACAGGAGAAATCTGGGTAAACAAAGCCTGCAGGGCCAGGTGAGTGCTAAGCTCACCCCTGAGATCTGCATAAATAATGCCTCCAGCAACAGCAGGCTGACAGCAGTGGGCAGGCAAGCCACAGCTGCAGATACCATTCTCAGAACTGTCTCCAGACTCTTTTTTTGCCTTTGTCTCTCTACCTTTGATGAGAGAACAACTGAATTACACCTGTAAGCTGAAAAACTTACTGAAACTGTATTGCATTTGAACTTGGGACACTTGGTGGGGTTTTTTTTTTTGTGCGTGTGTCTGTAGTTTTGTTCTACTTTATGCATCCCCTTTGATGAGACAACTACAGAACAACATCCGAGGCACCATCTCCAACTGGAGACTGAGACGGACACCCAAATTATTAAGACTGAAACTTCATTGCATTTGAACTTGGAGGTTTTTTGGTTTTTTGGTTTTTTGAAATTTTCTATTTTTTCATTTTATTTTAATGCATTTTTATATATAGATTTTTCTTTCATTTACTTATTTTTTATTTTTATTCTTATCTTTTTTTAATTTTTGATTTTCAATCCTCTCTCTCTCTAATGTCTGTTCAGCTTACTGTCGATTAGTACACTAAAGCTCCCTGTTTATACCTTTCAAATCTTTTTGTCTGACACCTTGTTCTGTTTTCTCCCTCCAGTCTGTGTATTTGTTTTTCCCATTTCTTTAACTTCTTGCTTTCCATCTCAGCTCACCCTTCCATTCTAAATATTACCATTGTTATTATTACAAGCTAGAAAATACTTAATTGCACACAGTACAGGGACAGTAACAACACCAAAGACAATGATGGGAAGACAGAAAAAACAGGGAAACCAGTTTCCCCACAGCAAAAAATTAGTACAGGAACCAGAGGAGAATGAAGAAAACAGGTACTCAGATCCAGACTCCAACAAAATGAAGATAAACTATGCCAAAGGACCCAATGAAGCCCACAAAAATAATTTAAAAGAAGACATACTACAGGTACTCAATGAGAATTTTATAGAGATGATACTGGATAGGGTCAACCAAAATGTACAGGAGACACTCAAGAAATTCCAAGACAACAAAAATAGAGAACTTGAAAAAGCAAAAGAAGAAATAAAGGAAACCATAGAAGCACTGTATAAACACCAAAGTGAAAGAGAGAACATGATGAATAAACAGATAAATGAACTAAGGACAAAAACAGACAACATAAAAAAGGAAACCAGCCAGGATATGGAAAAACCTCAGAAAAAAGAACAAACAGAACTGCAAAACAAACCAGAAGGCCAATCCAGCAGAATAGAACAAATAGAAGACAGAATCTCAGAACTTGAAGATGAAATGATAATGAAAGGAAAAACCAAAGAACTATTAATTAAACAACTCAAGACCTGTGAAAAGAAAATGTAAGAACTCACCGACTCCATCAAAAGATCAAACTTGAGAATCATGGGCATCGAAGAAGGAGAAGAGGTGCAAGCGAAGGGAATGCATAATATGTTTAACAAAATAATAATGGAAAATTTCCCAAATCTAGAGAAAGATATTCCCATACAGATGCAAGAGGCCTCCAGGACACCAAACAGACCAGATAAAAATAGAACTACCCCACGACATATCATCATTAAAACAACAAGTTCAGAAACTAAGGAAAGAATATTGAAGGCTGTAAGAGAGAAAAAACAAGTAACATACAAAGGTAAACCCATCAAAATCACAGCAGACTTCTCAACAGAAACATTAAAAGCAAGAAGAGCATGGGGTGAGATCTTCCAGGCACTGAATGAAAATAACTTCAACCCCAGGATACTCTACCCAGCAAAACTATCATTCAAAATAGATGAAGCAATAAAAGTCTTCCATGATAAGCAGAAACTAAAACAATATGTAACCACAAAGCTACCACTACAAAGGATTCTTCAAGGGATTCTGCACACAGAAAGTGACACCCAACTTAACCATGAAAAGACAGGCAGAACCAAACCACAGGAAAAGAAAAAGCAAGACAGTAGAGAATAATCTCAACTTAGGTACACACAATCAAACCTTCAAACAACTAAGACAACTAAATGGCAGGAATCACCACATACCTATCAGTACTAACGCTTAATGTTAATGGACAAATTCACCCATCAAAAGGCACTGCTTGATGAAATGGATTAAAAAGGAAGATCCAACAATTTGTTGCTTACAGGAGACCCATCTCACTGACAGAAATAAGCATAGGCTAAGGATGAAAGGCTAGAAGAAGATTTACCAAGCCAATGGCCCCCAAAAACAGGCAGGAGGAGAAATACTTATCTCTGACAAAGTAGACTTCAAACCTACATTGATCAAACGAGATAAAGAAGGACATTCCATACTAATAAAAGGGGAAATAGACCAAAAGGAAATAATAATTATCAACCTGTATGCACCCAATGTTAACGCACCCAATTTCATCAAACATACCCTGAAAGACCTAAAAGCATATATAAACGCCAACACAGTGGTTGTGGGAGACTTTAGCACCCCATTATCATCAATAGATAGGTCATCCAAACAAAAAATCCATAAAGAAATCCAAGATCTAAAATATGCAATAGATCAAATGGACCTAGTTGATGTCTACAGAACATTTCATCCAACTTCTACACAATATACATTCTTCTCAGCAGACCATGGAACCTTCTCCAAAATAGATCATATCCTAGGGCACAAAGCAAGTCTCAGCAAATATAAGAAAATAGAAATTATACCGTGCATACTATCTGATCACAATGCAGTAAAAGTAGAACTGAACAACAAAAGTAAAGACAAAAAACATGCAAACAGCTGGAAACGAAATAACTTATTACTTAATGAAGAATGGATCATTGATGAAATAAAAGGGGAAATTAAAAGGTTCCTGGAAGTCAATGAAAATGAAAACACAACTTACCAGAACCTATGGGACACAGCTAAGGCAGTCCTGAGAGGAAAGTTTATAGCCATGAGTGCATATATTAAAAAGATTGAAAGATCCCAAATCAATGACCTAATGATACATTTCAAACTCCTAGAAAAACAAGAACAAGCAAATCCCAAAACAAATAGAAGGAGAGAAACAATAAAAATAAGAGCTGAAATCAACGAAATAGAAACCAAAAAAACCATACAAAGAATTAATGAAACAAAAAGTTGGTTCTTTGAAAAAATAAACAAGATCGATAGACCCCTGGCAAACCTGACTAAAATGAGGAGAGAAAAAACCCAAATTAGTAGAATCAGGAATGCAAAAGGGGAGATAACAACAAACACCATGGAAGTCCAGGAAATCATCAGAGACTACTTTGAGAACCTATATTCAAATAAATTTGAAAATCTTAAAGAAATGGACAGATTTCTAGATACATATGATCAGCCAAAACTGAACCAAGAGGAAATGAATCACCTGAATAGATCTATAACACAAAGTGAAATTTAAGCAGCAATGAAGAGTCTCCCCAAAAAGAAAAGTCCAGGACCTGATGGATTCTCTGATGAATTCTATCAGACCTTTAAAGAAGAGCTAATACCAAACCTCCTTAAACTGTTCCACGAAATAGAAAGGGAAGGAAAACTGCCAAACACATTTTGTGAAGCCAGTATTACACTTATCTCAAAACCAGGCAAAGACACCTCCAAAAAGGAGAACTATAGGCCAACCTCCTTAATGAACATTGATGCAAAAATACTTAACAAAATAATGGCAAACCGAATTCAACAACAAATCAAAAAGATTATTCACCATGACCAAGTAGGCTTCATCCCAGGGATGCAGGGATGGTTCAACATACAAAAATCAATAAATGTAATAAACCACATTAACAGAAGCAAAGACAAAAACCACTTGATCATCTCAACAGATGCAGAAAAAGCCTTTGATTGAGATCCAACACCATTTCATGATAAAAGCTCTAAGAAAACTAGGAATAGAAGTAAAGTACCTCAACATTATAAAAGCTATATATGACAAACCTACAGCCAGCATTATACGTAATGGAGAAAAACTGAAACCATTCCCTCTAAAATCAGGAACCAGACAAGGATGCCCACTATCTCCACTCCTATTCAACATAGTACTGGAATTCCTAGCCAGAGCAATTAGGCAAGAAGAAGGAATAAAAAGAATACAAATAGGTAAAGAAACTGTCAAAATATCCCTATTTGCAGACGACATGATCCTATACCTTAAAGACCCAAAAAACTCTACTCAGAAGCTTCTAGACATCATCAATAGCTACAGCAAGGTAGCAGGATACAAAATCAACATAGAAAAATCATTAGCATTTCTATACACTAACAATGAGCAAACTGAAAATGAATGTATGAAAACAATTCCATTTACAATAGCCTCAAAAAAAATCAAATACCTAGGTGTAAACCTAACAAAAGATGTGAATGGCCTCTACAAGGAAAACTATACACTTCTGAAGAAAGAGATTGAGGAAGATTATAGAAAGTGGAGAGATCTCCCATGCTCATGGATTGGTAGAATCAACACAGTAAAAATGTCGATACTCCCTAAAGTAATCTACATGTTTAATGCAATTCCCATCAAAATTCCAATGACATTCATTAAAGAGATTGAAAAATCTACCTTGAAATTTATCTGGAAACACAGGAAGCCACGAATAGCCAAGGCAATACTCAGTCAAAAGAACAATGCAGGAGGTATCACAATACCTGACTTCAAACTATATTCCAAAGCAATAACAGTAAAAACAGCATGGTACTGGCACAAAAACAGACATCAAGACCAGTGGAACAGAATAGAGGATCCAGATATGAAGCCACACAACTATAACCAACTTGTCTTTGTCAGAGGAGCTAAAAATATACGATGGAGAAATAGCAGCCTCTTCAACAAAAACTGCTGGGAAAACTGGTTAGCAGTCTGCAAAAAACTGAAACTAGATCCATGTATATCACCCTATACCAAGATTAACTCAAAATGGATCAAGGATCTTAATATCAGACCACAAACTCTAAAGTTGATACAGGAAAGAGTAGGAAATACTCTGGAGTTAGTAGGTATAGGTAAGAACTTTCTCAGCAAAACCCCAGCAGCACAGCAACTAAGAGATAGCATAGATAAATGGGACTTTATAAAACTAAAGAGCTTCCGTTCATCAAAAGAAATGTCTCTAAACTGAAGAGAACACCCACAGAGTGGGAGAAAATATTTGCCAGCTATACATCAGACAAAGGACTGATAACCAGAATATATAGGGAACTTAAAAAACTAAATTCTCCCAAAACTAATGAACCAATAAAGAAATGGGCAAGTGAACTAAACATAACTTTCTCAAAAGAAGAAATTCAAATGGCCAAAAAAACACATGAAAAAATGCTCACCATCTCTAGCAATAAAGGAAATGCAAATTAAAACCACGCTAAGATTCTACCTCACCCCTGTTAGAATAGCCATCATCAGCAACACCACCAACAACAGGTGTTGGCGAGGATGCGGGGAAAAAGGAACCCTCTTACACTGTTGATGGGAATGTAAACTAGTACAACCACTCTGGAAAAAAATTTGGAGGCTACTTAAAAAGCTAAACATTGATCTACCATTTGATCCAGCAATACCACTCTTGGGGATATACCCAAAAGACTGTGACACAGGTTACTCCAGAGGCACCTGCACACCCATGTTTATTGCAGCACTATTCACAATAGCCAAGTTATGGAAACAGCCAAGATGCCCCACCACTGACAAATGGATTAAGAAAATGTGGTATCTATACACAATGGAATTTTATGCAGCCATGAAGAAGAACGAAATGTTATCATTCGCTGGTAAATGGATGGAATTGGAGAACATCATTCTGAGTGAGGTTAGCCTGGCCCAAAAGACCAAAAATCGTATGTTCTCCCTCATATGTGAACATTAGATCAAGGGCAAACACAACAATGGGATTGGACTTTGAGCACATGATAAAAGAGAGAGCATATAAGGGAGAGGTGAGGATAGGTAAGACACCTAAAAAATTATCTTGCATTTTTTGCCCTTAACACAGAGAAACTAAAGCAGATACCTTAAAAGCAACTGAGGCCAATAGGAGAAGGGGACCAGGAACTAGAGAAAAGGTTAGATCAAAAAGAATTAACCTAGAAGGTAACACACATGCACAGGAAATTAATGTGAGTCAACTCCCTGTATAGCTATCCTTATCTCAACCAGCAAAAACCCTTGTTCCTTCCTATTATGGCTTATACTCTCTCTACAACAAAATTAGAAATAAGGGCAAAATAGTTTCTGCTGGGTATTGAGGGGGTGGGGGGAAAGGGAGGGGGCAGAGTGGGTGGTAAGGGAGGGGGTGGGGGCAGGAGGGAGAAATGACCCAAGCCTTGTATGCACATATGAATAATAATAATAGAAAAAAGTCATTAAAAAAAAGAGTATAATCATAAAAAAAAAAGTGGGGTGAATAAAACAGACATGTTAAACAAATGTCTTAACGTAGCACTGTGGGAGGCTGGGCAAACTAAAGAGATCTCCTGAAGATTTTTCAACATTAAAGGGCCTAAACAAGTCTATTCTTTTTGACCTAGTTTGGAGAAATATAAAATGTGGGAAGGCAAAGATTGTAAGAAGAAATGAACTGTAATCTGCTGGGGTAAGAGATTAGTCAAGATAAAGGCTGACAAAAGAACTGGGGTCTCTTGGGTCAACTTCTTGAGGTGGTGTCAAACCTAATAAACAGAAGTGCATGACATGGTCAGGGGTGAGAAGTTTCTGGGACTCCTTAAAATTGCCTCATTGCACTGAGGTCCCTAAATCTGTTAGTGAAGTCTTAACACAGGCTACAATCAGAACAACAGACTATAAAAATGTTAAGGCTGATAGGATTAAGATGGAAGTTTGAAGTAAATTAGAATGTTTACACAGGCTTTACCTGAATGTTTTATGGGAATGGACCTTATGTCTGATGAGGGAACACTTTCCCTATCTACTACTGTAGAACAGAAAGCATATAAATCCACCCTTCAAGCAACATTAATTGAACATGCTAAATGAGAAAGAATAAGACTCCCTGAACCCACAGTGTAGAATGTAAGCTACAGTGCTGGTACAGACAAATCCTTTCCAACAGCCTTACACAGCTAGGCCAAAAGCCTATAAGTGGCTCCCAGTGACAACTAATAGGGCAATGGACTAGAAAATTTCCATGTGAGGGGCAATTACTAGCTTATATTCAGATATTAACTGAAACTGTCCCTGTGACCAAAGAACATCAAATAATCTTGATACCTAAAGTTTCCATGATGTCTTGAGAAAGGTCAGAAAAACTCTAATGGGGGAGGGTATTGTCCAGAACAGTTCAATAATGATATGTAAATACAAAAAAGTCAGTAGCTTTTCTATATACCAACAGTGAACAGGCTGAGAAAGAAATCAGGCGAACAAGTTCATTCACAATAGCCTCAAAATATCCCTGAAAATAAACTTAACCAGGGAGGTGAAAGACTCTAGAATGAAAACTATAAAACCTTGAAGAGAGAAATTAAAGAAGACCTTCTATGTTCATGGACTAGTACAATTAATATCATGAAAACGGCTATCTAACAGATTCAATGCGATGCTCAGCAAGATTCCAATGTTGCTCTTCGCAGAAATAGAAAAATCAATCCAAAAATTCACATGGAGGCCTAAAAGACCCTGAATAGTCAAAGCAATTCTGAGCAAAAGGGTAATGCCGTAGGTATCACAATACCGGACTATAAATTATTCTACAGAGCCATAGCAGCAAAAACAGCATGGTAATGGTACAAAACAGACATGAAAACCTATGGAACAGAATAGAAAACCCAGATATAAAACCACAACAGTTACAGCCATCTAATCTTTGACAAAGGTGCCAAAAACATACACCAGAGAAAACCCTCTCTTTAACAAATGGTGCTGGGAAAAGTGGTTATCTACTTGCAAAAGACCAAAACTAGATCCCTATCTCTCACCCTATATAAAATCAACTCCAAATGGATCAAAGATCTTAATGTAAGACCTGAAATTTTGAAATCACTACTTGGAAAAATAGGAAAATCTCTGGAAGATACAGGCACAGGTAATTTTTTTTCTGAATAGGAACAATTGCCCAGGAACTAAGAGCAAGACTTGATAAATAGGACTGCATCAAATTATAAAATTTCTATACATCAAAAGAAACAATTACCAGACTCAAGAGACAACTCACAGAATGGGAGAAAATTTTCATCACCTATTCAACAGATAAAGGATTAATATCCAGAATATACAAAAAGATAAAAACATTAAACAGCAAAACAACAAATAATCCAATTAATAAATGATTAATTTTTATTGTGGTATAACATACATAACTACTTCATGTGTACAATTTAGTGGCACTAAATGTATTGATATTGTTCTACAACCATGTATACCATTCTTCTCCAGAACCTTATCTTCCCAAACTGAAAGTCTATACCCATTAAACACTAATTGCCCATTCCCCGTTTTCAAGCCACCAACTCCCATTCCAGCACCCACAATTCTACTTTCTGTATCTCTGAATACTTGTCTTTTTGTGACTGGCTTATTTCACTAATGTGATATCATTAAGGTTCATCCATGTTGAAGTATGTGTCAAAATTTCCTTCCTGTTGATGGCTGAAAATATTCCTGTGTGTGTGTGTGTGTGTGTGTCTGTGTGTGTGTGTGTTTATGCCACATTTTGCTTATCCATTCACTGGTTCATGGACACTTAGGTAGTCATGTTTTGGCTATTATGAATAAAGATGCTGTGAATGAACATAGTTACATAGATATCTATTGGAGACTCTGCTTTAAGGTCTCTGGGTTATATACCCAGAAGTGTAATTTCTAGGGCCATGCTACAATTCTTTGTTTAACTTTCTAAGGAACTGACATAGTCTTTTCCACAGTAGGCACAACATTTTACTCTCTTAACAGCAACGCACTGGGGTCCAATTTTTCCACATTCTTATATTTGTTATTTTTTGCTTTTTACAATTCTATTTAAAAAATAACAGCACTTATAATGGGCATGAAACAATTCAAATTTAAAATTACAGGATTTTGATTTAATTTTTAAAATTTTATTCTCATATTTGTTTTCTTTTTGAAAATTTTGATTCTTAAAGACATGAAGTATTGCCAAGCACTAGTGGCTCGTACCTATAATTCTACCAAGGTTCGAGGCCAAGCCTGGGCAGATAGTTCAAGAGACTCCCATCCAAAATAACCAGAGCAAAATGGACTGGAGGTGCTGCTCAAGTGGTAGAGCACCTGCTTTACAAGCATGAAGCCCAGAGTTCAAACCCCAGTCCCACACACAAAAAAATAAAGACATGAAGTATTTATTTCCTATAATATGTTTAGAATAGTTTTCTGTTTTTTAAAAGACCATCTTATCTTTCTTTCTTTTGGTGATACTGGGGTTTAAACTTAAGACCTCATGCTTTCTAGACAGACAATCCTTTGTGATTTTTATAGCTTCGGGACCTATGCCATTACTGTGTTTAAATGTCACTTGACATAATTGTTTTCCCTATGTAGTTATTTCATTCATTTGCCATATAATTAAAATAATATTTTCTATTTATTTTCAAATTTCAGAAATTGATTTAAAAAAATTCAATCATTCTTAAACTATGTAAAACATAGCACTGTTCAGTCCTAAGTATAAAGTAGCACAATCAGAGGACCCCCACTTTAATCTTCATCTCCTTTCTTCTTTTACTCCTCTCCCTCCTTCTGTAGGGAACAGGAAGTTAAGTGTCACTGCTGTTTGATTTATCTTTCTGTTGCTTTGTTTTAGAAAATATAAACAAGCATTTATATTCATATTCCCCTCCCCTTTATTACACAAGAGTGGCATTTTGCAAGCACAGCTCTGTGCCTGCAATTTTTCATTGAACAATGCATCCTGGTGCTCACCCAATACCACCTTACAGGAATCTTCCTTGTTCCTTTTCTACTTAATACTCCTCTGTGTAGACTTTATTATAAAGAATTCTTCCTCATTCCTTTCTCTTCTGCAGAATACTCCATTGTGTGGGTATAGCTGCAGTTTATTTAACATGCTCCTTAGTCATGAACATTGAGTTTTGCAGTATTTGCCATTACAAATACTACCACAAGGAGTAGCATTGGCCTCACTCAGTAGTGCTCTGGTAAATGTTTACCACTATGCCCTGTGGGGGGAAAAAAGATAGAAAAAAACCCACTCACCAAAACAAAATAACTCTGATATATCCAGGGTAAATTACTCCAACCATGGCTAATTTCAAATTACCAATTTGAAGTTGGTGAATGTGGAGTCAGAAAGAAATTTTTATGTAACATATCTACCACTGAGACAGGCCAGATGCAAATAATCTTAAGAGCATAAAAACAATGGAAGGTAGTAGAAATAACCAGGGAGTAGTGAGTTTTAAGTCTTTATTAACTTTGTTTTAAATATAATTTTTTAGTTTTATGTTTATATACTTTTAGTTTTTCTGTAAGTGAAAATGTTTTACAACCAGCCATGGATATCCCTAAAAATTTAACCATTAGTGCTCGTGAGCTGGTTCAGCTGGTTAATACCTGAATAGGAAGTTCTTCTATCTGCCTGAGATAGGCAGCACTAGCATCACCTGAATATTATGGAATGTGTAATGGTCTGCTTCTCTCTTAGGGAACTATGTGCAGGCACCTTCTTCTACTCTGCTGTGTCATGTAGGTAAGCAGCCTCATGATTCAAAGTGGCTAATGGTGTACCAGACACCGTAGCAACAAGCCAGAGAATAGGAAGGAAGAAATGGGAAAAGGCAATCTGGGTGCACTGTTCTGCTGAGTTTGTCACCTTTTAGGATACTTCCTAAGGTCCCATACAGCACCTCTGCTTGTAGTTTGCCAGACAGCACAAAGCTGTCTGGTCATATCTAACTCTAAGGGTAACTGGGAAATGGAGTCAGCTATGAGATTGCTGCCCCAAATAAAATCAGGGCCTTTGCTTTTTTTTTTTTTTAAGTTTCTAAGAAACAAATACATTTGACAGACTTTTAAAAAGTGACATAGGGCATATGTCACTTCTTTCTTTTGATTCTCCCTTAGTCCCTTCCTTCCTTTTATCATTTTTTCTTTCCTCTGATCAACTACAAAGAGAAGCCTGAGGAAGATGCGCTGTGAATAGTTCATCTTGGCTGGGGAAATGCCGTGTAGTTTTTGGGAGCTGAAGTTGGAGATGCTGACTTATGTTGGGGTCAGATTTTCTGCTTTGTACACATCACTAGAATGACTCTTTAGGTCCACCCCTATTATCCTACCCAACTATTCACATATAATATAAATTTTGCCTGTCTTTGAATTTTATAAAAAATTAAGTCATGCCTCAAACTATTTTGGGTCTGGCTTCTTTCACTCCATATTGTTTGTGGAATTCGTCCATGCTGTTTTGTACAGCAATAGTTTTTATTGTGTGAATATGTCGTAATTCATCCTGTTGACAGTCATTTGGATTGTTTCCAGCCACAAACACCCGTAGCTGTCTTTTGGCACACACACCTATGTGTTGTGTATATACCTACTTGTAGAAGTGCTGGGTCATAGGGCACATGTTCAGCTTTACTGGAAACTTCCAGATAGTTTTCCAAAGTGGCTTTACCAAAGTGCACATCCAGCAGCAGTGTGAGAGTTCAGTTGTCCCCCATTTTCATAAGTACTTGATTTTCAGACTCTTCTTTGGGACTGAAGCACTCCTCACTGAGGTGCCATTGAAGCAGTGTTAACGACTGACAGCCATTTGCTGAAACCCTCTGTGAAAATTACCCACAAGCAGAGACTGTCCACACTGAAGGTCATGCCTCTTCCCCTGGGGCAAGCCACCTGCAGTGGTGAGTCACCATGGTGGTGGTAAAGGGTGGTGATGGTGAAAGTTGTAATTGTGGGTACAGGCAATTTCCACCATTCCAATGCCAGGGCTCCTTGATGATGAACCAAGGCTTCCTTTGCAGGGTTGTTCCCTTGTCCCTCCCTGCTTTCCTCACACCGCTGAACATTTTTCCAAGATCATCTCCCCCAATCCTCCCACATACAGACCTGAAAGCATCTGAGTTTGCTTCCTGGAGAACCTGACCTAGGATTGTATGCTCAGATTTTTTTTAAAAAAATGAAATTTAAGTGTGTAATAGTATTTCATTGTGGCGTTCATGCTCTTTTCCCCAAGAACACATGGGATTGAGCACCTTTTCACATAGATACTGGGCATTTGGCTTCCTCCTCTTTGAAGAATCCAAATCTCTTCTCGCTTTTCTATTAGTCCGGCTTATTCTTTTCTCAATATGATCTGAGTCTTTTCTTGAATGTATATATGTCAAATACCTTTTTTCACTATGGCTTGCCTTTTCACTCTCTCAATAATTTCTTTCGATATTCTGATTTAAAATTTTTAAACGTTGCCCTATGTATCAAAGTTTTCTTTAAGTTGGAAGAACTTGGGATTCTCCTTAAGAAATACATGTCCAAAGAAAATATGAAGATACTAGGAGTTTTATTCTACCAACTTTACTTCTCTCTTTTTGATCTAAAATACATCTGATCCATTCTTTTCTCCATGTGGTTGTACAATTAATCTAGCAACATTTATTGAAAGATCACTTTTCTCTGCTGAACTGCAGTATCAATATTATATATGAATATGTGTGGGTCTGGACACTCTAACTTATTTCATTGATGTATTTCTATCAATTCCCACTCGAGGTGGTTATTGTAATTATAAGATAATTTTTATAGTTTTATAAAGAGCTTTGCTATTTGATATTTTAAATCCTTTATTTTCTTAAGATTGTCTTACTTAGTAATTGATCCTTTGAATTCCCTTCAAAATTTAAACAGCTTGTGAATATACACAGAAAATTCTTTTGAGATTTTGCTTGGGAGTGATTTGGGGAGATTGGCAACTTTAGAGTACACCAGGTTCATGTCTGGGTCTGTTCTTCCATTTACTTAGATATTCCCTGGTTTATGTAAATAATACTTTGGAGTTTTCTGTAGCGGATTCATGAATCTATTATTAGAAATTTCCCTCTCAGTTTCTCATGTATTTGATTTTATTGTAAATGGTATCTTTTTATTTTCCAATTTTGTTAATGATATCTAAAAATATAGATTTTTATTTTCTTTTCAGCAATCTTGATAAGTTTGCTTAATAGTTCCAATAATTATCTAAATTTTAGTTTTTGTTTTCTATATATTCCAACATATTATTTGAGCATAATGGCAGTGTTAGTCTTCTCAATTCTTTCTATTTACAAATTATTTTGGTTAGCATATATTAATTGTAGAAAGGGGTTTCATTGTGATTTTTCTGCACTACATATTATGTAATTTGATTATATTAACCCCTGAGTTACTCTTTCTTTTCCTCCCTCCCCACAACCGCTTCCTTTTTAGAAACTTCCTTATGAATTTTTAAATGGATTTTATTTTGTCCTTTGCCTATGTATGTACAATGTACTTCAGTCATATATCATATACACTTCACTCCACCTTTTTTTCCCTTTCCCACCTCCCACTGGAAGCCCAAAGAGTCTTCCTTTTATGTTCATGTCCTTTTAAAAAAATCGAGATTCTGCATATGAGAGAAAATATGTGGTATTTGCCTTTCTGGGTCTGACTTATTTTGCCTAATGTTATGGTCTCCAGTCCCACTATTTTCCTAAAGATGACATAATTTCATTCTTCGTTATGGCTGTGTGTGTGTGTGTGTGTGTGTGTGTGTGAGAGAGAGAGAAAGAGAGAGAGAGAGAGAGAGAGAGAGAGAGAGAGAGACATTTTCTTTATCCATGGGTTGAGGGGCTCCTGGTTGAGTCCATGACTTATCTATTGTGAATAGTGCTGCAAAAACATGGATGTTCGGGTACCTCTATTGTATGCTGACTTAGATTTCTTCAGGTACATGCCCAAATATAGCAGGATCATATTGGTAGTCCATTTTCAGCTTAGTTTTCTTTTTTTTTGAGGAAACTCCATACTGATTTCTATACTGATTATATCAGTTTATATTCCCACCAACAGTGTATAAGGTTCCTTTTCCCCTGCATTCTTGCCAGCCTTTGTTGTTTTCTTGATGATTGCCATTCTGCCTGGGATGAGATAGAATCTTAATACTGTCTTGATTTGCATTTCTTTTACAGGAAAAAATGTTGGGCACTTTTCATGTGTTTATTGGCCATTTGTGCTTCTTTTGAAAAGGTCAATTTTTTTGCCTGTTTATTAATTGGGTTATTTGCCTGGTGTTTAAATTTTTTATCTTTTTATATATTCTGGATATCAATCCCTTATCAGATGAATAGCAGGCAAAGATTTTCTTCCATTCTGTAGGCTGTCTCTGTAATTGTTCTCTTTGATGTGCAGAATTTTTTCAACTTGATGAAATTCCATTTGTCAATTCTTGATCTTATTTACTGAGCTACTAGAATCCTGTTCAGAAGGAGTTGCCTATGCATATATCTTGAAATGTTTTCCTATAGTAGTTTCAAAGTTCCAGGACTTACATTAAGGTGCTTGATCTGTTTTTTACTTTATTTTTGTACAGTGTGAGAGACAGGTATCTAGTTTTAGTCTTCTCTATGTGGATATTTAGTTTTCTCAAAGCAAAAAAAAAGGGTGTTTTTTTTCCTCCAACATATGTCTTTGGCTTGTTTGTAAAGAATCAGATGGCTGTAGCTGCATGGGTTTATTTCTGTATTTTCTATTCTATTCTACTCTATTCTTCTGGTCTCCTTGTCTGTTTTTGTGCCAATACCATGCTGTTTTATTTGCTATGGCTCTATAGTGTAATTTGAGTTCAGATATGTGATACCTCTAACATTGCTCTTTTTGCTTAGGATTGCCTTGGCTATTCTTGGTCTTTTGTGCTTCCATATCACTTTTAGGATTTTTTTTCTAGTTCTATGAAGAATGACATCCAGATTTTGATGGTGATTGCATTAAATCTGTAGACTGCTTTTGAAAATGTAGTCATTTTGCCAGTCCATGAACATGGAGGAATTTCCATCTTCTAGTGTCTTCTTCAACTTTTTTTTACGGTGTTTTATAATTTTCATTGTAGAGGTCTTTTACTTCCTTAGTTAAGTTTACTTTTTGAGGGGACCATGAATGGGATTCATTTCCTGATTTTTTTTGTCATCCTGCTTCTTGCTGATGTATAAAAAATTACTGATATTTTTATGTTGACCTTGTATCCTACTACTTTGCTGAAAGTGTTTATTGTAGCTAAACATTTTCTGGTGGAGTCTTTCGGGTCTTTCAAGTATAAGATCATATCATCTTCAAATAGGACTAATTTGTCTTCTTTTCCTATTTATTTTCCTTTTTTTTTTCTCTTGCCTTATTGCTCTGGCTAGGAATTCAAGCACTCTATTGAACAAGAGTGGAGAGACTGGACAACCCTGTCTCATTCCTGACTTTAGAGGAAATGTGTTCCATTTTTCCCCATTGAATACAATGCTGCTGTA
This sequence comes from Castor canadensis, assembly GCF_047511655.1. Lineage (NCBI taxonomy): Eukaryota > Metazoa > Chordata > Mammalia > Rodentia > Castoridae > Castor > Castor canadensis. Next base: position 66,838,405 of record NC_133398.1, read on the forward strand.
AGTTTGTTATATATAGCCTTTATTATATTGAGGTACATTTCTTCTATTCCTAGCTTCTTCAGAGCTTTTTATCATGAAGGGATGTTTAATTTTGTCAAAGACTTTCTGGATATATTGAGATGATCATGTCACATGTTATTTCATTAGAGTCAGAGTCAGAAACCTGAGACAAATGATTTTAGATGCTAGTATTGTAGGATTCCTATGTTCAAGACTTTTATTTGTTGTTAAACACTGCTATTAAAACTCTGGGGAAGTCATACAACTTGACTTTAGTTTCCTTGTCTGTGAGGAGGGGATAATAATATCTTATCTCACAATCTTTTTGTAAAAATTTAGTAAGGTAGCTGGGCATAGTGGTCCATGCCTGTAATTCAATTATTCAGGAGGTCCAGGCAGGAGAATCACGATTTTGAGGCCAGTCTGGGCTACATAGTGAGACCTTGTCTCAAAACAACAATAGCAAAAAAGAATTCAGTAAAGTGATTCAAAGTGAAACTGTTTTCTGAACAATGACAAATCCTAGAACTATACCATGGCTCATATTTAATTCTTATGTCATGTGAATACTTTTAAGGAAGAGACTGTCTTTTATCTTTATAACACTTAGCACAATTCCCAGAACATATTTTTGTGCTTAGAAAACATTTATTGAGCTCAACAAAAACTAGGCATTAATGCTTATAATTCTCATAAATTGACTTCAGAGTAAATGCATGCTGTATACCTGTTATTGACAACATCTGAACTAGTGAATATTATGCTGAGTTATTTATTATCACTATTTTCTAAAATATATGCAATGCTTTATGTAAATTTATTGAATTCTTATAAGGTTATCCTTGTTTTGGTTACAAACAGAAAAATGTGCTGAAAAATCTATGACAGGTTGGAAATTCCCAAGTTCTGTTTCATGGGAGGAAAATAGTGAGAAATGAAATAATTTTGGCAATGCTGTAGGTTAGGTACACAAACAGAGCTTGTCAACAGAGTTTCCTAAGAGATATGGCACTGAAGCTTGTCAGCTCTTGCCCTATGGCTACTTCCCTTGGAGATTATATAAATCTGTTTAGAGGAATTAACTATATTTGATATGGGTGACTAGTTTAAGCCCTGTCTTTACACCATTTCTGTTTTTCTCTTGACACATGCATACTTACCTCCCAAATCATCTCAAACTCAAGGGCGAAGTTCATTTAGGCTTGATTAGTATTTCCTGGCTTCAATTTTTGGCAAATAGCCTTTATAATTCTTTTCCACATACATGTACCACTTAAACTCATTTTTTTCCTTAAAGGAATCCATTTTAAAAGAAATAATATCACTATCACAAATAAGAAATCAATACCACTTTTCAAAATTATGGTAAAAACAAAAACAGTGAAAACAAAATCATTTATTAAATAAATGCTACAAAGATACCATTGCCTATTGAAGACTCTGAGCCATAAGCCTGCTCTCTTTCTTAAAATAAGCAATGGTTAGAAAGGTTTTAAAACCTACATAAGTTGAGTTGTTATCTTTAATATAATAACAAATTCAAAAGAGAACTGAAAATGGGGTGATCTCTTCACTATGTGATGCTATTTTCTTTAATGATTTGCCGGCAAACCACCTCTCTTGTACCACACTTTGGGATATACTAGGTTGGATATCTCCAAGTTCTCTTTCATCTTGTATCTGAGTGTTTTTCTCTTCCAGGCATTTTGTAATTCCTCCTTCAGTTCTCACTCACTCAAGTGTCCTTGAGTTACACCTCATGTACAAATGACTCCTTTTTACCCATGACCTCTCTCAGTACTGAATGTCACTATGAAAAATGACTTGGGAATTTTATGCAAGAAATCGTAATGGGGAAAACTCTGAAAAGCAGGATGTGGTTGGATGACAGTGACTCAGACAAAAGTCACCCTGCCTTCTTGCCTTAGAATATTTTCATCTATTTTCCCAAACTTTCTTTTCATTTTCTTGTACTTTCCACTTGATGTTTTTAGTAAGAAAGCCTTAATCAGGGCAGCTACAGGGCTCTTGAGCTGTCTCTTTAGAGACCCTCCATCAGAGTGAGATAGCTATGTAAAGGATATCATTGAGACAAGGGACAAAATTTGAATGACCTATATATCGCATAAGGGTATTATAGAGTATATTAGTTTCCTAACTTTGATAATTTGTATTTTATCTACATCTCACTGTTATATGGTTTAGAAACATAATATAATAGCTAGGTAGATAGGTGACATATATATATATATAGAGAGAGAGAGAGAGAGAATGAGGAATGAGGGAGAGAATGAGAAAGATTGAAAGAAAAGTGGTAAAATATTCACATTTGGGGAATTTAGGTGAAGGACATATGAAAATTATTGTTCTATTCTTGCAATTTTTCTATTAAACCTATAATTATTTCAGAATAAAATATTTTAAAATTTGCTCACACTATTCTATAGGTAAAGAGTGATTCAAATCAGCCATAACTGTTTTCATAACCTTGTGTCACTCAAGACACACATTGGCCAGAAAGTCTTGACTATCTAGGAGAAGGAGGACAGTACGTGCTATGATTTGAATGTGTCTCTTAAAGTCTATCTGTTGGAAACTTAATTTTCAATGCAACAGTGTTGAAACTTGGAACCTTCTAAGATGTGATTGGGTCATGAGGGTTCTGCTTTCATGAGTAGATTAATGCTGTTATTGCCAGAGTAGATTGATTATTATGGAGTGGGTTCCTAATCTTCTCTTGTCTTGTCTTTCTCTCTCTCTCTCTCTCTCTCTCTCTCTCTCTCTCTCTCTTTTTCTCTGTCATTATTATTGTCCCATCTTCTTCCATGCAACGGCACAAGAAGGATTTTCACCAGGTTCTGGCATTTTGGCACTTCCCAGTCTCCAAGCCTATGAGAAATAGATTTCGTTTCATTATTATCATCCAGTTTGTTGTATTCTGGCATAACAACACAAATCACTAAGACAGTGGGATACCTTGATTGACATGCCTACCAAGACTGCAAGAACTGGGAAGCAAATAGTTCCTCAAAGTTCAAGTGGGGTACTGTACCAAAAGAAGGAATATGGAGTTCTGGGTTGACACAAATCCATACCAATAGAAATTAATGAGTATGTGAGGAGGGCAGTGATAGGTCAGGGATGTCTGATAGACCCAAGTCCCGAATTTCACTGTATTTAAGTTTTTAGCACAGACTAATATCATCCTAGGGTTCAAATTTTACTCAAAGTTGGCAGTTGAATTTCTATCCTGAAGGTAACTACCTGTGTCTGTCAATGAAATCTCTTGAAAAACTAGCCAAAATTTAAAATAAATACATAAATTGGAGTTTATTGAAAGGGGACTTTGGAGAAAGCATGTTGATTAAATGAAAAACTAAATAATTGGAGAATTGCTTAGCTTATCCTGTTATTTTCCAGGTGAGTGAATGGAAGGTCAGGGAAGGTAAATGACCTAGGACAGCCTGAGGTGAGCCATTATTTTCAATGTACTGTGTCAGGAACTGTCAGTTTCAAGGGACCAAATGTTACTGGCTGAAGGGAAGGAGAGTCAGAAGGGAAAGAGGTAGAAGAGGAGAAAGAGAAGAATTGCTATTTGTTGGTTTATAAAACTGAAATATTCAGGCATGTGTTATGGATTTCAAGTGTAACTTGATCCAGTTGCTCAAGGAATGATGATATCTCCTTTCATTTCTCAGGTTTTTGATTTTTTAATCTTTTTGGTACTGGGGTTTGAACTCAGGGTCTAGTGCTTAGTAGGCAGGTGCCACACTCCCAGCCCCCCTTTTTTTTTATTCATATGTGCATACAATGTTTGGGTCATTTCTCCCCCCTTCCCCCCTCCGCTCTCTTAACCCCCTGCCCCCTCCCTCTCCCCCTACCCCCTCCCTCTGCCCCCTACCCCCTCCCTCTCCCCCCACCCCTCGCTACCAGACAGAAACTATTTTGCCTTCATCTCTAATTTTGTTGAACAGAGAGTATAAGCAATAATAGGAAGCTGTAGGCATTTTCAAATAGGGTCTTGCATTTATGCCTGGGACAGCCTGAACCATGATCTTCCTATTCATGCCTCCCACATACCTGGGATGACAGGTATGCACCACCATGCTCCTCTTTTTATTGGTTGAGATAGAATCTCATGAACTTTTTGTCCAGGCTGGCCTCCAACCATAATCCTCTTGATCTCTGCCTCCTGAGTAGGTAGGAATATAGACTGACTTGAGCTACCATACTTCATTTTTTCAGGGGTTTTTTTGTCCAAGTTGTCTTTATTCTCATGAGATTTCTTCCTAAGTAGGTATAAGAAAATATTCTACTAGTATGTCAACCTCAGTTGAAGTAGAATTTTTAAAATAATTCCATCTCAAATGCCAGGCCTGAGTCTCGTTAGCTTTGATCAGCCAGGTTGTACAGAACTGTAATGAGGAGTAAGAGGGGATGGAGAAGTGGGGAAGAGATCAGCCCTACCTGAATCATGAGGACTGATGGACAACTGATTAAAGGAAAACATGGTGCTCTTAACTGGTAACAGCTAAAGGAATGTCAGGCAGACAAAAGCATAGGCAAACATTGCACTGTATCTCCTATTTTCCTAAACCAAGACTTCTGCCACAGCTTCCAGTCATCCCAATATGAGTGATCACTTGAATTCCTGCCTTCAGAATAATACTTTTTAATTCTAAAGTCTAAAGTCTTTGAACTACAGTTATCAAAATTTCACTGTAATTGCCAGAACTATGGATAGCACCCAAGTTTGCATGATAAATTCTTATTATCTGAAGCAGGAAGATATCTTTGAATTAATATGTTAAACCTAATAATTTTACAGATGAGAAAAATAAAGTCCTTAAAAGGCTATATATGACTTTCCCAAGGTTATAGAGCACTGAAAAGTCAAATCCAAGTCTTTAAATCTAGGTCCAAGTCCCTTTTATTATAATTTTTCTTGTTCTTGTGCCATTCACCTTCCCAGAACTATCAAGAATTAAGAAGTGCTTAGTATTTTTCCACTTTACAAGGTAATTTTACACTTTCCTAGAGTTCTGGGCAGGTAATACAAAATAGAATTTAGCTCAAGGATAATACTCAATTTCTCATCCTAAAATAGAAATATAAGAAGTCTATTCTTGGTGAGTCTTAAGCCTGCCTTTGTGATATAGTCTAAAGTTATTATTCTTTCACATGGGTGAGCCCATAAATTGCTGAGTTTGGATTGATTTATGTTTAATTCACAGCTAGTGTGAAATTCACTTCCATCTTGTAATCTTCAGTTATCCTGAGTTCATTAAAAATGTATCGGCACACTCTTTGTAGATAGCTAAATAGTTTTATCTACAATTTATTGATAGATTATTAATATTGTATATGTGGCAGTAACCTCAGAGAACAGGATGAGGATGAACGAAAAAGGAAAAATTAGTCATCTTGTTTGAGTGTCAAACAGACTGGGGGGCCTAGGTTTCTAGTTCTAGTGCTGTCACTAACCCAGTTGTCCTGAGTAGATCATGTGATTTCTCTGGGCAAATGAATTTTCATCTAACATTCCTTTTAAGCCTATCATTATAGTCACATATGCAATTAATTATTCCCAAATCCCCTCTATTCATAATATCTTCATGAAGTAATCAATAAAAGATAATTTGTTGGTGACACATAACCATCTTTTCCAGATCCTGAAAATATGTATTTATATGGAAATGGGCTGAACCACTCTGAAAGGAAGACAGTAGATATTTAGCAAGCTCTAGCAGAACATCATTTACCCTTGATGCCCTCCAAGGCCTTGTTCAGGTGGGCTTGGGTACATAGATTCTCAGACTCTGTAATCACATAAGGACTCTGAATAACAGAAAGTTCATTACTAGGCCAGATTAAAGTTCCACATGAGTTCTAGACCTTGCTATAGTTCCTGCTGGATATATGGTCTTGGTGTATTTGCTAGATTTGCAAAACCCACTGAAGGCTGCTTAAACACACAGATTCACATGGTCCATGGAAGGATTGAACCACCAAGCTGTAGGAGAGAAGGAATATAGCTGAGCAAAAGGAACAATAGGGGCTCAAGCTTAGTTAAAACTCATCTTCTACCTGGTCTCTGCCTTTCCAGACATGCCAACTGTATTTTCACTTATGGAAGATAGGCTTTCTTTACTTGGCCAAAAACATGGCCTCTCACAGCTCTAGATAGTTACATTAATTTATGTACTTGATGAGCTATTGCTTTGAGCCCAAATGCATGAGCAGTCACTGTTCTAGGCATCAGGATTATAGTATTGACAAGAAAAAAGTTTGTCCCTATGGAGCTCATGGTCCTGTGGATTAGTCAGAGCCACACAATAAAAAAATGTATAAATAACATGCCAGTTAGTGATAAATGTTGTGCAGAAAAAATACCGGGATTAGAGGTTTGGGAGTGCCAAGCAGTGGTAGTGGTGATGGTAGAGGTTAAGATGATATGTGTTACTTCATAAAAGGTGGTCAGGAAAAGGCTTCTAATATTTGTTCTAATTTGAGCAAGTGAAGAAGTTTGGGAGGAAATAATACATGTATTTGGTGAAACAGCCAATACAAAGACCCGGAGGTAGGGATAATGTCTGACAATGTAAGGAAAATCAGCGGAATCAGTGTGCTGAGCAGAAGTAGCAGAAAGGAAGAGTGCTAGGAGACGAGAACAGAAGTGTAGCAGTGGTGGGACCTTATAGATCCAAGATAATAATTAAGATTTGGATTTTCACTTTGGAGGTCAATGGAAAATATTTAGGTGAGAAGTAATATGATCTGACTTATACTTTAGTACAACTACTCTGACTCTTGTGTGGAGGACAGCAAGAGTGTTTTCGGATTATTATTGTAAGAGATGAGGGAGCCTGGATTGGATGGTAAAGGTGGTAAAAAGTAACTATATTTGAATATATTTTGAAGTACTGGCTATGGTTGCATATGAAAACAGAACCGAAGATAGAGCTTGATAGGCAGAGGATACAAGAGGTCTGAAGACTGAGCCCTTCAAACTTCAGATATTAGGGATATTGGAACAAATCTGCAACTGAGACTGAGAAGGAATAGCAAGTGAGCTAAGAGGAGAACCAAGAGACAATGGTGTCCCAGGAGTCATCTGAAGGAAGAGAGAAGATGTGACCAGCCATGCTGATAAATATTGGAGGAAAATGTAGCCTATAAATTGACTACTGGATGTGACCACAGGGGGACTATAGGTAACCTTGACAGGAGCCATTTCAGTGCAGTGGTAGAGCTCAACATTCCAAAAACTTGTAACAGTGAAGAAGTATAGTTTTAAAAACCCCAAGGATAAACCCTGATTAACCTGGTTCAGGCCAGGTATACATCTTTAGACCAAGCAACTATGATCATGGGGAAGGGCAGTTTGGTGGATGGATCAGCAGGGGAGGATCTTAGGGTGTCATATTAGAACATGAACATTCCTGAAATCTGTAGGTAGATGGAGAAAAAAAGTAGTTCTTTGGAGGAGGGAGACAAGGTCACCAGGGATCTCTCATATTGGATCTGTCACTTGGTCTCCAACCATAAGAAAGGATTGAAAGTGCCAGTTTCACAGAATTGATATAAAAATCAGAGCAAATGAGAGGATGTGGCCAGTGAACTCTGCACAGAGTGTAACTTCAATATAAACATAATGAGTTAACAAATGTAAGGTGTTTCCATCGTGTTTCCAACATGGAAGTCTACACCCATGTAGCTACACCGTCTGGCTACACTGTGCCCCATGAAGCTGGAGTCATGTATATGAAAATAGGTGTGGTTGACAAAATTAGAGATAAGGGCAAAATAGTTTCTGCTGGGTATTGGGGGGGGGAGCGGGAGGGGGTGGAGTGGGTGGTAAGGGAGGGGGTGGGGGCAGGGGGGAGAAATGAACCAAGCCTTGTATGCACATATGAATAATAAAAGAAAAAAAAAAAGAAAATAGGTGTGGTAGAATATTCTGCCTGGTGCAAGAGCAGTGCAGTTGTTCTCCTGAGTTTAAATTTTGGGAGCTCTAGAAAAATGTGCTATTAATATCTCCAAAAAAAACAAAGTTGAAAGAAATATCCCAAGAGCAACTAAAATGGAATATCAATATAAAACTCAAAAGAAAAATAAGAAATCATTGGCAAATAATAAAGCTTCCTTTGATTTTTTTCTTCTAAATATCTGCATGCAGTGGGGATTTGTCCTTGTTCTTTCTTTCTAGTTCTGACAAAGCATTTCATCTGAAGTGTTTTTAAAATAAAAAGAGGACTTTGAGGAACTCTAACCTCAAATGAGTCCCATTACTCCTTGGCTTATGTTACGTACTTAAGGAGGCTTATTAATTCTTTGATACAAATCATTCTTTGTAACAGTGAAGTGAATAAAAGTCTGAGGGAATTCTGTTCCTATCACACAGAAATAAGAATTTTTAAGAACTACTTATACCAATCTGACTGGAGTTGGAGATGTCCCACCTTATTTTAGGAAGTGAGGTATTTCTCTGTAAAGCCTTGAACATGAATATGTTGCTCTTTTTCTTTGGTAACCTCATCTTCTAAACAAACCATACAAATCAAGATAAATACGTTGAAGTTTTGGAATTCAGGTATACGTTGACTGAGCATTAGACTAAACTTTATTCTCATTTGTATTTATAATCATGCTTGTTTGTATATAAGCTTTATCTATTCTAGACATGTGGATAAATTCCCAAGGTGTTCTCTTTGTAATAGAAACTGCCTGTGATTATTACATAGGGGATACATTTTCTACTATAACACTTGAGGAACAATTCATCACTGCATCTCTTACTTCATGTGGCCTGATGGTTCAGCATATCCTTTGAATCACTACCAACGTAGTCTAAAGGAGACGGCTGTGTTTACCACCACGATAACTCCGTATCCAACACTTCTTGTGCTTAGGTGGAACCATATTATTAGTTTCAACCCGTGACCTGTAAACACAGTGACATGACACTTAAGAGTAGATATGGATTCTCTGGCTTATCCTTCTTTGATGATCTTTGACTCCTAAGTCACCAGGATGGTGATGCAGGAGGGTGTTTCTAAAGAGTTGTCAGCACAATCTCAGACATTGTAGGAATGACTATATAAATAATTGTTACCTTAACCATGAGATTCTGGGGTTGATTTGTTACCACAATAGTTTAATTAATCTGGACCAAAACATCAGTGTCCTTCCAACACTTCCCCTTTGATGTAAGTTAGCTAGGGTAACTTTTTGGTTTACGCCATTAAAGAGCCCTAAGTACTTAGAACAGTGTTACTGTAACCATGCTGCTGCTGGCTTCCTTGCTATCTCTGGCCTCTGCCCACTTTAATACAACCTTCCAACTTCTGCCAGGAAAACCATCATACAACTCGAGTGCATCATTTACTGACTCTCCACTGTACTGTATGAAGTGAACACAAGATCTTTCCTGTCCCCATTGACTTTATCTCCTCTGTAGAGACACACTGCTACTTTCCATTTCTCCATCACATTCTATACTTTCTTTTCTATTTTGTTTATGGTACTGAGGTTTGAACTCAGGGCCTTGTGCTTGCTAAGCAGGTACTCTACCAGTTATCTATGTCTCCAGCCCACATTTTATACTTTCTATGTCCTGAGGATCTGGCCCTACTATTTCTTACACCAGGAGAGACACACTCTTTCCATTTCTGCTAATACTATCTCTCGTATCCTGTAAGACCCATTTCAAATACCAGTTGAGTCTTCTCTCTAGTCTCTTAACTTGTGGCTCACATTCATTTCTTTTGGCTCCTAGTCCACTGTTAAAATCTCTGCACACATTTTCTTTAATTTTAGCCCTTGTGTACTTAGTTATATTTTCTGTATAAGCTTTTTGAACTAAAGAACAAAGTTGTGTTAGTCTCCATACCTCTCAGCCTTTGTACAGAGCATTTTAAACAGCTAAGTTTAATAAAGATTTCCTATTGACTATTATTTCTGTCTGATCCTATGGTCACAAAGCTTCAGTCTCCACTTGTTGCCCTGTCTAGGTTCTGACCAGCAAGCAGGGGCCGTTGAGATGTGATGCAAAGAGAAATGTGGGGCAAAATTTCTGTCCTGGGTTTATGACACCGTTCCTCCTTATTCACCATCTGATTACTTAGTTATGGTGAGCCTCATTTCTCCCCAAGGGTTAGGGATGGGAATACCAAGGACAAGACAATCTTCTTCCTTCTCCCCACCAACAACTCAGAGATCAAATAACTCTTAGCATGAGTTATTTGAAGATTAGCTTCTTGGTAAAAGTAGAATTCCATTTTATTCAGGATTTAAAAAATTAAGACCCAATATTTGAACATTTATAAGAGAAAATTACCTCTCACTTGAGTGAAGCAAGGGTACTTTAAATTTTCTTTCCTAATAGTAAACCAATTATACCAATTCTAAATTCAAATTAAACTAAATTCATTTTGGATAAAAAAGACAAATATTCTGGAAATCAGTAAATCTGCCAAAAAATTGTTTTTGTCTTCCCAAGAACACAGTAATACTCCGATATTTAGTTTAGGTCTTTCATGTATTAATAGAGTATTTAAATTGTTTCCTTGCATACTATTTTTTAAATTTCAAAACTTTTAAAATTATCACATGAAAGTAGAATATAAACACTACTGTGCATTCTGTGTGAATTATTAGTGGTTGAGATTATTTCTAGCAACAGATTTTTTTCAAAATTTTCTTCCTTGCTGATATTAATGGCTATAGAATCCATATCTCATGAACTCATATGATCTCTTGATTCTAAACTTTTGCATATTAAGGCAAAGAAAGAAAAGATACTTTAAAATTGAAACTGAAACTGAAACATGCAGTTCTTGATGGAAGCAAAATGACTGGAAGGCAGTTTTTATAAGAATTGGAAAGTTGTGCTGCTCCAGGTGTAGCTGTTACTAACAGGACATGTCTTCCACTGTATGAAGATTTATAAAAATTTATCAAACATTATGTCCAAAAGGAAATATCACTAAAATCTCAAACATATAAAGGTTTTTGCTGCATTCTCCAAATTACAAATTATAATAGAAAAATAGCTTTTTAAAACCCTAACATCTTGGGATTTTAAAGACACAATTAAACAGCATTCTTCCAAGTAATTATTAAATAAATGTGGAAAATATGAACTCTCGTGTTAAGATTCCAAATAGAAGTTATGACTCCATCATCAACATTTATGTATGTCTAATCAAGATTAGATAGCCTGCAGTAGCAAGTAGTCCCAAAGTATTTGTGTATTTTTAAAACAAAACATTATTTCTACTTCAAGTAGTACATCCAAAGTAGGCTAATAACAAAATTTCTCTTAGTCATTTAGGAATCCAGACTATTAGAGGTTTCATTACGCAGTGTTCTGTGACTGTTGAGGCAGGAATTAAAAATACGTGATCTTCACACAGATCCTTAAGGTTTCTTCCCAAGTGATCTAAGTTACTTTGACTCACAGGGGCTTTTTTGTACAAAGCAAGTTATACAGCCATATCTACTTCAAAGCAGGAGTAGAAATGCATATCATGATATAACCAGAAGATACTGGAAATATTCATAAGTGTCTTTGATGACAGCCACAATGTACAAATGAAACAGCGTTGGATTGAAGTGGGGAGATCACATAAAGACCTGACTGCCTTTAATCACTTTCAAAGCTAGCTCAGCTTTTAGAAGTGGCTCCTTCTCTGCTATCAGAAGATGATGGAGCTGATGAGACACTTAGCCTTTGTGCTCACAGGAATGGGGCTGGGTTCTGACTGTCCACATAGGTAGGCTGGCTGGTTCTACTTAGGTGAGTTTGTTTGGGATGGATTCGTCCCTGGGCTTTCAGATCCTAGACAAACACTAGATGAAAATATTCCTGATTGATGAATAGACAAATGAGGATGTAGAGTTGGTAGGGAATCTAAATTAGATCTGTGGATGAAAACAATCAGACTTATGTTGGAACAGGAAACAAAAAAAAATCACATGAGAGCTCTAGGGAGTTGAGTTTAGTGATCCATAATGGTCATGGAATGCTGGGCTTCATTGTAGTACAAAGAGGACAGAAATAAACTGTGAAAAATAATGCAAAAAAGGAGACAGGAAAGAAGTACCTATACATGAAAAAGGCTGGTTTCAGAGGGCTGGATTCAGGAGAATGGCTGCTTTCTATAACTTTAAGTCAAAAGATGAAGAAAAGTCACCTGGATCCCTGTGGAAGGGTGTCCTGCACGAAGCCACTTATTAGAGAGAAAACTTCAGCATCTCTTCCACAGATGAGTGGTACTTAGGCTCAAAGACCAGTGTGGAAGCATTGGGGTTCGGGGAGATCAGTGGTCACTTCAGAGCAACAACGAAGAGTTGCACTTCAACTTGACATTCAAATTCAATGCTGAAATTCAACATTAGCCAAGATTCTGGTTGAGACAACAGGCATAAAACAAATACGTGCAGTACTATGAGATAAATGGAATAAGATGAGAATTCTGTGAATAAAATTTTGAATGGTGGTGTTGCAGTGAAGACATTATTCAGGGGAGACTTCCTGGTGGCAATAAGATAAAAACCATCTTAAAAATATGTAAGAGTTGTGGCCTAGCGGTCCATTGCAGACATGGGATACATCACAAGGAAGGAGCAAGGTGGCAGAGTGAGAATCAGGGAGCATCATCACTGGGTGTGCTTATTGAGCAACAAGGTCTTCAATACAGCTGGAACCTAAGTACAAGGCAAACAGGAGCAGGATGCATGCTGGACAAGGAAGCAGGGACCAAATCACAAAATCCCTCTGATACCATGAGGAAGAATTTGGATGCTTCTCTGTTGTCTTTGTCCATCTGGGCTCTATAAGAAACTACCTTAGCCTAGGTAATTAATAAATAGTACAAATTTATTTCTCACAGTTCTGGAGGCTGGGAAGGTCAAAGTGCTGGCAGATTCAGTGTCTAGTGAAGGCTTGCTCTCTGCTTCACTGAAGGCACCTCTGGCTACATCTTCACATAATGGAAGTGTCAATGGTGCTCCCTTCCACCCCTTTTATAAGGGCACTAATCTCATTCTTAGGGTACAGCCCTCATGACATAAACACTCCCCAAAGGCCTCACCTTCTCATACCACCACAATGAGCATTTAGTTTTAACAAGCATTTTTGAGGAATACATTCAGACCATGGCATTTGTAGATCAGAGGTCACAGACAAATTATGGACTGATTTTGATTCTTTTATAATTTATTTGGACAACACACATTACTTAAAAATGGAAAAATCAGTTAAAATTTTGTATCAAACAAATCTAATTTTTGCTTTTTCTAGAAAAATGAGAAGATCTGGCAATATAGTGTCTGTAATCAGATATGGTAAAAATTTCCTGGAGGCAAAAGTTGTACTTTTTTGGATAGGGAAGATCCATTTCTAGTTCCCCACAGTCCCTGCTACTTTCTACTAATTTTCCAACTGGCGGCCAGATTCTCTCTCTCCTTTTACAGTGTGGCCCTTGTAGTGAGCAAAACAGATGAGAAATATTCAGATTCCTGCATTCAAAGTATGAGTCGCTTTCAACATGTATATCCTTGAGTTGGTCATTTGGTCTCTCTGGTTTCACTTTTCTCAAATCCAGACTACTTTATTTCTAAGGTCCTTTCCTGACTCATTGTGCTGTCATCTATTATAATTAAAACAGTGATGCAAATTGCAGTAGCAGTTTTCATATACATTTGTCACAGTCCCTGTGAGATAAATACTATGTTTCTGTTTGAACAGATCAATAAGGCCTAGAGAGGCCAAGAAATAAGTTTGGTGCTTTTTCTCCCATACCACATTTCATCACTCTGCTGTGCTTGAATTTCTCTCTTGCTGATATTCCCCAGGGTTGGTGTGCAATGATTAAAATAATGAAATGCAATCAGCTGGCATGTGTGAGATAAAAATGTGTGAGACACAACTCTACAGCAATGGGACAGATTCCACATGAAAAACAAAAAATAGCCATATGCATTTTTCAAACCTCATTTTTCTTGCAAGATGTTTTGGCATCGTGGGCAAGAAGGAGCCAACTAAGCTTCACAAGAAGGTTTTTACTCACTACTTTTCAGGCAATTTATCCAAGCATGAAATCTGTGAAGCTATTTTGTAATCAGTCTGAAAACAAATTTTCAGTCTCTAGATGTAATAAAGCCTGGAGTAGTTAGAGAGAGAGTATGTATGCGGAATGCAAATGTGCATGGTTCCATGTATACAAGGGGCTTGGGATCTTCCTATACATCCTTCTGAAGGGAAGCAAGCCAGACTTCGATGGTGGAATTGCTGTATTCCTCATCATAACCAACAAAGTAATCAGAATACCAACATTGCAAGTCACATCCAGCAACCACGTGTGCTTTATATGCACGTGAATTTGATGCTGGTGGAAAGAAAAGCCTGATATGCAAAAGAATTGTAGGCTTTTCACTTTGTGAGAGACAGACCAGAGCCAAGAGCTTATCTCTCCTGTTTATTCAAGAAAAGTGTGAACTAATAGATAATTATGGTAATGATATTAACTATCCCAGACAGGAAGGCTGGGAAAAAAATAAGCTTAGCATGGGATTATACATTACCTCTCAGACAGGACAAAAGGAATTGCTCAGGTATCTTTATTACTATGTAGAGAAACATAATGTTATTATAATGCGCTTGTGAATTAAGATAATTGGTGAATATTATTTTGCTGAAGAGCCCCTGTCTGCCTGTGATAATGAGTGGTAGAAAGGCATCCTGAATTGAAATCTAGGTAATTTGCATCCGTCACTTTCTTCTGGTGATCACTCCAGCGATCAACTCCAGACCGACAGGCTTCTGTCCTTTTGACCATAGTCTTACACCATCCTTCTTTCCAAGGCTCTTCCTCTGTTATGGATCGCCAATGTTGCACAGTTTTAAAGAATCAAGACTCTTTGACTCCACTGTAGAGAAGCCTAAGATAGAATCTCTCTACTGCCAAATAAGAAATAGAAATGTACAGAAATGTAGTGTGAACCCAAGACAAACTAACATAATTTTGACTTCTTTGAGACAAAGTCTTTGATTAAAGGCCAAAACAATTTCCTGTTGGAATTGGGAAAATAAGGATCTTTCTAAGTTCTCTGGTCAATCTGGAGTTTATGTTAAAGCTGCTTTCTCTGTGATCACTTGACATATAAGCTTATTATTCCTTTTCCTGGGCCCCACACCCACTTCTTGAACCAGACTTTAGAGAAAACATGTTTCATTGTAATTTCTCTAACAATTAAAGGAATGTTCTTCATTCCTTTAATCCCAGCTTGCTCCCATTTCGACCCTGCTTATTTTCTTTTCATCATCGCTCCCTCTTATTTTAATTTCCTTAATTGGGTAACACTTCTTTTTCATGATCCTTTTCTCTGATCCTAAAAATCCTGAATCTTCATTTTTTTTTTCTTCTGCAAGTCAACTTCTAACTCATTATGCATGAGAATTTTCTTTTAAGGAAGAGAAGAGACTTCTGGTAAAATTGTAAAATCAAATTCATATTTTGACACACTGCCTCTGCTTTAAAATGCAGATGTGACAGATAAAATATGGAAATAAAAGGAAAAATACTAAAATTGAACCATTTGTAACTGCAATTTTATAGGTTATAATGGTAAAATTTTAGGAATTTTGTGAAGTGTATCTTAAAATATGACTGAAGAAATGTGATAAACTTCCTTGACTATTAGCAAGGAATGACTACTCAGTTCTAGGCCCGGAAGCAGGTAGTAACTTACGTGAGACTCAGGGATTCCAGAATATTCTGTGGAAGTTAGAGGATGAGCACAAATTTCTTACTTGAAGCCAGGCACTGGACTCCATTATCACCCCAAGGAATTTATTTATTATTTAGTAGCACAGGAGTTTGAACTCAGGGCTTCACAGTTGCTAAGCAGTTGCTCTACCACATGAACCACACCTCCAGCCTTTTGTACTCTGGTTATTTTGGAGATAGGGAATTGCTTTTTGCCCCAGCAGGCCTGGTCCACAATCTTCCTATTTTACACTTCCCACTGTTGCTGGGCTGACAGGCACACACCACCACACCAGTCTTTTTTCAAATGACATAGGGTCTTACAAACTTTTTGCCTGGGTTGGCATAGAACTTTGATCCTCCCAATCTCAGCTTCCCAAATAGCTAGGTTTACAGAGTGAGCCACCAGCGCTCAGCTGGCATTTCTTTCCTTTTTTTTTTTTTTTTTTGCCTTCGGTGGTAGTAGGACTCCAAGGCAATTCTTAACTGTCTTTATGAAGCTGTGTTCTGGACTGTCTTTATGATCTGATGGAAGCACTTTCAATACTGTTAGAATGAGGGAAAGCAGAGAAGGAGAGAGAGAAACTGAAAACAAATTCCAGTCATTTAAAAGTAAACCTTCAAATCAATAACTATAAGCCTACAAACTAATATAAGGATAAGAAAAATGTGAATTCATTACAAATGAGCTAAATTTATAATAAATTATAATGATAAATGCTTAGGTATACATCATACCACCTCATTTAATCTTTATATTTTGCCATATTTTCTTCATATATATAATATTTAAGGAAAAAAAACCATAGATACAGATAACAAGTGTTCCTTAGTAATGATTATATTAATCACAAGTGATGAAAGGCCAGGTAACACATAAACCACATTTGTCCACTTCTTAGCAAAGCCTCCCTTACCTCTGAATCATTTACCTATGGAGGGTGGAATGAGTCAGAGGGATTGTGAGATGGCGACGGTGTAAGTTAATTTTATTAACTTAGTTTCACAAAGACTTTGAGTGGTGTATGTTTAAGGCATGCAAGGAGAAAAAGAAAGCATAAATTTTATCAAAAATAAAGATTCATTAAACAAAAGTAACAGAAATTTAAAAGAATAAATTAGGAAGCCTGGAAAACATTAAAAAATTACAGTTTTTTCAAATTTTGTACTTGCAAGGGGAATTAATGAATTAGAAGTTAATAATGAAGAATTCATCCAGAACACAGCACAGAGAAACAAAGGCATATGAACATTAGAGCACATTAAAGGTATAACACGTTTTAGGATGAATGGGACCACACTGTGCCGTTATGTACATTTTGACCCCCCTGGATAGCATCCTCAAAAGCTACGCTGTATTTAAAGAAAATTTACATATATAAGTAGAATTATGTAAAACATGCAAGGAACTAATAAACAGTAGCATCAAGAAAAGCTGTTTCTTCTGAAGTACAATGGGGGTCAAGGTGAAAAAATGTCACACTGCTACCATCTCACAATTTCTTTGGCTCATTCCACCCTCCTTAAAAAGCAATTATGGGGTGAGAAGGATTTGTTAGGGTGCAGTCATATGCAGTCTATTTGTTACCTGATCTTCAATTGCTTGTAATTAACATAATCTTCATTAAAGCAAACATGTTAACTGTATCTATGTTTTTTTTCCCTTAAATATTATATACATAAAGAAAGCATGGAACAATGTTAAGATTTATTGGGGTAACTTGATGGGTAACTGAGCATTGATCATTTTAGTCTTATTATTATACTTCTTTTACAATGGAAATGTTTCATTTGCAAATAAATTTATGAAATAAAAAAGAATAAGCAGTTGTGTAGCTGGCATGACAGTTCAGAGCACTGGATCCAGACCCTTGTCTTGAAACGCTGCTATCAGGCCCACCACAGTGAAACTCAGTGCTGGACAAAGCCCAACCCTATCACCAAGCCAATGTCTGAGGATAAAGTCAACAGAACTGCACCAGGCTGGTGGCCTCTGCACCCCTCACTCAACCTCAGTACCAGAGCAAGGAAAAAGATTCCACTTTCTGGGGAACAGGGCATGAAACTTAGGACAGGTCTTTGTTTTGGAGCCCAGTGCCAGGCTCACCATGGTGAGATCCAGCACCTCCCGTACACAAATCAGAGCTCACAGATGGAATCTTTAGACTAGGATTGACATCAGGCAGAGACCTGATGCACGTTTCAGCCTTCATCATGTCCAGACAGCGAAAACCTCTGTAGGTAAGACATTCAGGTACAACCCAGCTTAGTGTCAACCTTGGTGGCCAAGGGACTATTTTTACCACCCATTTCCCAACCTAAGGCAGCACACTTATCACCAGGTGAGTCCTCACAGGTGGGGTTCTAGAACATCCCTGATACCAGATAGAGACCTTTTCTCCAGCAGCATGTGTTTTGACCTACATCACTGCCAGCTGCAGCCTGAGAACTGGTGAACCTACAAGACAGGTCCTTGCAGCTGTGAGATGCAGATGCAATCCAGTTTAACTTCACTGTAGGTGGCCAAGGGACTGCTTTCACCACCACTACCCCAACTTTAGGCAGCCTAGTGCAGTACGAAACCCCATATACTGAGGCAGAACAGAATGATAAGCACAGCATTTTGCCCAAGAACTTAATGCTGGGCTGCTAAAACCTAACAAATTGGGCAGATCCTAAGAGCCCCCATCCCCTGCTTGCTTGTGGACAAGGTCCCTGGAATAGTTTCTGTGCTAGGAAGTCATATGGCCCTAGTGTACTGGACTTCTATGGCAGGTAGCATCACTTGTGGCAGGTTGCACCAGCCTTGGAGCCACAAGTCCACCTTGGCATAGCCAGTATCAATGTGGGACTTCATCTTATCCCAGTATTATGCTGGTTTTGGCAGGCTGTGGCCATTCTATGTCACAGGTATGACAGAAGCCTGAGGTTGGCTCATCTACAGTGACTGCCCAGTCAGACAGAATCTTGCAGTGTCTTTCCATGGGCCATTAAGTGTGGCTGAAGCATCTGGACTTACTCTCACCACAGAGAGAGGCTTGCAGGGATAAACTAATCTTTCTAGGTGTTCTCCTGTTTTTTGTTTTGTTTTTGTTTTTCTGTACATTATTTGGGGAAAAACCTGGTCTTGGATTTCCCTCTAGTACTGCAATAGTGACAACATGCCAACAGTAGACACCCAGAAAATCTGCGCCTGGGTGACATACAATGCTGAAATAATGAAAGTAACTATATGCTCAAGAAAATAAATAGCTGTCTAGAATTTCTGGGATGACAGACACAAACATAGCCAGATTAGGAAAGGGTGAAATAAAATATTTCAAGCAGACAGAATTAAAGAAATACAGAATTAGCCCTACCAATATCAGGTAAAACAGACTTTAAATCAAAAGCAGTGAGAAGGCATAAGGAAGATCATTACACAATGGCAAAGGCATGAATTCAGCAGGAGGAAATAGCAATTCTAAATACATATGCACTGTGTTAGTCAGCTTTTCATAGCTGTGACAAATACCATACTGACAAACACAATTTATTTGATTTATTTATTTTTATTTTTTATTTTTTGGACCATTGTGATAAAAAGTATGACTTTAGGCTCCTGTCTCACCTCTGCCATTTACTTGCCGTGTGCCACTTTACCTTTTGGAGCTTCCATGACTTCATCTGTGTGCAGGTAACTACGATGGTATCTGCCTTGCCTTAGAGGGCTACTGTGAAGACTGAAGAAAGGAGGTAGTGTGTCTATCTTTATTCTTATTTCTTTATTTTTTTTATTGTTTTATTATTCATATGTGCATACAAGGCTTGGGTCATTTCTCCCCCCTGCCCCCACTCCCTCCTTTACCACCCACTCCGCCCCCTCCCTCTTCCCACCACCCCCTCAATACCCAGCAGAAACTATTTTGCCCTTATCTCTAATTTTGTTGAAGAGAGAGTATAAGCAATAATAGGAAGGAACAAGGGTTTTTGCTGGTTGAGATAAGGATAGCTATACAGGGAGTTGACTCACATTGATTTCCTGTGCATGTGTATTACCTTCTAGGTTAATTCTTTCTAATCTAACCTTTTCTCTAGTTCCTGGTCCCCTTTTCCTATTGGCCTCAGTTGCTTTTAAGGTATCTTCTTTAGTTTCTCTGAGTTAAGGGCAGCAAATGCTAGCTAGTTTTTTAGGTGTCTTACCTATCCTCACCCCTCCCTTGTGTGCTCTCGCTTTTATCATGTGCTCAAAGTCCAATCCCTTGTTGTGTTTGCCCTTGATCTAATGTCCACATATGAGAGAGAACATACGATTTTTGGTCTTTTGGGCCAGGCTAATCTCACTCAGAATGATGTTCTCCAATTCCATCCATTTACCAGCGAATGATAACATTTCGTTCTTCTTCATGGCTGCATAAAATTCCATTGTGTATAGATACCACATTTTCTTAATCCATTCGTCAGTGGTGGGGCATCTTGGCTGTTTCCATAACTTGGCTATTGTGAATAGTGCTGCAATAAATAGGGGTGTGCAGGTGCCTCTGGAGTAGCCTGTGTCACAGTCTTTTGGGTATATCCCCAAGAGTGGTATTGCTGGATCAAATGGTAGATCAATGTTTAGCTTTTTAAGTAGCCTCCAAATTTTTTTCCAGAGTGGTTGTACTAGTTTGCATTCCCACCAGCAGTGTAAAAAGGTTCCTTTCTCCCCACATCCTCGCCAACACCTGTTATTAGTGGTGTTGCTAATGATGGCTATTCTAACAGGGGTGAGGTGGAATCTTAGTGTGGTTTTAATTTGCGTTTCCTTTATTGCTAGAGATGGTGAGCATTTTTTCATGTGTTTTTTGGCCATTTGAATTTCTTCTTTTGAGAAAGTTCTGTTTAGTTCACTTGCCCATTTCTTTATTGGTTCATTAGTTTTGGGAGAATTTAGTTTTTTAAGTTCCCTATATATTCTGGTTATCAGTCCTTTGTCTGATGTGTAACTGGCAAATATTTTCTCCCACTCTGTGGGTGTTCTCTTCAGTTTAGAGACCATTTCTTTTGATGAACAGAAGCTTTTTAGCTTTATGTGGTCCCATTTATCTATGCTATCTCTTAGTTGCTGTGCTGCTGGGGTTTCGTTGAGAAAGTTCTTACCTATACCTACTAACTCCAGAATATTTCCTACTCTTTCCTGTATCAACTTTAGAGTTTGGGGTCTGATATTAAGATCCTTGATCCATTTTGAGTTAATATTGGTATAGGGTGATATGCATGGATCTAGTTTCAGTTTTTTGCAGACTGCTAACCAGTTTTCCCAGCAGTTTTTGTTGAAGAGGCTGCTATTTCTCCATCATATATTTTTAGCTCCTTTGTCAAAGACAAGTTGGTTATAGTTGTGTGGCTTCATATCTGGGTCCTCTATTCTGTTCCACTGGTTTTCATGTCTGTTTTTGTGCCAGTACCATGTTGTTTTTATCGTTGATGCTTTGTAATATAGTTTGAAGTCAGGTATCGTGTACCTCCAGCACTGTACTTTTGACTGAGTATTGCCTTGGCTATTCGTGGCCTCTTGTGTTTCCATATAAATTTCAAGGTAGATTTTTCAATCTCTTTAATGAATCTCATTGGAATTTTGATGGGAATTGCATTAAACATGTAGATTACTTTGGGGAGTATCGACATTTTACTATGTTGATTCTACCAATCCATGAGCATGGGAGATCTCTCCACTTTCTACAGTCTTCTTCAATCTCTTTCTTCAGAAGTGTATAGTTTTCCTTGTAGAGGTCATTCACATCTTTTGTTAGGTTTACACCTAGGTATTTGATTTTTTTTGAGGCTATTGTAAATGGAATTGTTTTCATACATTCTTTTTCAGTTTGCTCATTGTTAGTGTATAGAAATGCTAATGATTTTTCTATGTTGATTTTATATCCTGCTACCTTGCTATAGCTATTGATGATGTCTAGAAGCTTCTGAGTAGAGTTTTTTGGGTCTTTAAGGTATAGGATCATGTCATCTGCAAATAGGGATATTTTGACAGTTTCTTTACTTATTTGTATTCCTTTTATTCCTTCTTCTTGCCTAATTGCTCTGGCTAGGAATTCTAGTACCATGTTGAATAGGGGTGGAGATAGTGGGCATCCTTGTCTCGTTCCTGATTTTAGAGGGAATGGTTTCAGTTTTCCTCCATTAAGTATAATGCTGGCTGTAAGTTTGTCATATATAGCTTTTATAATGTTGAGGTACTTTCCTTCTCTTCCTAGTTTTCTTCGAGCTTTTATCATGAAATGGTGTTGGATTTTATCAAAGGCTTTTCCTGCATCTATTGAGATGATCAAGTGGTTTTTGTTTTTGCTTCTGTTAATGTGGTTTATTACGTTTATTGATTTTTGTATGTTGAACCACCCCTGCATTCCTGGGATGAAGCCTACTTGTTTGTGGTGAATGATCTTTTTGATGTGTTCTTGAATTCTGTTTGCCATTATTTTGTTGAGGATTTTTGCATCAATGTTCATTAAGGAGATTGGCATATAGTTCTCCTTTTTGGAGGTGTCTTTGCCTGGTTTTGGGATAAGTGTAATACTGGCTTCATAAAATGTGTTAGGCAATTTTCCTTCCCTTTCTATTTCGAGGAACAGTTTAAGGAGGGTTTGTGTCAGTTCTTCTTTAAAGGTCTGATAGAATTCAGCAGAGAATCCATCAGGTCCTGGACTTTTCTTTTTGGGGAGATTCTTGATTGCTGCTTCAATTTCATTTTGTGTTATTGATCTATTCAGTTTATTAACGTCCTCTTGGTTCAGTTTTGAATGATCATATGTATCTAGAAATCTGTCCATTTCTTCAAGCAGACAGAATTAAAGAAATACAGAATTAGCCCTACCAATATCAGGTAAAACAGACTTTAAATCAAAAGCAGTGAGAAGGCATAAGGAAGATCATTACACAATGGCAAAGGCATGAATTCAGCAGGAGGAAATAGCAATTCTAAATACATATGCACTGTGTTAGTCAGCTTTTCATAGCTGTGACAAATACCATACTGACAAACACAATTTATTTGATTTTTATATTGTTGTTCTGGGTATGGGTATATTTTAGCATTTACAAAAGTTCTTACAATGTATCAAATATATCATACTGGAAGTACCGCCTTGCTTCTCTCTCCCACCACCCCCCCCCATGACAAACACAATTTAAAGAAGAAAGATTTATTTTGGCTCACAGTTTCGGAGGTTTTAGGCCATGGTCACTTGACTCCATTGTTTCGGGACCCATGGTGAGGCAGAGCATTGTGTCAGGGAGCATGTCGCAGAGCAGGGCGTTCACTTCACAGCAGAGGAGACAGGATATATCTTTCCAGAGCACGCCCCAGGACTTACTTCCTCCAGCTGGGTCCCATATCTTATTTTCTACCACGTCCAATAATGCCATCACATTCTGAAGCCATCAAGTGATTGATTCATTGATTCAGGATCCAATCATTTTCCAAAAACCATCAGGTGGAAACCAGGTCTTTAATACATGAACTTTTTGGGAACATTTCAGATTTGTTATCAGAGCACCCAATGTATAAAGAAAGTATCAGTAGTCTTAGTGAGAGACTGGCTCCAATACAATAATAGTTGGTGATTTTAACAGCTCACATACAGCGATGCGCAGATCATCCAGGCAGGAATTCATCAGAGTTAAGCTGCATTCTAGATCCAGTGGAAGTAACAGATATCTGTAGCACATTCCATTGAATGGCTACCAAACACATACTTTTCTTACCAGCACATTCTCCAGTATACATAATACGATAGGCCATGAAACAACAAGTCTCAATAAATGCAAAAATACTGAAATGATATTGAGTCCCTTCTCTGACCACAATGCAATAAAACTAGAAATTAGCTACAAGAAACACTTTGGAAGCTATACAAATACATGGATATGTCTAGACAACCAATAAATCAAGGAAGAAGACAAGAGGAAATTAAAAAATTTCTTGAAACAGATGAAAACAAAGACAACAAAGCAAAACCCATGGTATATACCCAAAACAGTACCATGAAGGCAGTTTATAGCAATCAGTGCCCACATAAAAAAAAGTAAAATGATCTCTGCCAGGTGTGGTGGTATATGCCTGTAATCCCAGCACTCAAGAGACTGAGGCAAAAGCTATGGAAACAACTCAAATGTTGTACAACTAATGAAAGGAACAAGAAAATGTGTAATACACACACAATGGAGTTTTACTCAGCCGTAAGGAATAATGACATGTGGTTTGAAAGTAAATGGATACCACTGGAGGACATCATGTTAAGTGAAATACACCAGGTTCAGAAACACAAGGACCACATGTTATCTCTCATATGTAGGTGATAGATTCAAAGATAAACATATACAGAAAAACAAGCATGATCATATACAAACTCATATGTGGAACATGTTTGTAGCAGTGGAACTACTCTATGGAACTCGGGGAAAGAGGGAAAGGAAAAGAAAATGACAAAGCATCAACAATATCATAAAACAACATCTGTGCTGGTAGAGGATATAAAGATGTGTATTGAAAGCCATTGAAAATGGGAGGGTGTGGAAGTGAAGGTGTAAGGGAGAGTAATGGAAGGGGTGGAATGGAGCAAAGTAAAGTACACCCACAGCAGGGATACAGTGAGAAACTGCTTTGAACATTGACTTAGAAGTTAATGATGAAAGACAGACCTGTAAAACAGGTACCGTGTCTGGGGGTATTAGTTGGATGGGGGGAGGGTGAATGAAGGAGATTAAGGTGATGGTCCCTGGTTGATGGACTTCATATGCGAAATAGAACAATGAAATCTCTTGCAATTGCTTGAAGTAGGGTGGGAAGGAGGTTGAGGAGGAGAGATGGTGGGGCAATCTAACTAATGTACAAAGTAAGCGTATTTGGAATTACCACAATGAATCCCCCTGTAGAACAAATATATCCTAACAAAGATTTTTTAAAAGACACTGAGGCAGGAAGATGGACAATTTGAGGGTAACCTGGACTACACAGTGAATTCCAGGCCATCTTAGGCTTTATAGTGAGACTGTATCCAAAAAAAGAGCTGAGCATGGTGGCTTATACCTGTAATCCCAGTTACTTGGAGGCAGAGACTGGGAGGATCACAACTTGAGGCCAGCTTTAACAAAAAGCATGACCCCATCTCAACAAACATGGTGAGTATGATGTTTTATATATATATATATATAATCCCAGCTTTGCAGGAGGCATAGGTAGCAGGATCTCAGTCTGAGGCCAGCCCAGGCAAAAACAGCAGATCGTATCAAAAAAATAACTAAAGCAAAAAGGGCTGGAGGCAAGTGGTAGCGCTCCTGCATAGCAAGCACAAGGACTTGAGTTCAAACCAAAGTGCTACCAAAAAATCAAAAAACAAAAAAAGTGGAAAGATCTCATATAAAGAAAAATTAACAACCTATCACTACATCCTAAGGAACTAGAGAAACAAGAACAAATCAAGCCCAAAATTACTAAAAGTAAAGAAATAGATCAAAACAAAAATAAAGTGGGGACTAAAAATGAAATAGAAAACCCCAAAAGATCAGTGAAACAAAGAAAGAATAGCCACTTCTGCTTATAAAAATATGGGGACTAAATGAACAGATAAATGATTATACACATCAAATATCAGAATGAGGCACCTTCTTTGGGTCCCCCAATTTTGAGACTTACCACTCAATTGTAATTTAGGCAGATCATTTTCGAATATCATAATGGATTTATTTCTCCAGCAGCCAATGGAAGTAGCAATTTCTGGGCCAAAGGCAGCCAACGCAGATGGGCTCTGACAAATGAGCCCGACAGATTTGCATCAATTAGATGAGTAGTTCTTTTCAGAGGCCTAGAGACTAGACCTCACTAACCATGCTCCTATCCCACGGATTTACCTTTATGCAAATCATTTCTCAGTATCCAAAATAGTGGCTAAAATTGAATCTGTGTTTTGTCCTAGAACGCCCTTCCAGGAATTGCAGTAGCTGCCTATAAATCTCTGTACATGTTAAGTGGGCCCCATTCCATAGGAAAGCTCATTTTAATTAAGACAACGGTTGTCACAGCAACATTGATACAGCTCTGAGGTGGAATGACTTTCTGTGCATAGTGATTGAGTAAAGCAATTTCCCTTCGCAGACAATTTAGAACTTATGAACACCTGAGAATTGGGTGTCCTTGGACCACTCTGTGTAAGAAAGTGCAACCTATGTTTCAAATGAGGAATTTACACCAATTTTTAGAACACAAGATTTGCGTATGTAATTCTTGATAACTTTTAATGGCTCCCTATTGCCACTAAACTTCTGAACTTAAAACCTGGTATTCCAGGTCTTTCTGGACTTGCCTCTCCCAATCCCTCCACTAAGGCCTCAAACTTCACTACCCTGTACGTTAATCCACAATACTTTCCTGCTGCTGTTCATTTGCTCCTTTGTATTCCACCTGTTTGTTAAAATCCTATTCTACCTTTTTGTTTGTTTGTTTTGTTTTGAGACTTGTTTCAAAACAAACAAACAAAAGGATCAAGGTAAAAAGCAGAAGGATCAAGGCTGGCCTTGATCCTTCTGCCTCAGCCTCCTGGGTGCTAGAATTACAGGCATGCACCACCATTTTGGGTTTCTGTCTTACTTTTGAGAATGAACTGTACTCTTTCCTGATCTCCTTCAATTAAATATGACCACTTCTTTCTGCAAATATGTATTTTAAAAGTGATGGCAGTTGCATTTACCAAGCAATGATGACACATGGATCTTTGTATGATTGCACTTAATGAATTTTGTTTAGTATAATTCTCATGATGATCATTTGGGATAGGTATTAATTTTCTATGGTGCTTTCTCCTTCTCTAGCCATTGGCTGAATACAAAGAGCAGAGGCTGGAAAACTATGACCTATGAGCCAAATCTGGCCTCTGCCTGATTTCATAAATAAAGTTTTATTCAAACATAGCCATGTCCTTTCATTTACATATTGCCTATGGCTGTTTTTGTACTACAATGGCAGAGTTAATACATGGGTTACAAAGCCTGAATTATTTGCTGTATGGCTCTTTACAGAAAAATTTTGCCAACATCTGAACTAAGTCAGTGATGGAACTACAAGATGGAAGAATCAGGTCCCTGGACCCAAACACCTCATCCCTCCACCCTAAAAATCTGCATTGAGCTGTAACAGAAATAAGAAACAAGTTGTTATTCGGTTATACCAAATCTTTCTGGGTATTTGTTCCAATAGTTAGCCTTACCTCACTCATATAAGAGGGAGGCAAGGATGCTAACCTTTCCTGACGCCAATCAAGTGATTCCTCTTTCTATGATATAGGAACATGTGATGACTGTTCAGTCTCCTCTTGGCTTCAGAATATCTTTCTAAATTACAAATGAGGATAAGGGAAATTCTAAGACCTCATCAGGAATATGCTCAATGAAACAAGTTTGATGAAGGCTATGGTGCCTGAATAGCTTATGATTTAAATAAGTAAAAAAACACTAGAAGGGAAAAAGGCCTCAATAACTACCAAGCATATGCTTGGTTGGGTTCCAATGCAAAAGGACAAGTTGAGAAAATCTGTGAAACTCCTTGAAGTCAGGTTCCTCCAGAATTCAAGAAACTGAAACTGAAAAGCAGATGTTCATTCTGCCCCATCTTCTCTGTTGGAGGAACACTGTGACATTCTTCTGTCTCTCCAATTAGAAACAGTAGGGAAAGGAACTCAGAGATCAAAATGGACTTTTCCATAATCTCTGACATATTGGAAGTGACTACAATGTCCTAATGGAGCCTGAATAAATTAAGGATCATTACCAGTCTATCTTTGGACTGTATATGCTTTGAAAGAATTTACTGATCTACACATTCTCCAACAGTGGCCATTGAGGTTCTTTGCTCATTTTGTTCCTTGGGATGGTGAAAAGACTTTAATCCTTCCACTTGTTGTTCCTTTGCTTCAATCGGACACAGTGATCTTGGAATCATAAAGCTAGTTATAGATTAACTGATCCGAGCTTCTCAGTTTCACGGAACCATCAAAGTTCAGCTTGGACAACTGTTGCTAAGATTATTTATGAAGGCCCCACCTAAACACACTCCATGAAAAATACAAGCATAAGTGGGTACTGACCACAGTGCACTTTTTCTTCTGATCTTCCCTTTGTCTAGATGAGCGGTTGCAAATTGGTAGCTACATTCCTCCTACAGACATGTTTTAAGTGATCCACAGAGAATTTTTACATCAGAAAAATTTCACACAAAATCCCAGGTATGAACTTTAAAAACTAGGCTTGTATTCCCATGCATTAACAATGCCCTTTCCAGCTTGTGTGTTTCCCAACACTCCTTGCCTTACGCCAAGCCTGCTTCAGTCTTTCACATCACTTTCCTGGTATCTGAAGGCATTGGAGCTCCTCCTCCCAGTCCTTGGCAACTCACTGTCTCTTCTACTTGTCTCATATTTTTAAATAGAAAGACAATTGAATTTGGAGTCAGATAACCTGGACTGGCATCTTAGAGCTACCATTATGTGACCTCGAGTGTAAATTATTTGGTATCTCTACATTTCATTGTTTATAAAACTCCTAAAGCAAGAGACAGAAAATTCAGAAGATTAACCAAGGGAATGCATAGAAAAGCCTGCCTTAGTTTAAGACCCTCACCTTCTCTTGCAGGATCATTGCATCAATCTCCATCCTGGTCACTTGCATCTAGTCTCTCCACTTTTCCATCCCATAATTTTGAATGTTTCAATTATTCAAAACATGTTGAGCACAAACTCTGTGCCTGACACAGGACTGGGGATTTAGTGGTCAATGAAAACAGAGTCAGTCTGTATCCTTATGAAGCTTATAGTTCTGGGAGGAGAGGCAGACATGGATCAAACAATCATATACATAAATGTAAAATTGTCATGACAACAAGTGGTGTGAAGGACATGACCTTGGGAGTGAGAGAACATATTATGAAGTCCTTGACAAGGCCCATGAGGTCAGATGAGGCTCTCATGAGGAGTGTTGTTAGAGATGAAATCTGAAAGTAAGAAGGAAAAGGGGGTGAGAAGAATATTCTAGGCACCAGGAACTGCATGTGCAAAGGCTGTGTAGAAGAAAAAACATGAATATAAGGTGCTAGAAGAAACCCAGTGGGACAAAGGGAAAAGGAAGAAGAGAGAGTGGGGGCATGAGATTGAAGATGGAGGTAAGGATCACATTGCACTGTGGGCCATGCCCAGGAACTTTTTTTTTTTTAAGTCTTAAAGATAGTGGGAAAGCCAAAATGGTGGGACATGATCAAATTCACTTTATGAAAAGGTAATTGTATTTGCAGTATAGAAGTCAAATGGGAAGAAACACTGGTTTAACCCTATTGAAATTGCCATTTCCAGACTTTCTTCAACCTAGGAGATATGGTAACACCTGATAGAATAAAGTCAGGTAGAACAGTTAGGAGACCAGGGAGGAATGACCATAGTTTAGAATAGGATAGGAAATGTAAATAGAAAGAAATGGACATAGCTGGTAGCTAAGAGGATGTGTTAAATATTTAAGTATGTGATAGGTATTTAAAATCAATGAATACTTGTAGTGATATGGGTGTGTCAAGGGCAACTCCTAGATATGTGTGCCTTACTGGAAAGTGGTGTTGCTGTTGAGGAGGGTGCACTGGCACATGACCAGGTTTAGCAAGCTGGGATGACTCCACCTCAAGTTCAAAGTGCACTTCAAGTTCAACCAAGAAGGGATGGCCTATGATGTGTTTCTACAAATATATCTTGCGTTGACTTTGACTGAATTTCTGGGGCGCTGAGTGACCCTATACTATGTTTAATTAATTAAAGACTCCATATCTGAAACTTTTATAAGTTAACATCCCCAAAAAATATGTGGCATAGGCTAAGTCTAGTTTTTATGGGTAATATTTTTCCCCAAAGATGGCTTGTCTATTTCGGGAGCTCCATTCCATTCTTTCCCTTCTTTAGGCCTGAGTCCACATTTAAAAAGATAAGCATTAAAAACCTAGTTCCTTTCCCCCGAGCTCCACATGTTCATCTGAAACTTCATGGACTTCTCCTGGTATCCCCTTGCACCTAGTTTTTGATTTGATTACAGGCGATTCCTGTCATCAGAAGATTCCTTTAAACTGATCAAATTTAGTTGCCTGAAAAGTACTTTGTTACCTTGCATCCAACATTTCCATGTGTTTGGGTGAGCTCACTGGGCTGAAATACTCTAGTAAAAATTTTATATGTGATTAGTACAATTACTTTATAATGAAATATGACATGATGCTCCACCATTTGACATCAGCATACACCTGTTGTCACAGGAAGAAAAAGCCTCCAGACCAGTTGCTATCTGGCATTGGGCTTCAAGCTTATGGGAACATAAAAGTGGGTATATGTCCTGGGTCCTAAACTTGAAGTCCAATAGCAGGCAAGA
Source organism: Castor canadensis (assembly GCF_047511655.1). Taxonomy (NCBI): domain Eukaryota; kingdom Metazoa; phylum Chordata; class Mammalia; order Rodentia; family Castoridae; genus Castor; species Castor canadensis. The sequence continues at coordinate 66,868,599 of NC_133398.1, forward strand.
ACTGATTTATAGGAACCCAAGATGGACATCTCTATTTTCTAAACTTTATCACAACATCTACACCTAATAGTTGCTAAAAAAAAAGTCTGTGTAATTGGACAATGACCAAAAAAAATCATAATTGGAAAAGATGAAAATTCTTGTCATGTCCTTCATGGTAGGAAAAAATCCTGGGATTAGAACAGAGTTGCAAACAAGATTTTTTTTAAGACACAGAATGATTTGTAGTCTTAATACATCATCCATCTTAATATTCCATGATCTTTTACCCATCCATAAAATATACACCACAACAATGGTACCTAAGTTCTTATGTTTATGAGTAATTCATCTTCATTCAGATAACTTATACTGATTATCTGCTATGTGCAAGATATTTTTGCTAGGTTCAATGATGACTAAGACTCAGACTCTACTTTCAACTATTTTATAGTTTAATGGCAGGAGGTGGGGGCAGAAGTATGCAAATTAACTAAAATAAAAATAACCATTCTTTAGCAGATGCTTTCTTTTTTTTTTTTTTTTTTTTTTTTTTTTTTTTTTTCATTTTTCTTTTATTATTCATATGTGCATACAAGGCTTGGTTCATTTCTCCCCCCTGCCCCCACCCCCTCCCTTACCACCCACTCCACCCCCTCCCGCTCCCCCCCTCAATACCCAGCAGAAACTATTTTGCCCTTATCTCTAATTTTGTTGTAGAGACAGTATAAGCAATAATAGGAAGGAACAAGGGGTTTTGCTGGTTGAGATAAGGATAGCTATACAGGGCATTGACTCACATTGATTTCCTGTGTGTGGGTGTTACCTTCTAGGTTAATTCTTTTTGATCTAACCTTTTCTCTAGTTCCTGGTCCCCTTTTCCTATTGGCCTCAGTTGCTTTAAGGTATCTAGCAGATGCTTTCAATGTGCTAGGCTCTGTGCTAAGAATTTTTCATGAACTAGCTCATTTAATTCTCACACAATCTTGTGAAACTGCTATTGCCTCTATTTTGTCAATGGCAGCATGGAAGTGCAGAAAGGTAAAGACATAAAAGGTCACAGAAAGAGAAAGCACCAGAATCAAAATCAAATCTTTCTTCTTTTAAAATTTAAAATACACTAATAATACAAAGAGGTTTCATTGTGATAATTCCATAGATGCATACAGTGTCCTTTGAACAAGTTCACCCCCTCTATTACATTCCCACGCCCTTCCCTCTTTTTCAAACAGTGTTTGGTGGGGTTCATTATGCCGTCTTCATTTAAATATATATGCATATATGTAATGTACTTCAATCCTCCTCACCCCTGAGTTTTCTTTCCTTTCCTCTGTCCCCCTCCTTTTGGTCCTCCTGACAGTTCCCCTTTTACATTCACATCTCACTATCATCGTCACAATCATTTTGGGCCCAGGTTCTGTAAATGAGCAAGAATATGAGATATTTGGGGTTTTGAGGTTGGCTTATTTCTCTCAACATTATGACTTCAAGTTCCATCCACTTTCCTGCAAAGGCATCATTTCATTTTTCTTTCTGGCTGAGTAATGTACTGTAGTGTGTCTGGTGTGTGTGTGTGTGTGTGTGTGTGTGTGTGTGTGTGTGTGTGTGTGTAATATTTATCCATCCGTCATCGGGCACCTTCGCTGATTCCATGGTTTGTTTGCTATTATGAAGAGAGTTTCAACATACATGGGTGTGCAGGTATCCATCTTACACTTCTTCAGATTTATGCTCCTTCAGATATATGCCCAAGAGTGGTATGGCAAGGTCATAAGATAGATCTATTTTTAGTTTTCTGAGGAACTTCTATACTGATTTCCGTAGTGGTTGTGCTACTTTACATTTCTATATTCCTAGCATGTGGGTTCCTTTTTCCCTGTATCATAACCAGCATTTGTTGTTGTTTTCTTGACAATGGCCAATCTGACTAGGGTAGATGGAATCATGGTGTATTTATTTATTTATTTATTTATTTGTGTTTGGCACTTGGGGCTTGAACTCGGGGCCTCCTGCTTGCTAGGTGATTAGGGTAGTTTTTATTTGCATTTCCTTTTTGACTAAGGATGTTGAATATTTCTTCATGGATTTGTTGGACTTTTGTACTTCTTCTGAGAACTGTCTATTTAATTAGTTTGCCCATTTATTAGTTGGATTATTTGTTCTTTTACTGTTTAACTTTTTGAGCTCTTTGTATATTCTGCTATTAATTGAATATCACCACTGAATAATGGTGATGATTTTTCTCTGTTCTGTGGGTTATCGCTTTATTCTGTTAATTATTTCTTTTGATGTGCAGAAACTGAAAGTTGATGCAGTCCCATTTGTCCATTCTAGCTCTTATTTCCTGGGCAGTTGGAATCCTATACAGAAATTACCTATGCTTGTAATTCCAGAGTTTTCTCTATGTCAGAAAAACTTTATACAGAAAGCTACTTTTCTAGGGAATTGAAGAATAAGTGATAAGAGTAAGTATTATATATGTATATATGTATATATATATATATATATATATATATATATATATATATATATATATATAAAACTGGGATTTGAACTCAGAGCCTTAAGCTTGCTTGATAGGCACTCTATCACGTGAGTCACCTCTCCAGCCCTTAGAATCAGTGGTATTTTGACAGATAGTAATGAGCAAAGATGTGTCCTAGGAATAGGCATTGCCTGAGACAAGATGGAGGGTAGAAGGAGGCTCTGCAGCATGTTTGGGACATGGCTGAGTATGGGTTGGAAAAGCAGAAAAAGAGAATTAGCTGGGACTTACATTTCAGATAATGGACTTCGGAGCAGGAAGTAGGGGGGTATGTAGCTTTTTTCTCACTGCTGGTCATAAGTAGCAGTAAAGTCTGTGAAATGTGCAGTAGCAGTAGTGGGGAATTTATCTCATGCAGGAAATTAGATAAATTTAGAGATTTTAAAATTTCTTCCAGGGTTCAAAGGCAAGACTTCTTCACCAGGAGGCTTTGGACCCACAGATGAGGTCTTGCAAAGGAGTTCAGGAAATTGTGGGCAAAGTTTTGTGTTACGTGGACACAAATGCTTCTTATCTAGAGAGATGGTCCATAAGCCGCATCACATTCAGCCAGACCTGGTGGTGCATATATGTAATCCCAGCACTCAGATGAGGCTGAGTTCAAAGCCAGCTTGGGCAACACAGTGTGATCCTGTCTTAACCCCTTTACCCCTCCAAAAAAAAGCATCAGTTTTTGTCTAAGGGCTTATGAGGGAGTCAGTAAACATTGTCAACCACTGTTATAGGGAGAGAGAGAGTCAGCAGCCATCTCAATGGGGCCTTTCTTGGAACCAGGAACTAACTGGACATTTTGGATATCCTGACATTTTGAAATTCTTCAGAAGTCAACAGTGAGTTTAAATTTCCGTCTTATAAACAAAATTCCCCACAGAAGTATCATCACTGTGCAGCAGCAGAGACCTGACACAAATGGGTCACTGCCCCAGGCCTTCAGGTTATCTTGCATAGCAGTTCCTACTGGCAAAGGTGAACTGCTTTGTGAAAGGGTCAGTAAGAAATGGGTCACTTTCAGATTCTGCTCTGGGAAGTTTAAAGGACAATAGGGAACTAACATTTCCAGACAGATGACAGCTGTCTGAAAGGATCACTACTGTTTGCATTTAATACGTAACCTACCAGAGTTACTCAGCCATAAAACAGTCTCGAGAATAAGACAACTTATGGGCAAGGCCTGTGAAAAAAGTTCTTCATTTCTTTCTCTTTGTCATGTCATTTCAACACTTGCCTGGCAAGTCCTGCCATCTCTACCTGCCAGTGATGAAACAGGTTTTCAGGCAAATCGTTGGTTCACAGAAATAGTTGTCGTACAGGCTGGTTTGTTCATTAGTGGCATACTTTGCATCATGACATGCTTTGATGCAGAGAAATAGTCTTCTACATACTCATTGGGTTGAGAAATGTCTGCAGGTGACAGAAAGCTCAAGAGAACCATGGCTAACAAATTTCTAACAAAAAATAGAAATTTTTATCTTTCTCATGGAAAGCGAATTTGGAGTTGGGCAATGTGTGGGGCTAGTTTGGCAACTCTGTGATCACCAGGCTGTCTCTAGCTGTTATTCTATCATCCTTAGGGAGCTACTTCATGATATAAGATGGTTCCTCTCCCCCTCCTTCCTTCCTTCCCTCCCCCTTGTTTTTCTCCTTTCCCTTCTCTCTTCCCCTCCTCTTCTTCCTCTTTCTTCTTCTTCTTTCTTCCTCCTCCTCCTCCTCCTCCTCCTCCTCCTCCTCCTCCTTCTTCTTCTTCTTCTTCTTCTTCTTCTTCTTCTTCTCCTTCTTCATCTTCTCTCTCTTTCTTGCTCTCTCTCTTTTTCTCATCACTTTGGAAAGAAAACGTTTTACATTGCTGAAAATCCAATGGTTTGAGGGATTTTCTTAAAACAGAATTTTAATCTAAAATCCTGTGTCTCAACTATTGAGTTTGGAAAGTATTTCTAACATTTACCAACACACTGACCTATCTTTATTCAAATGTAGTACAGTAGATGAGATTTATTTTTTCTTGAAGTTTACAGTACCTTGCAATGGATTAAGTTCATTGTCTGAGCACAGCTCACATTTTATATCTCACCATAAACTAAGTGTGCATACAGATCTTGCAGGAAAGATATTTGTCAGTGTTTTATAATAGGTGCCAAATCTTGACTGATTTTCTTCTGACAGTGTAAATTTGTGTATGTGTAGATGCTATGAACAAGAATAAGTCAACTGAAGGTTTAGAAATATCAGGAAAGATAGCCTAATAGAAACAATTGGCTTGTTTTTCAATAAAATGATTCCTCGTGTGCTTATGATACTTGTACAATAACTTAGCCAACATTTATTATAGGGCATTGGGCTGAATATTCTATGACCATGTAATAGTCCCCAGAAGTTATTGATTTAAAAATTAATCCCTTATATGAGCTTATTTAATAGTAGGTAGGATTTTTGTAGATTTTAGTAAGCTATAAGGGGCGTCTTAGGTACTTTGATATAATTTTTCATTAGGAAAGAGTGATTTCCTTGAAGTTCAAAAGTGGGAGGGACACATGGTGCCTTTTTCTGGGTTTGGCTAGGAAAAGATGGGTTGAACTGATTTCCTGTGCTCATCAGGAGGCAACAGAAGGCAAGACTGAAAGGGAACTTGGAGGCAAATAGCTGCCTTTCCCTATAATAGAGAAGTAATTTCACTGCCTCAGATCCCTGAAAATCAGGGAACTAGGGTTCTGCAATGTCAGGTGATAAATATTTGTAGATGTCCTCCAGGAATGAGGAACAGCCTCTCATTATAGTAACACATTGTGTGAAAGGCACATAGTAAAGAACTGTGCTAGGAAAGACTTGGGGTCACTCAGAAATAGGGAGGTCCCTCACACATGGAGGGTCTCAACAGGTACTTGACCCATGTTCCTGCCCTGCTTCTGACCTCTTACGTTCCTCTACCCCTAAGACTACTCCATTTCTTCTTCTGACTCCTGTGATTTTTCTCTTTCTCCAAAATTGGGGCATGTCAGGGCAACAATAACCACCATGTAAGAGTCCGTGGGTCCTTGGATTCAAGGAAACTGAGGGTTTGCTTGTTCTCATTGTGGGGTCTTGGTCCTGTCTGTCTATTAAATTCATTCCCCAGATCTCATCCTCTAGCTAGGTCTCAGTGAAAAGGTTACCTTCTCAAAGAGCCTTTTTGATCCCCCCCACACCCCCCAGATGTCACACAGCATACCACAACATTCATACTTTATTTCACTATCCCAGTTTCCTTGCTTTGGGACTCTGATCTGTAACTGAACTGGTCAGTTTTTGTGTTACTTCATGTGTGGCTTGTTCTGAATTTGTCCATTACATTGCAAGCAGGGATACCATATTCCCAGGACTCATATAGGTCCTGGCACAGGACAGATACTCTGTATTTTTGATGAACTATTTACAAAACAGTTTGAAGTTTTCTGGGGAAAAAGAATCCAGGTAGATCTCACTAGGCTAGATCTGGGGGACCATGCAAACCCAGACTTCTTCTTTAGAGCTGTTAGACTGTCTGAACTTACATATTTGTGAGATCATTTCTTTAAGGTCTATTGTAACCCTTTTGTGCCAGGGTTCACTTTGGTATCTGGTGAAACCTATGAATCCCTTCCAATGCTGTTCTCAGAACAAGCTTGCTGAATGAATGAATTCTGCATACAGTAATCTAGTCAGTGAAAATACCCCCTCCCCCCACCAGTTCCAATAATGATTGTCAGTAACTTGGGTGAGATCCTTTTTGTTCCAGTGAAACTCATCGAGTGCCTCACTCATAGCCAACTCAGACAATACTTATTTGAATGATGAAATGTCTTTTTAGCTGAGAGACAAAAACCACCTGTAATTAATCAGGTGTGATGAATCTGTGCTTTGAGACTTCCCTCAAACCAAACTACCTTTTTTCATTGGGCTCCCTTCCCACCAGCAAGATCAGCTGCTTTACTGTGACAGCCTCACCATCACCACCAGCCCCCAGTGAGCAGTCTTGAATGGACCCCATTTCCTGTCTTGTGGGAAGAGAAACTCTATGTTTGACAGCAGGCTCATTAGCAGCCTGGCCTTGTCATCAGTCATTATTTTAAGCGCTCATGAAAATCAACTGAAAAGTTAGCCCTATGTGGATTACTGCTCTCATGGTAACTTACAAGTCAGCAGTCACTGACAGGACTTAAATGAGAAGTCTGTGCTGTTGGAAATGAGATCAAATTCACAATTGAATCCTCTAAAAAATTCCTAATAATCAACATTGCAGAAGTCAACATACATATTTAGTATGACATACATAGACACTACTTAACATTTTTTGAATGCTTTTTAAGACAGCAAAGGATAAATGAATACTTACGTGAGTGTCATAAAATGAAGAATTTATATCTTAATAGGGGAAAGATGAATAGTTTTGGAGAATAAGCAGCAATTTAAGGTTGTCTGTAAATACTAGATATTATACATGGGCCTGCTTTACTGTGATTGCACAGTGGAATACATCTATCAATGTCATTATGCGTATTATAACAGTAAAAAGGCTCTGGTGTCCCCCACCTGCTTCATCCTAAAGTTCATTGCCTTGCTTAATGTGATACTAAGTGGCAATTAACTATACCTTTCTCAGATCATAATGCCCTATAAGTAAAGGTATGTGTCTAGAAATGCTTTCTGGCTATATAATCATCTAATTATTTCTCTTTAGGTTTGTGGGGTAGGAGCTTTCTCAGATAAGTGAGGTAAGGTAATAGAATGTGGATTTAGTGGAAGAAAATTACATCCCTTCTTTTTCAACTTCATGAAACTCCTGGCCTGTTCTGCAAATATGGCACAATGGACTTGAGGATTCTCAACCTGCTTACTCTCCATGTGGGCAGTGGTCTCCTATCCAATGATTGCTTGGGAATCTATGGTTCCCTAACCTACTTGTCCATTAGAATCACCTGAGAGTGATTTAAAAAAATTTTTTTAAACCACACATGCCTGGGCTCCACTCCAGGAATTTGTATAAACTCCCAGGATGATTTCCTTGAGCAGCCAGGGTTCAGGGCTGCTGATATAAATTCCATAAACCTACTCTCAACGACATTTTCTGTTCAGATCCTTGAAGATGGCTCTCAGCCTGAGGCCCAGGATCCTTGTTCAAAAGAGATGAGCAACTGTTTGAACCAGATGAGCACCCAATAGAGTCTTTGTCTCTGATGTGACCAGAAGAATTAAGAGAGAGGAAGTGACCCTAAGGTCCCCCAATTTGAGATCAGTAAGCAATATTCATGGACTAATTGTAAGAGATTTTTAAATTCCATCCAATGGTGAGGGTATTTCATAGTTTATTAAATTATTGTTTAATTGCCTAATGACAGATTGTAAAGTCTACGTCACAATCTCAAAAGACTCAGCAATTTGGTCTTCTCCTTGCTCTCTAACTTTATCCCAAATTGACTGGGCTCCACTCCCTACAATTCTACCACCCAGGGCAGAAATTTGTTCCCTTAAGAAGGGCTGACATTTCACTCCACCCTGGCTCACATTGCTCCTTCTACATGGTTAGCTCATGTAGCTCATCATGTAGATGTCGATCGCAGCCAGAAGAGATGATCCTGTTAACAGTAACTTTCTCCTCATCTCCATCATTTGATATCCTACTCATCTTTAAAGACCCAACTCAAGTATTCTCTTTTTCCTGGAGGGCCTTTCTCCCTATAATAACTGAATCTTCATCTTCCTCCAATCTGTTTTGATACCACTTTGTATTTCTATTCTATTCTTTGCAAATTTTTATAGTTTCCAATCTGGAATGTTTTACAGATAGTGCAAACCCTTAACATCCTCACTTTATAACCTGCTCATTTAGGTAATGTTGTAACTTCCATAAGGTTACAATCCACATATCCATCTTTCCCACCTGAGGCCAATGTCATCCATAGTTGAAGCCCAGCTTCTTTCCTGCAATAAATACTCATGGAATTTAAAGTGGGGAAAGCCTCTATGTTCTCTAGCTCTGTTAAAGTTTCAGGGTAACTTCTTCAAAGGATATCTGACATTTACTCAGAATGGCTCATGATTAACTATAAAGTCTTGATAGGAGGAATGAGGTATGTATTCCAGTGATTTTCTTAAGGCAGCCCTTAAGATGGCTTGGAGATACATGTGGGATGTTTTGGATTATCACAATACTAGAGGAGTAATTGGCATTTAGGAACATGAGCCAGGAATACTAGCTGTGGTACACTGTGACTTCAAAGAATTGTACCATTCAAAATACTGATTGTTCCCTACTCCCTATCCCCACCCTGGCAAATTCTATCCCCATCACAAATTTTTCTTTATTAAACTTGGATTGGAGAACAGGAGGAAGCTCCTAAAACTCACTTGAAATCATAACCATGATGTGCAAGGATTGTTATAAGATAAACAAAGATGACAAAATTTGATGCTATCTGGTTTCATGATGTAGGTAAGAATGTAAATGACAGAATCATCATTTCAACATCTAAGACACACATTCCTTTTGACTTAGCAACTTCACCACTAGACATTTATCCTACAGATGTATTTACACAAAGGCTCAAAATTTCATGTGCAGGAATAATTGCAATATTTGTTGCCATTACAAAATAGAGAGAAAAATCTATATATCCATCAATAGGAGTGGATAGATCAGTATATGGTAAGAGCCATATATAGTATGTGACCATATGAAAAAAAAAGCACCAAGATAAATTAAGTGGAAAAAAGTTAAAGCATTGCACTTATGACATGATCCATTTATCTTCAAAGTAATACAGACAGATAGTTCTTGCCTTGGATGGTTTTAATATGAACAAATTTCAGTTAATATGGTTTAGTTAAATAGTATCAGTCTCTAACAACACAGTTCCCAAATTCAGTTACCACAGTATATTAATTACAAGCCATTAGATAAAGTAGAAACTTTGCTGCTAGTTCATCAGTCCACAAATCACTACATAATAACAGATACCCCTCATGATCAGTGACCAGTCACTATGTCTTCCTTCCAAATCTGTCAGTGATTGGTCACCAAATATTTTTTATTCACTTCACACACAGACAGCAAAGTGTGCAGTTGGGTTGCCTCCTTGTCTCCAGTTATAAACCCATATGGCATGTTACAAAAATAGGTAATTGAAAGAGGGAATGAAGTCTAATAAAAAATTGTTTCAGGAAGGGGGGCAGAGGGAGTGAAGGAGAATGGTGGAGGGAGAGAATTCAAATATGTTATATTTGATATATTGTAAGAATTTTTGTAGATGCCACAATGTGCCCCCACCCAGCACAACAATAAAAAAGAAATAATCAAAAAGAGAAAAGAACAGTGATAACATTGGAAGATAAATTCAAATTGAACATAAAATGTTGACACTGTTGCCATTTGAGAGCTTCAAGACATGCACCAGAGGAACTTATGAAGGTGATCTTATCAGTGCACCTGAGAAGAGTGGTTGTGATGAAAACTTTGATGGCACCTCAGAGGAAGTGATGCCAGCAAGACATTTCACATTAATGGAACTCTTGGGTTACTTTGCAATACTAAAAGCATAAAGAATAAAATACTGGGGGCTGATCCAAATTTAGAAAGAAATATAATTTATCAAGGCATAAAAACATACTCTGTATCATAAAATTGTACAAGAAAAAGAAGTCATGAACTATTCCCATTAAGAAATAAACTTTTTTCAAAGCAGTAAGACATTTTAATTCTGTTTCCAATGCTTGAAATTACAGTGCACCAAACAATAGTGCTACTATTTCTTTTGTTTTCCCCCTACATTTATAACCAATGGTAAGAGAGGTTTTGATGGCTTGACAAAAGATTTCAAAGGTAATGGAACAGTGGAATTTTCCCATTGAATGTCCAGGTCTCTTTTCATAGCTTCAGTTTGCACAGACATTTGGTCCCATGCCACTGTGCAAAGCAAGGACTGCCTGTATACATAAAATATAAATATATGATATACACATATGAGTATTTTAAAGTGCAGTGTAGATGCAAAGAATTGTTATTAGTGAGGAGTGGGGCTGAGGGAGAGTGAAGGCAAAGGAAAATTTTATTTTCACTTGTGAACTGTTTGTCTTTTTTTCTTTTAGAATGTATCCCCTTTTAATATGAATCTTATTAATAAGAAATATAAAAATATATTTTAAAGTGCATGAATATGACCTGTACTTTTGTTTTTATTTTCTTAGAGAGATAATTCAAAGCTTTTATTAAGAATTTCAAGAGAATCCATGACACCAAAAAGTAAAAATTAATTGCCATAAGATCATATTTATATTTTCCCCAAGCAGAAAAAAAGGCAAAATATGCAAGTTCTTTAGGCATAAATATGTTCAGAGTTGTTGATTCTGTTTGTCTGTGGGGAGACTTGGCTAAGAACAAGTCCAGCTGATGTGTAATTTGCAAGCAGATGTCCTACACAAAATGCCGCCACAGTGTCTGGTGACTAACACACACCTCCTCAGAAGGCAGCAGGGTGGTTAGAATAGCCATCATCAGCAACACCACCAACAACAAGTGTTGGCGAGGATGCGGGGAAAAAGGAACCCTCTTACACTGTTGGTGGGAATGTAGACTAGTACAACCACTCTGGAAAAAAATTTGGAGGCTACTTAAAAAGCTGGACATCGATCTACCATTTGATCCAGCAATACCACTCTTGGGGATATACCCAAAAGACTGTGACACAGGTTACTCCAGAGGCACCTGCACACCCACGTTTATTGAGGCACTATTCACAATAGCCAAGTTATGCAAACAGCCAAGATGCCCCACCACTGACAAATGGATTAAGAAAATGTGGTATCTATACACAATGGAATTTTATGCAGCCATGAAGAAGAACGAAATGTTATCATTTGCTGGTAAATGGATGGAATTGGAGATCGTCATTCTGAGTGAGGTTAGCCTGGCCCAAAAGACCAAAAATCGTATGTTTTCCCTCATATGTGGACATTAGATCAAGGGCAAACACAACAATGGGATTAGACTATGAGCACATGATAAAAGCGAGAGCACACAAGGGAGGGGTGAGGATAGGTAAGACATCTAAAAAACTAGCTAGCATTTGTTGTCTCTAACGCAGAGAAACTAAAGCAGATATCTTAAAAGCAACTGAAGCCAATAGGAAAAGGGGACCAGGTACTAGAGAAAAGGTTAGATCAAAAAGAATTAACCTAGAAGGTAACACCCACGCACAGGAAATCAATGTGAGTCAATGCCCTGTATAGCTATCCTTATCTCAACCAGCAAAACCCCTTGTTCCTTCCTATTATTGCTTATACTCTCTCTACAACAAAATTAGAAATAAGGGCAAAATAGTTTCTGCTGGGTATTGAGGGGGGGAGAGGGAGGGGGCGGAGTGGGTGGTAAGGGAGGGGGTGGGGGCAGGGGGGAGAAATGAACCAAGCCTTGTATGCACATACGAATAATAAAAGAAAAAAAAAAGGCAGCAGGGTGAATTAAAGTATGACCTTGTGCACAACCCTGCAAGTTTATTGGGTGGCACACAAAATGCCAAATGCATGGTGAGAAATATGTTGAGGTTACTGGTATGTTTACCCTGGCAGGACTTAATGGTGAGAGAATGAAGGGCCATGTGGATAAGGCTGAGGACTTAACCACTAATCCAAGATGGCCTCTGGGATTTGTTCTGAGTCCATGGGATGGAAAGATCCTGACATATCCTTAAATACATCTCAACAAAAGTGTTCACCTTCTCTCACAGTCTCTAAGGCTTCTTGGATGGAAGAGGAGATCCTTCAGAAAATGTAAGCTTATTATAATCAGTGTCCATGCAAACAGAGCTGGACAATACTTGAGGTGGTAAAATAGACTTTATTTATGACTATTGCAATAGGGGAAAAGAGGCTTCAGTATGGAACTGGACTCAGTTCTGAATACAGCATCGGACAAGTGGGAATTTACAGCTAAAGGACAAGATTAGGGTCAGTGGATAGAAAAGCACTAAGGAAAAACATCAGAAATAGAAGGTCTCTGGCTAAACTGATCTAACAGGATTCTTGCTAAGGACAGGCCAGGGTGAGCAGACATCACCTGGGGGACCACAGAGAATGAAGAACCTTATCCATGTGGAGCACGGTATGGAGGACTGGGGATTCTGGCTAAACAGACTTAGCAAGGTTCTGGCTAAAACTAGATTTTACAAATAGGTGGACAAGTGGGCTTAGGAGAAGTTTTGGGTGCACAACTCAGGTTTGATCAAGCAATGAATCTTTGCACTAGAAAAGGTAATTTAGAGACTAGGCGGTGGTTAGGATTGACCAGGTAATCCTGAAACATGGAAGCTAAAAGCCATCAATCAGCATTATGTATGCATAGTCTCATGTAAGGTTCAAAACAATCCTGATTGTTTTACTACCCCAATACGATAATAAGATAACCGAGGTTTAATGATAAGTGATTGCTCACCATTGCATAAATAGTAGGCAGTAGGTTGGGACTTGATGTCTAATTCTGAAGCTGTGCACATACCCTCTGAGCCATACTGTCTCTGAAGTGCTGGGAAACGCCTTTGGGTTAAACATGTTTTGACTTCACTTCTATTTATCTGATATCTTGCTACTTCTGGGTTATCTAGTCTAAAATCTGCTGATCCCTGCAACATTCTTCAGAACATTGCTGACCTAGTGCTTGCCATAGTGGGCATTCAAGCCTTTACACTCCAGGTTCTACCCTTTTGTGTTGCTCTCCTGTGACTTCTGGTGTTGAAATTCATCTTGCTTTTGCCAATTTCACCTCCAATTGGTTCAGAGAAAATGTACATGAACCTTTAGTGTTTTTCCTTGAAGTTTTGTGTGGTTCTGGCTTGGCCACAGCTTCTCTGTCTACAGATAAGAAATATCTGACTACGGTCCTATAAAGGCATATGATGACATTGGGCAAAGTGATATTCTATAATCTGGCAAGGACAAAGTGTGTTTGGGTAACTAGAACTTCATTTAGCAAAATCTAAGTTTTCAGTTGAATTATGCTTTATAAGGTCACTGTTAATAATTTGAAAAATGAAATCATGCTTTTTTGGGACATCTTAAGTAGTAGTTACAATGGGCAGTAGAAGATATTCCTTGTCAGGTTTGAAACCCAGGAAATATGAAACCCTCTGTCCAACTTAAGATTTTACAAAGTATTGTGGCGGTGTTCAGGATGGTATTGGAGTTCTTTCCTTAGGAGTTGAAGTTGGACCCTTTGCAGAACTGTCCTGCCAGAGCATCGAGGAGTCAGTTTAACATCTCCCATATATTGAAGAACATGAAAATTTTAGAAGTGGAAACTGGAGATTATATAGCCTTTGAGATAACACATAGCTGAAAAATAACCAGAGTTCAAATTATCCAGGCTTAGAAGGCAAGTTCAAGTCTGATGGAGACTCTTTTGTTCATTAGAACAGGAATAAGAATGAGACCAGGAGATTAGAAGAGACCAAGAATGAATTAATCAAACAGAGAAGATTGCACTTCCCATAGTCATAGTAGTCACTATGGTATGATTTAATGTGCTAGGCACTGTGCTGGGGTAAAACCATGTATCATCTCATTTAATCCTCTCAACAACTCTGATTCATGACCAGAATATTAAACATATATTCCAAGTCTGTGAGTTAGTGGGTTACATTCCAGAACTCAAACTCAGTTATGATTCTATTGAGCACATATACTTTGATACTATGATACTTTGGCTTTAATAACACCAATAAAGCATCACCTGTCTAACATATTGTATTAGTCAGGATAGTGTTGGTGGCCGAAGAGAAACCCTAAACCTCAGTGACTCAACAAAACAGAAGCTTATTTCTTACTTATGTTAGTCTAAATGGTAGAAGGGTCTGGCAAAGTAATCTGTACTCCACATCATCACCCAGGGATCCAAACTGACATAGGCACTACCATCCTCAACACTGGTTTTTAAGGTACTGACATCCAGATGCACGTGAGGGTAGAAGCATAGTGGCAGATCATATTTCAAGGTTTTATGAGCCTGGAAATGGTCTAACTATAATCTGCTAAGAATCAGTCCACTTGGCTTCACTCAATTGCAAGGGAGTCTGGGAAGTATAGATTAGCTGTGGGCCCAAAAAAGGGAAAGGAGTTTGATGCATAGCCAGCCAGTCTCTACAACACTTATATTCTTCTTTAGTTATTAGAATTTAGATAAAATAAATAAATATTTCCTACAAATACCACTCTAAGTTTCTGGGGATATAAATAAATATGACTGAATCCATGTCTCCAGGTCTAGTAAGGGAATTGACAGAGATACCCAAGTGTGATAAAGATGGCCATTTTTTTCTTAGGCTGCACTTATGGGTGATAGGATGCTCTTTATTTCAGAATTAATAGTTTAGCTCCTTTTGAGTTCCTAGAACTGTCTATGGCTAAGATCTGAACTTAGGTGCCAGTCTAGGGTAGCTTTCACCTTAATAAAAAGCCTTGAGGAAAGAAGTCCATTTATATATACCCTAGTATAACGCAAAAGCCATATTGTATACCTCCCATAGCTCACTTTCATATTATTAAGCTGTCCTGGCAAGAAAAACATTTCACCTTGCCAGGCCTAAAAGTATGCCTCCCTGGAAGGGTACCTCCTAAACTTTAGGCCAGTTACTCGCTGTTGGGGGTGGGTGGGATAGGATAAGCAAGATACTCAGAAAGTCACAGAGGACAGAGGTGCTGTTCAGAGACTTGGACAGTTTCATTAGAGTATTGTACAACCTTCTTTCTTGATACCCATATTAAGATTGTGTGTTGTCTTTTAGAATAAATATTTTCAGTGTTTAAAGCTTATTTGGTGTTAGGCCAGCTTATATTTTCTAAACTAGTCAGGACCATGAATGAGTTAAGATGTTAAGTGGAATTTTTAGCAGAAAATATTTTTTAAAAAATAACTTCATTAGCTTTCAATGACTTTGAGACCACATATCGAAAGCTTTGGGGGAAGGGGCTCAAAGATTTAAAAAAAAAAAGCAGAAATTTCAGTATCAGATTGTGGCAGATGGTATCTAAGCCAATTGCCCACAGGTTATTTTCTTGGGAGCATGAACTGAAGGATTTTATTATCCTTTGTCTCAGAAGAGGATTTAAGGTAATTTGCTATATAGCATACAGTAGTATAAATCAAAAATATGGATTTTTCTAAAAGATGAGGTCAAGTGGAAAATAAAAGTAGAATAGGAAAACAACACCAAGTGCAAAGTTGATGTGACACTAGCCCCTAAATCAGTGGTTCCCAACTGGAATATACAACTGAATTTTTATGACAATTTAACACCTTTATGTGTTGATTTTCATAGTAATTAAAAATAGTGTAAGAACCGTTGGGATCATTTAGATGACCACCTGATAACCCAGTACTGTTGTGAATTTTTCATTTCTGGGATTGTGTTGATGTTTATGATAGGGTAGTCATGTAGACTAATGAAAAACACATAGAGATGGACCTCAAATTTAAATGGTATGTTTGCACCAAATGAAGGACACAAGTCATTACAGCATACAATATGAATGAAAGTTTCATAGTAATTTAAGTAGAGAAAATGTGAGAGAACGAGTATTGCACACACCTCAAGTTATCTGGCCAATTCAAGAGGACACTCTCAGTGACATTATAACTTCATCTATCATGTTTACTAATTCATTTACTATTAATATGAATTATAGTAGTTTTATTATATTTCTCGCATTAAATTTTACATATTTTTGGTCCTTCTAATTTTATAAGGGATACAAGCATAGAGATTTATAATTCCTTTTAGACTTGTACACAATTTAATAAAAAAAAACCCAGCATTTGTGAGAATTATGAACCACACAGTGACTCAGGGTGAGCTGTGAAAATCTGCACCATCATTCTTGGTGTGTTAAACTAAAAAAGCAACTAAAGAGTCATCTATAAAATTAAAGTCATCCATAAGATTAAAGTATCCCATTTGCTCAGGAGGAAAACTGTGGCTGGCAGTTAAATAGAAGCTATTTTTTGCCTGGGAATGCCTATCAAGGTAATGTTAATGAATGCAAAGTTCATATCCTTGCTAACTTCCCATGGTCACTAATACTGTGAGTTTAACACTGCTCTTTCTGTAACATCTTTAATACAAGACAATGGAGGACACAAGCTGATTAAAATGGCTTGGTGGTAGACCAAGGAAAATATACAACCACCTGATCTTTTAGTTTGTAATAAATTCAATACAATTCTGACTTATTTATGTGAAATCTTTATGAATTTTTCCAACCATACTTTCAATAGATGCATGAACTCTTTATACATGTTTGAAATCCTAATATTTAATTTTCATAGTTTATATTTCTTTTTTGAACAGAAACATTAGCTAAAGAGACAAGGATGACTTTTCTCCATATCTCTGTGCCAAAAATAATTTAAAAAAAAAACCTGCTTCTCTGTTCTTCTAGCTTCTTCTTAATATCTGAACCCTAGTATCTTAATCTTAATATCCCTAATCCCTTAATAAGTCTTAAAAGCTAAACCTTAATTCTGTCCTTCAGACTCATAATAGATGAATTTGTCAAGCCTATGTTTACATATACTGTTAAAAAGAGATAGCAAAAATCACCATATAGGTATTTGGGAACTGGGGGAACTTCTAGTAGCCATGACTGAAACTGTAACCAGTCAGTAACAACCAAATCTTACAGCAGGCTTCTAGGTCTGTTTTCTCTGGGGACAAACTTTTTTCTTTGACAGTCTTTATGTTTTTTAACCAGTTCTCTTTTTTCACATTGATAGTTTATGGTTCATCATTTGTTCCTTGCTTTTTCAACATACATTTAATCATTCTGCAACCAATTGATTCCAGTTAGAAGCATGATCGGGTTAAAATTACTAGAATCTTATAGTGTTTTTCCTGTCTACTTACCTTTGTTAAGATATTGTATTGGACAATAATTCTCACTGTGTGCCCTGTCATAATTCAGCTACACAACTGTGCATGCTCACTTAACAATAAATGACTTAGGAAACTTCTTATAATCATGACAAAGGCAAAGTGCAGCATAAATGTATTAATAGAGAATGTAGTATTCATATATTAATTTGGCAGGAATAGTATTGACAACATGGTCAAGTATGTGGTACTAATAGCCACATCAGCATGGAGGACATCATCTTGATTCCATCTCTCTCATATCTCATCAATCAAGCCCTATTAAAATTTACCTCTTAGATATCATGATACCTGACTTCAAACTATATTACAAAGCAATAACAATAAAAACAGCATGATACTGGCACAAAAACAGACATGAAGACCAGTGGAACAGAATAGAGGACCCAGATATGAAGCCACACAACTATAACCAACTTGTCTTTGACAAAGGAGCTAAAAATTTATGATGGAGGAAAAGCAGCCTCTTCAACAAAAACTGCTGGGAAAACTGGTTAGCAGTCTGCAAAAAACTGAAACTAGATCCATGTATATCACCCTATACCAAGATTAACTCAAAATGGATCAAGGATCTTAATATCAGACCCCAAACTCTAAAGTTGATACAGGAAACAGTAGGAAATACTCTGGAGTTAGTAGGTATAGGTAAGAACTTTCTCAACAAAACCCCAGCAGCACAGCAACTAAGAGATAGCATAGATAAATGGGACCTCATAAAGCTAAAAAGCTTCTGTTCATCAAAAGAAATGGTCTGTAAACTGAAGAGAACACCCACAGAGTGGGAGAAAATATTTGCCAGCTACACATTAGACAAAGGACTGATAACCAGAATATATAGGGAACTTAAAAAACTAAATTCTCCTAAAACTAATGAACCAATAAAGAAATGGGCAAGTGAACTAAATAGAACTTTCTCAAAAGAAGAAATTCAAATGGCCAAAAAAACACATGAAAAAATGCTCACCATCTCTAGCAATAAAGGAAATGCAAATTAAAATCACACTAAGATTCCACCTCACCCCTGTTAGAATAGCCATCATCAGCAACACCACCAACAACAGGTGTTGGCAAGGGTGCGGGGAAAAAGGAACCCTCTTACACTGTTGATGGGAATGTAAACTAGTACAACCACTCTGAAAAAAAATTTGGAGGCTACTTAAAAAGCTAGACATTGATCTACCATATGATCCAGCAATACCACTCTTGGGGATATACCCAAAAGACTGTGACACAGGTTACTCCAGAGGCACCTGCACACCCATGTTTATTGCAGCACTATTCACAATAGCCAAGTTATGGAAACAGCCAAGATGCCCCACCACTGACGAATGGATTAAGAAAATGTGGTATCTATACACAATGGAATTTTATGCAGCCATGATAATGGATGGTAAATGGATGGAATTGGAGAACATCATTCTGAGTGAGGTTAGCCTGGCCCAAAAGACCAAAAATCATATGCTCTCCCTCATATGCCAACATTAGATCAAGGGCAAACACAACAAGAGGATTGGACTTTGATCACATGATAAAGCGAGAGCACACAAGGGAGGTGTGAGGATAGGTAAGACACCTAAAAAATTAGCTAGCATTTGTTGCCCTCATTGCAGAGAAACTAAAGCAGATACCTTAAAAGCAACTGAAGCCAATAGGAAAAGGGGACCAGGAACTAGAGAAAAGGTTAGATCAAAAAGAATTAACCTAGAAGGTAACACACACGCACAGGAAAGTAATGTGAGTCAACTCCCTGTATAGCTATCCTTATCTCAACTAGCAGAAACCCTTGTTCCTTCCTATTATTGCTGATACTCTCTTCAACAAAATTAGAGATAAGGGCAAAATAGTTTCTGCCGGGTATTGAGAGGGTGAGGGAGAGGGTGGAGTGGGTGGTAAGGGAGGGGATGGGGGCAGGGGGGAGAAATAAGCCAAGCATTGTATGCAAATATGAATAATAAAACAATAAAAAATAAAATAAAATTTACCTCCTAAAAAGCTCTACCCATTGCTTCTCTATTCTTCCTGCTACTGTTCTAGTTCAGGCCGCTATCATCTCTTGTCCAGATTATTTTAACTGCTTTCTAATTCTTTTCCACCATTCTTTTCATGCCCTCTGTTTAGTTAGTCCATAATCACATGGAAAAGTGATTTTTCTAAACACTGTGGTCATGCTGTTTCTGTGTTGAAAACTTTAGTGGCGTTCCTTGTCCCCAGGATTAGGAGCAATCTCCATACATGGCTTCTCAGGTTCTTCATCACCTGAATCCTGCCTAACCTGGAACCTCTTCTCATCACATTTCCCAGCCTTCATCCCTCATTCCTGTACTGAATGAACCAACCACACTCATTGAACCAACCACACAGTGTCTCACTTCTGATCTTCCACTTTGCTTCCTCTGCTGTAATGCTCTTCTCCCCATCTTTTCCTTCAGGTCACACAGTGTCACACCTCAAAGTAACCTCTTCCCCAAGACAGAGTTACATGCTCCTGCCATCAGTGCTCATAGCATCCCACACTTCACACCACCATAGGACACATCACCCTGTGTTATAACTTACTTGTCAGTAACTACCTCCCAATGTAGGCTGCATGGGAAAAAGGACAAGGTCTTAAGGGAAAAACACTTTCTGATATACAGATACAAATACAAATATTTTGACAAATTATGAATTTCAAAAATTGCAACAAATTACAAAAATTCTCTTGGCATCATGGCTCTAAAAGAAAGGCAGCATGGTACCAGGGAAATGGCAACCAGGGCTTCATTTTGCTTCTCCCTCTGACCAACTATGAGACCTTGGAAAAGGTATTTAGTTTTCCTGAACATTAGTTTCCTCATCTGTAACAGGGATAAGACTGTCTACTTTCACTGTTGTTATAAAAGTTTAAATGTAACAGCTACTTGGGAGGTGAAGATGGGGAGAATCACAGTTTGAGGCCAGCCAGGCAAAAAGTATGAGCTCCTATCTGAAAAATAACTAAAAAGCAAAAAAGGATTAGAGGCATGGTAAAGTGGTAGAATGCTTGCCTACTAAGTGCATGGTCCTGAGTTCAAACCCCAATACTACCTAAAAAAAAAAGGAAAGAAAGAAAACAAAAGGAAAAGACACATAAAGAGACTATCACATATTAGATTACCCATAGGAAGCTGCTTCCCCTCCAAAACCTGAGATAATGGGGGAGAACAAAAGAAGGCAATCAAAGGAATCTCAGAGCTTGAACAATCATTTCAAACTCTGTACGGTGGCAGTGGACATGAGGTATAAGTGGGTTAGGAGCCACTTATAGAAGGAATCAACTCACTTAGCCCTCAAATCAATCCACAATGCAGTCTGGGGCTCAGGGTGCAGGATGAAGGAGGCAGCGATCTCTGGAACCCTAAGGCGACTCCAATGTGGGTGGAAAGAATATAAGAATGGTGGTAGAGAACACTCTAATAGGATGCGAGTCACCTTAGGATATAGTTTACAGTGTGAGTCTGATTCAGTACATCTCAGGTAGTGCCAGGGATTCTGCATTTCTAAGTCTCAGGTAATATTGATGCTACTGCTCCAAGAAACATACTGTGGATAGCAAGGATGTAGAAAATAACCACTTATGGTCTCTCTTACTTGTGTAATGATATGCAAAAACCAGGAACTTCCCAGCCACAATGTGAGAATTCCTTCTGGGAAGAATACACTATGTGTTTTGGAGAAATACTCTGATAAACCATTTAGGGTTTGGGTGGGTGACTCACCAAAACATACCGAAGTAATAATAAATGATCTGAAACTCTTTCACTTGTGTGTGGGGAGGGGTGCATGTGGGTCCTGTTGACAAGTGTGTGCATCAGTATGAGCAGGGCATCTGGGTTTTCAGCAGAGCAAAATGGCTCTGCATAGGAGGAGAAGGGAGCCAGGGGTAATAGGGAAATAGGAATTCACATTGGGGAGATGTCCATATACAAATTTCTAAGTTGTTTGCTTGATAATATACTCATCTTTTTTAATCTCTTCCCAAGAGTTCTTCGGCTTGCTCACCATTGCTTTTGTGCCTCTGATTTGTTTGTGCTTTGCAGGGGGAGTGTGCTTGAAGAGACAGACAAGGGATGAGAGGACAACTCACAGCAGGATTACACTAGCCTTAAAGGTCTCTGGAGGGTTCTCTTCAGCAGCTGCTGAGTGTTGGTGAGGCAGCTGCCAAAATCGCTAATTAAAGCGAAGAAAAATAACGGGTTGGTAAAGACAGTAAAACACAATGACAGGAGGTGAGAATAGGATGCTTGGAAACGGTTAGCAGTGCTTAAAGCTTTTACCTAGAAGACAGGAAGCTAAGGCATCATGAGGTCAAACTTTGACAGTTATGTTCAGGCTTGCTATATTTCATAACCTCAAAAAAAACATAACTCAAGGGACTGGCACTAGTTTTAAAACAGCATTTTAACCTAAGATCCACGAAAGGGCTTTGAGAGATAGTGTTTTTGAATTTTCTAAAGTCAAACGTAAAAATTATATGAATGGCGTGTGCACATCTTCCTAGGCAGAGGCTATTCACTCTCACCAAATTGCATGACAAATAGTGATATAAAAATGGTTAAGAATCACTGAATTCAAAATGAACCCAGCTAGAAATCTGTCTTTGATGTTCTTGTTTATGAAAATAATGAAAATGTGGAAAAGAACTATCCACTATCAGTAAGAAACCAAAATAACCAGTCCAGAGTTATACCACTGCGATTCATTTAAGAACTGTGAAATCTGTGGGTGTGGTGGCCCAAGCCTGTCATTCTAGATACTTGGGAGATGGAAATTGGGGGGATGACAGTTCAAGGCCAGCCAGGACAAAAAGTCCCATCTCAACCAATGACTTGGTGAGGTGGTGCGCCCCTGTTATCCCAGCTATATAGGAAAGCCCAAGTAGGAGGAAGGTGATCCAGGCTGCTGAGCATAAAGCAAGATCTTATCTCAAAAATAAATAGTGAAAAGGGGATGGTGGAGTGGCTCCAGTGGTAGAGCACCTGCCTAACAAGAGTGAGACATTGAGTTTAACCCCCTTATATCTCTTTCTCCCTCCAAAAGAAATCCATAAAATCCAGTCAAAGGATGATCAAATTTTTCTGTTTAGAAAAGTAAAAATGGCCTCTTATTCTCAATGTCCATAGTGAACTCCAATGACAAAAACATGACATCAGACTATAACAGAGCAAATACAATTTGGATCAATAGTTTTACCTTCACCCCCCAACTTCAAACCTTCCCCTTCTCCCCCCGAAGACATTTTTGGTGGTGTCCACTAGGGGATGCTATGCTATGTAGAGACCAGAGATGATGCTAAGTATCGTAGCATGGGACAGCTTCCACACAAATCACAACTTTCTAGCTCCAAAGCTCAATAGTGTGAGTCTGAGAAACACTGAGTTAAAAAAAAAAAAGAAATCTCCCTGACTGCAAGGAGTACAAATAACTGAAATATGCACACTGGGAATTGTCAGATGTCCTTCTATGGTGAAAAACCTCACCCTTGCCTCAAAAAACACACTAACTTTCTGCAGAGATGAATATGCAATCGTGAAAAAGAAGCTGACATGATAAAGGAGACTAGATCTTGTTAAGTTCTCACAGATCCTGGAGTGAGGTTGGCACTTAATAAGGTTTATGAAATGAATAAATTGCTGTATGGATCTTCCTAATAAAATGATCTGTCAATAATTTAGCTGCCCCTTTCTTGATAGGAAGGATAATCACATTTTATTAAGTTGAAAATGTAGGGAAGTTTAAATAAGAAGGCAATTGCCTGGTCTGGAATTTAACCGGATTTGTGGCCAGAGCCTGCTGGAAAGTATCAGCAATCCCTAAAAAAGTATCCTCTATATAAACCTTTCCAAGAACCAGTATGGAGTGAGCCCAGAACCTTTTGAAAGGAAAAATTACCTGCCCAGTACCAAAGTGACTCAGGGTTATGGGGATTTCTTTTGCTTAGAGCACAAGAGGTAGTCATGGAAAGAAGACACGCCATGTATCCCAGACTGCCTATCATAAGGTATAAAAGAAAATGCACTGGAATCTCTTTAGAGGTCATGTGTTCACACTGAAATATTGTTGTAGTATTAAAAGGAAAATAGAGAGTCATTGTCAGCATTTCAACAAAACAATCAGGTTACACATGAGACTCACTATTTTGGAGGTCACACAAATAATGACGGGTCAATGAATACTTTATATTCTACTTGTAAAATGGTGCCTTTTAAGGCACAAGATGTGATTGGAGTTTAATAAGCTGCATTACTAAGATTTAAATTCATGGAAACAACTTGTAAATTTATAAACATGGTCTGCATAAAACCCTTAGCATTAACCTTTAATATGTTGGACACAAGCAATAGATGTCCATTTTATTCTTAGTGAATAACTAGAAAGCATTTTACAATGCTATCGACATTCAAGACTTGTGGTTCCAAATTTTTAAATCAGCAATTAGTCATCTACTGGATATTTGGTGCAAGAATTGTACCTTATGGTGTATTTTCCTCAAGCCAGACTAATTAAGTAGATAATTATAGTGCTAGCTATTGTGGCTATGGTCTCCCAAGCTTAAAGATATTCATAATAGTTAGACATGGCTATTTTTGGTATGCTTTGCTATTGCTGTGATGCAGGGAGAAAGATATGAGGTTATAATCTTTCTCATTAGTGGTGAAAGGAATGAAAAGTGTGCTTGCCTAAGTCTGTACTCAGTAAAAACAAATGTGTCAGAAAATCAAATGAAGGCAGTGGGCTGCTTTTCCTGAAAAACTTTGGTAGAAGATACAAAACTGACCTTTTGAGACACTATGAATTGTTTTTCTCAAATCTTTGTTCTACTCACTCAACAGCACAAAGCACCACCAAACTAAAGCTCAAAGTTACGGTTTTCTTTTGTTTGGTGTTTAAGAACTGTCTTCTGTACCAATGCCCAGATCCCAAAGCTTAACACCATGTTCCTTGTTCCACAACACCTCCTTTTAGTGGTGGACTAAAGGTGGCTCCTTTAGTTAGGGGCTCTGAGATAATAATTAAAAAAAACTTATATTTTTAATAGATTTGAGATCCCCTAGAAGCAAAGTAGGAACGCCCCAAGCCTTGTGTCAGGTATTCTGTGTTTTTTTTGTGTTCTTTGAGAAGAATCCTGAGTCCTTGGAGTTAGCAGCCAAGAGCAGTCACAAGTAAATTCAGTCAAAAATAAACTCAGAGTATGAAAGAGATTTTTGTAAGTCCATTTTCCTGGGATTGGTCTTTAATGGAACAGTGTCCAGCAAATCCAAGTTCTACTCCCTACTGGCTTACCCAAAAGTACTATTTTCTGATCCAATTTTGGCAAAAAATCCAATTTTGGTAAAAAATTCAAGCTCAGATTTACTGGGCATAAAGGAAAGATAATGAGTTTATTGGCTATAAAAAGAGAATCAGATTAAAACAGTCTCCATCACATGGAGAAATAGCAAAAATAGAAAAAAGCTGGCCT
This sequence comes from Castor canadensis, assembly GCF_047511655.1. Taxonomy (NCBI): domain Eukaryota; kingdom Metazoa; phylum Chordata; class Mammalia; order Rodentia; family Castoridae; genus Castor; species Castor canadensis. The sequence goes on from NC_133398.1 coordinate 66,893,527, forward strand.
CAGCTGGTGCATACCTGCAATCCCAGCACATGAGTTCAAGGCCATCTTGGGATATATTTTGAGATATTAACTCAAATAAAATAAAATAAAGATGGTCTCTTTTCAATTAAGAGATAAAGTTAAAATGAATATCATTAAAATTGGACAAACTAATGTACCATGTGTTTTTTGATATGGTACCAAAAGAAGTATACAACATTATTTCTATAGTTTTCCTGTCAAAAATGCAAAACCTGGGTCTAATCATGAAAAAATATTAGGCAAACCCAATCTGAGAGACATTTTTAAAAATGGCTGGCTTATAGTCTTCATAAAAATCAAGTTGGGGAGGGGGAGGGAATGGCCCAAATAATGTATACATATGTAAGTAATTATAAAAATGATAAAATAAAATTAAAAAAAAAATCTAGGTCAAAACAGAAAGAAAGGCTGAGAAACAGATCAAAGAAGATTAATGAGATGTGACAGCTGCCACAATGTGTGATACAAGACTAGATCTTGGACTGTGAAAAACAAAACCAAATAATTAGAAAAGATATCAATAGGCAATTAATATGGCTTGTGGATTAGAAAATAGTATTGTATAAATGGTAAATTTCCTGCTTTTGATAATCACAGGGTGATTATATAAGAGGATATCCTTTTTTAAAAGTAAAATACACCATGAATTATTTAGCAAAGATGCATAGTGTTTCTAAACTTATTCTCAAATGATTTAGGGGAAAATCATAGCTAGAGCTAAAAACAGAAACAGAAATATAAATGTGTGCAGAGGGATGAACTTGGCATGTCTAACAAATGTGGAGAGAAATGGAGAATTGGTGAAGTTATATAAAAGTTAGCTCGGTACTATTATTAAAAGAGTGCTCTGTACTATTATCACAAAATAAAGAATTAATGACTGCCATTTATTGTTCATGATAAAGCAAATTGTAAAGGTGATTTTATTTCTACCAAAGCCCTCAAAGTGGTACTGGTTAACAAAAGAAAATTCCCTCACTTTAAGAAGCAAATCACCCCCAATATATTTTTTTTTGTAGTTTTCTTTTTTTTTTCTTTTTCTTTTTTCTTTTATTATTCATATGTGCATACAAGGCTTGGTTCATTTCTCCCCCCTGCCCCCACCCCCTCCCTTACCACCCACTCCGCCCCCTCCCTCTCACCCCCTCAATACCCAGCAGAAATTATTTTGCCCTTATTTTCACCCCCAATATATTGAGAATGCAACAGAAGTGGGGGCTCAGGAAGAATAGTGATCAAAATCAGTACTTCTGTTCTTCTCTGATTATTTCATTCTGATGAATAGACTGTGCAGACTCTTGTGTGTCTTCACTCATCACTATAAATACCTCTGAATCAACTCAGAGAATAGGGCTGCTTTAGGGCTCTCTTGCTTGACAGCAGAAGCAAATGATTAATTCACCCAGAAACAAGAATATGTCATAAGCAATGTGTCCTTCCTCCCTTAGTTTCAATACTTCAAAGGATGTTGCATTTGGAGGTTGATCTGGGATGGAAAAGAAGTTCATTAAAGCCCTGAACTAGATAAAAAGAACAAAACTGCAACTGTGGCCTCATTAGAATCTAAAGTTTGGAGCTGTACTGACAGGTAATTGACCTTGGTTCCCCTTGCCCAGAAGAGGAAGTAGGTGCTACCCAGATCGGTACATCCTAATGTCCCCTGGGAAGATGTGGATTGTAGGAATAATGATAGTCACCAAGAACTGAATGTGTGTTTCATTGTGCTAAGTGTTTTACCAATATCCTTTTGACAAGGCAGAAGGATTTCTTGAAGTGGAAGAAATATACTGTTTTTTTTAAAATTCACGTAAATCTGTACATTTTCTGATAGAATAAATGGAATACCCAATCCACAGAACACAAAGACACACAGACACATATGCAGACATATAGACACACACACACACACACACACACACACACACACACCTCTTATCATGGAAGAAACGTGTTGGTGAGGAGGAAAGTGCTGTTATATATGGTGCCAGGTGACCCAGGCAATGATTTTTCAATTAACATGGAAAATCTTAATGAAAATGAGGTTAATGTGATTAATTCAAATAGACTGAGCTAAAGCCATATTACTAAAAGAACACAGCCTTACATAGTCAACACAAAACAAGGCAATCTTTGGGAGAAATTGCTTCTCTTACAATGTTTGTCTGTAAGGAGCTTCCAAAGGTGAACCAGAGGCAGGCTTTTCTGGACTGAAGTACCTCATGGCTGTCCCTTCCATGGATATGGGAGCAATTACAGAAGCATTCAGCTAAAGCCAAAGGTGGCAGAAGATTCCAGATTCAAGAAGGGTCTGGACCCAGTGCCCTATATCATGGTAGGGATGGTGGGCTAGAGGGAAATGGGAAGAGGGAGGTGGTGTAAATAGGGAAGGATGGAGCCCAAAAAGAAAAGAAGATGACAGAAGGTAAGGGGCAGAAAAACTGTTGGAAAGCAAGCTGTCATGGAGATACAGCCAAACATGGAGGACTTGTTTTCCTGAGATTTTAATAAGAGTGTTAACTTCTTTTTTTTTTTTTAAGAGATCATTCTGTTTCTGCTTCTGTCTCTCTACAGCTTTGGGCCATACTTGAATCTTTTGGGAAGAGAATAACCTCAATCTTCTCCATTGGAGTCCAAGAAGGTGGGAAAGTTAGTATAAGGAGATGCAGCCACATTGTATCTGATGGGCACCCTTGACCCACAGAGAACTACAGAGAGGGAAGAGCCACCATCAGACAAGGATCCTCCAGGCCAAGGGAGAGTAAGGCAATTCCCCAACAGCACTGGTCTCCATCTCACCCTCTCCAGAAGGTTGGTGGAGATATCTGACTGGACCAGAAAGGTCAGGTACTCCCGTGGGCTAAGCATTCAAACCCCACTAGCAGTATAGGACTTTTCTGAAGCACCTTAATATGTACAAGCAGAGTCTGGGGTTTGAACTGTCACAAAATATAGTACCCTACCCATCATGTGAACTATTGTGCTCAATACATAGTAAAATTATTGCATGCTTAAATCATATCTACTATTTTTCACCTTCCAATGTTATTCTCTACAGCTTAGAATATTTTAGAGTTTATTAAACACACACTACGATCTTCCACAACCTATGTATCTATGTTGTTTCTTCTATATAGAATGTCTCTTTTCTTCTCTGTGGGAGAATTATAATTTATATGGGTTTCTATCCATTATAGCATATAGTATTTGTTCTGAAACTGTTGATGGAATGAATAAATGAATGAATGAGTCATTTCACTCATACTGTATACTGAGTTTCTTCTTGTCTCTCTGCTGCAAACACATTCCTGATTGTTGGCTCTATTGCCTGGCAGGATAAGTAGAACAGTGCATAAAATGTAGTAGATGCTCAACAAATTCTCATTGATTTGAACCTTTGTTCACTCTCGGGCATCTGATTATCCACTATATTTGGGCATTAGTACAGTCTGGGTCTGTATGTCTTTCTGGCTTCACATGACGTCGTCCTCCTGGCAAGAAATTAGCATACTCTCAGTGACCTAAGAAGTGTGATGAACTGGTTATTTTTTTATTTACATCCTTCTTTTGAATTCTAAATTTTTTGTTAGTTCAAGGTCCAAACAGCCTTTGAAAATGCAAATTCTACACATCATATTTCGCAAAGGCTTTTGAGTTTTAGCAGCCTTTGGAAGTCTCATGTGCCTCTCTCTGTGTCCTGTGGGATTGTCACTAGGAGGGCATCTGGAAAAGAGGGGTTTTCCTCAATAGAAGAGGAGCTCTTGCCTAATTTCTCAAGCATGCTGAGACTCCCCAGAAACCCAGAATAATGATGAAATGAATTTTGAAGTAATCCACAAAGGAGGATTACACACAAGGTAGAGGGCATGCAGTGATTTATTTGAAAGACAAAGCAGGGTGCAAGAAAAGAGGGAGAATAAGCTGACAGCACCTTCTAACAAGCAGTCAGACGGTGGGAGCAGAGGGCTTACCAGGTGGTCTTCATCACAGGGTATTTATGTCCTGTAACTGAGCTGGGGGTTTCCAGTTTGGAGCTGGTCTACTGGATACATGGTTACCTAGAAACTTTCCAATTATCCCATTTTGATATTATCATCTTAACCTGAAGACAAAGGGTCTGCGTTGGCCTCATAATCAAAGGATCTTCTGTTCTGTATGGTCCTTTTGTGATATTCTTCCCAGTCACAGATTAACAAAAAACAGGCATTTTCTTTTCCTGGACCTAGTTATTCCTCTAGGGGCAGTGTATCTCATCTAACATCTGAAAGACAAGGGAAGATGATGGAAAGAATGCAGGTCTGTACATTCTTGAGCAGTTGGTTCAATTCCTTGTTATTCTAGTGATTTTTCAGCCTTATTTCCTGGTTCCTACCAGGAACCCAGCTTAGTTTTGATAAATTTTCTAATTTTCCTGTCACCTTACCCTAGCTAACCTGCATTAGGATTTCCAGGCAAGGTGATCCCTCTTCCTCACAGTTTACAGGTTCTGGGCTGTGAGCCATGCCACTCCACCCTTCCTGCATTTCTATAGGAGAGAAATCCAATGCTTCCCTGTATAGGAAGAGACACTGTGAATGAACAACCTAGAAGGAAATAGGACAGTTGTTAGGAAACTAAATTTTAGCATCAGGTCTAGAGTTGAATCTCAACTTCCTTGCTTATTAGATGTGCAAATGAACCTCTCATTCTCGGTGATGTCATCTGAAAAATGAAAATAATATCTGTGTCAGTGAGTTAATGGATATAAAACATGCAACCCAGAGTAGACACTCAGTAGCTCCTGGATCCATTTTATTAAAATTCAAGATGACTGAGGCTTTGGCACCTCATCTTAAGTGCTCTTACATTAATTTCCTATATCCTAGTCCTTTTTAAACTAATAACTGATTGTATCCCTATTCCATTCCCATTTTTTCACCTCTTACCTCCTTGAAAAATCCAGGAGTGTACCTTTTTCAATTGTGTGGTCTGGGGCTTCTCTTCCAGTCAGCAGCTCATAACTCCAAAGCTATCAGATTTAGGAGCCATTATTTCTTCCTGTACTTTCCCTGCTTTATTCTCAGTCTGTTTCTTCTGGGACTCCAATTACTAGTATGCTAGACAATTTCATATTGTCACATGGGTCTTGCAGGCCTTTTCTCTCTCTCTCTCTCTCCCTCCTCTCTCTCCTTCCATCCCTTTTCCTGCCTCTCCTTCTCTCTGTCCCTCTCCCTCTTTCCTCTGTTCTTAGATAATCTCCTGAGAGAACTTTTAAAACATACATCTACCACTTAGTATTGTTGTAATATAAAGCACTTGGCCAGGTACTTTATACAGTATGCTAAGTGAACACAGTTGCTTGTCATTAATATTAACAGTGTTGTTGTGATTACTTTATTAAACTGCTTAAAATTTTGATAAGTCCTAAGAATTTACCCTTAAAATTATTCATGGCTACATACAAAGATTTAGTGATAAAAGTGCTCACTACAGCTCTACAAGTTTAAGTTTATTGACATGGTTTTTAGTATTACAGTAATGCTGCTTGACAAACTAAGTTCCCTGTCACTGAGGTGGGGATATTTTTTTCTTATTCTCTGTTTTTTTCTCCCTTAAATTTCTACGGTGGACACATGTTATTATAGTAAAAAGGATAATCGAAATAAAGTATATAAGGAAGGAGTTGATTCCTTATACCCAGAGGTTGTCCATCTTTAGCTGGCCATGGGTGGCAAAGCCACCATCAGAAGATACTACCCATTAGGTAGGACTAGAGATGAATAATCCTAAGGTATTTCTTAACATTGCGAAGCATTTTATTCTTAGTGTCACATGAGTGGTATGGCTGGTAAGTGCTTCAGGAGATTAGAAGACTCTCTCTTTCTATGGGCTTAGGGACAAGAAGAACCTTTTGGGCCAGGATAAAGAACTACATCTTCTAGAACTGCAGGCCAGATCTGAGGTCCATGAAGGAAAGTGCAGCTATGTAGATGTATATTAATTAAGTAGCAACTTTTACCTTTGGGATCTGGGAAATCCATGGAATTTTAATTTTTGGAGTGAGCTATGGAAACGCTGAGTATGGAAAACACAAGAATTTGCACAAACAGTCCTGCAGTCAATCAGCAACAAGTGATGTCCCAGAGGCCACCAGTTCACCAGGTACAGTAAGCTGTCCCAGATGGGTGCCGGGAGTTTCCTTTATTTAAAGATTCAAACCTCACTTAGAAACCTCTTGTTCTACTATTATTTTTCAAGCAATTTCTGCCTTTGGTTACTGGTTCTTTGCAGGGCAATGTCATAAAATCAGAATAGGAGCATTGAAATCATGACAATATTGCTCAACAGAGGCCTAAGCTTCTAGATTCCCAGTTTGGATGTCAAGGAATGGGACTCTGATAGGTCTTGTCATGGATGTGTTTTGGATATGTTTAAAATCTAGATGTTGAATGAGTGGGTTTGCATGGTGGTAAGATGAAGACTTTAAACTCTGGTATTAGAAATTTCTCAAAAGGAAAGAAAGTTTATTACCTAGTCTTTGGACATGAAAGAAGCCAGGAGACCATGATTTAGTTCTGAAAATAGGACCTAGGACCATGGATGGCTAGAGAATAATGTGTTTTTTTAAGGTAAGGAGAAAGAGAGAGAGAGAGAGAGAATTTAACAGTCCTTGTTAAAGGACACAAAGCTGATATTAACAGCTCAGGAAATGAACTTGAGTTCATCTTCACTTGAAATCTCTAGAAAGCTATTTCCAATGACTATGAGTCTAGCCGAATGAAGTGTATACTTCTTCTTTTCTGCTCCTCCTCCTCCTCCTTCTCCTCTTTCCTCCCGGCAGCATGCCTATTGATTCCTGTCCTCCATGATGGAAATCCAAGTTCTCAAAGTACAGCATCCTGTGTTTACCACAAGTGTAGGGTCCACAACATGAGTGAGAGGAAAACTTGTAAACTTCCCTGACACAATTGTTGAATAGTGATAGGCATTGACTAGCTAACTCTCAAGACTACAGCTTCTTTAGTAACAAATGAGGAATAAAAGAAACTATCTTAATGTCCCTAAGTAAAATGACTGACTGGCAGCTAAGGATACCTAAACTCCTTCTGCTGATTATTGTGAAATGTCAGTGGAGAGTGGCTACTCATCAAGAAGAAAGAAGGAGGTAAATGGATATTTAGGGATGTTAGTCTTAAAGGAGAGGAATCTAGGTGTGATTAGGGATTTGAGTTCCAAATGCTGTCTATGACCTACCAGCTAACAAAGTCCTTTATTCTAGACAAGGAGGGAACCCATTTCTATTATTGGATGTTCATCTACCATTCAGTGCTACCCTCTTCATTGAAATTTAAACCTCTAATTTTGTGGTGATTTTACATGAAGAAGTGGATGATTACCCAGGAAATCTACTTTTCTGGAGGAAACTATTGAAATGGAGAAGATTAAATCAGAGTGATACCTAAGAAGGGTTATAAGGGTATTTAAAGATCTTTTTTATGCTTCAAATTCCAGATTTCATTTCCTTTCAACTATCTTAAGGGATTTTTAATGAAACTAGAGAATTAGAATTTAAAACTGTTAAAATATAGCTAGGTTTGAGCTTGTATGGAAACTGCTTTTGGAGCACATACTTTCAAAAAAATTCTGTTAGTAATTACTAAACATCTTCTGGAGATGTGTATGTTCAGTGTTATCTAGATATAACATAATAAGCAACTAATGATAAACCTATATAAGTTTGTTCATCCAGGAATAATTTAAATTAAAAAACGAGATAGTAGTAGATATAAGAGGAAAATTAAAATTTCAATTAACAACTTCGGATATTATTAAAAATTGACAAGATCACAAAAGATGAATAAAAAAAACACAATCTGGCTGCAGTATTGTTTTTCTTGCAAGTTCCTTGTATGTTTGTTTCTGAAGTTTGTTCTTCAGAATACTAATGCCAAGAACCAAATGCAATGAAATCTTAGGCCCTAGGCCTATAAGAGATCTACTTCTGTTCCTTTTAGTTCCTGCTTTCTCACATGAAACCTGGCAGCCTCGGGGCATGCCATCATTTTCCTTTAGAGAACCTGAGTTATCAATACTGCTTAGACTTCTTGGCAAGGTTTATACAACTACTCCTTAGGAAAAAAGACTTACAGGAAGGTAAATTCAAATGTAGAATCTAGAAAAGGTCAAATTCTATGTGAGCTGCTTTTTTACTAGGCCAGAAATATTAATTAGGCTTTAGTGACACCACCTGGTCTACTTGGGAATTTTCCCTAGTACAATTCATTGGAAACATGGACAGACTTGTTTTCTGCTTAAACTATGTAAGGTATAGTAAAAGCTACATAAGAAAAAAAAAGGGGGGGGGGGCCTTAATCTTGAGAGGTTTATCATCTGGAGAATATAAAAAACACATAGAAGCCTTCACCACCCTACACCAGCCACTCCTCACTCCAGAAATTTTGATTCAGAGAATAGGAGAAGGAGTGGGGTCTTGGTATCTATGTTTTTCTGAGAATTCTGATGGCTTCTCACATTTGGGGAATGATCCAAGAGAAGGCTCTGATTGTTAACATACCTGGGGAAACACTCAAGAAGCCAGGGATCCAAAGAACTATTGGAATTCAATATAACCAAGATCAAGTTTGGCTCATTTAATCAGAGAGGTTTCCAGGTATGAAAAAAGAGAGTTAAAAGGTGACATCAGTAAGGTAATATAAGCAGTGAGTTATTCCTGGAGTAACTGGGAATAACACTGCAGATAATCAATTTACAAGGAGGAATGTTTATTTTGGCTTATGGTTTTAGAGGATTCAGTCCATGGTTGGTTGGCCCTGTGACTTTGGGCCTGTGGCAGTGTAGTATATCACAGAGGGAGCATGTCATAGAGGAATACTGCTTGCCTCACAGTGGTCAGGAAGTAAAGAGTGAGAGAGGAGAAAAGTCTCAGTATTCCCTTAAAAGGCACACCCCAAATAACCAAACTTCCTTCTAGTAGGCCCTTCATACTAGATATTCCACCATCTTTCAGGATCAACACAGGCTGGCGGCTAAGTTCTTTTTGTTTTTCTTTTTACACCTCAATAGCTTTTTTTTTTTTTTTTGCAGCTAAGTTCTTAACACATAGGCCTTTGGAGGACATTTAAGGTCCAAACTATAGCAATATGAGATTTAATAATGATCCAATTCTCCAATTTAATTTCTATATCTATTCTGGATTCTTCTGGAACAAATGAAATGCTCTCCAACCTGTAAATTCAGTACCTAGTAAAATCATATTACCCATGTCTTTGCCAAATGTATTATTTAGGGTCTGGCCAGCAGAACAGAAACCATTCTTGATGTTTCAGACTTAGGGGTTTAATACAGATCTTAGTCTTACAGGTACTGAAGGGGATGGAAGAGCTTAAGAGAAAAAAATAGGGGAGTCTGAGTAGCAAAAAGGGAAAAGGGGGGACATCCAGAGATTAGTATCTGCAAGAAGAGATTGGGGGAATAAAAAAGGAAGTGGAGTTGTTATCAAAGTAACACCAGGCTTCTAAATGTTCCATTCAGCCAATGCTAGAACTGCCAAGATGGTTTCCCTTGCCAGTGTTGGGACCAAAATAGAAGGGCAGTTACAGAAGAAGCTTGGGTCACTGAAAGGACACATCTATTTCCACAAATACAAGCAGATGTGATAGAGTATGAGGAATAAATAATGGCTCTTTCTCTTGCTAGAAATTAACAAAAATCTAGTTATTAAGGGAATCTGGGAAATGTGGTTGTTGGATACCTAAACCCAGCAATATAAAATAGATAGAAGAAGGTGGGTGTGAAACTGGGGGCCAATAGGCAGTTAACTGGTAACTGAGTAAAATAAATCAAAATGTAGCTCCCTCTGGAAGTTAAGCATGCCTCAGTTGGAGGAGCATGCAAGACTGCTAACAGGTATTAATAGTACAATATACTCTGATTCCATGATATCACCTCACAGCTCAGCCACAAAAAGTAGAGAATGAAGCCTGTAAAGTTTGTGAGTACTATGTGAGCATGCAACCCTTTTCTTGCTTTTTTTTCTGTGTTAATTCATCCATCTATCCATCAATTTGTTCCATCTTTTAGTACCTATTATATGCCAAGCACTGTGTTAGGCATTAGGGTGTCCAAAGATAATTCCATACAGTCCTTTTAACTGGTTTCCAAGCCAGGAAGACAGTGAACAGAAAATATAGTGACATGATAGTCAGCTTTTCCTCACTATCACGATAATGAATGCCTGAAGGAATCAACTCATTAAGAGAAAAGATTAATTTTAGCTCACAGTTTTGAAGGATTTGGGTTCATGATTGGTTGAGCCTGTTGCTTTTCAGCCTGTGACAAAGCAACACATCATGGTGGAGCACATGGTGAAGCAAAACTGCTCACCTCATGGCCAGGGAGCAAACGAGGGGAAGAGGAAGACACCAGAGTTCCACAGTCCCCTTCCACGATACACTCCAATGACCTGAAGACCTCCTAATAGACTCGACCTCGAAAAGGTCCAACCTCCCGATAACACTACTCTGGGGACCAGGCCATTAACACATAGGTCTTTGGAGGACATTCAGATTCAAACAACAGCACCATAGCATTCATTCTTTCTGCTTTTCAATGTGCTTTCTTATCTTCTATTCTACAATTCTTATAGAATATTTTAAAATATTTTCATATTGAAAATATTTTGATTATTTTCTCATCAGAAAACTTTCCTTGAACATTGTTTATCATTTTCTTCTAACTGCAAAGATTCTCACATTTGCTGTTTTTTTCACTTATGTGGTTCTTACTCTCCATTTTTTTTTCAGTGTCACAGGTCTAGATGTTTACTGCTAAAAATAAAAGAGAGTTATAAAGGGAAGGGTGACTTTAACAGTAATACATTCTTACTGCAGAATCTGTAGAAATCATTCAAAAGTATAAAAATGTAGACAATAAAATTTCCAGTAATAATTATTCAGAAATAATCACTACCAATGTTACCATTTTCAACAACTCCTTACTATTTTGGCCTAAGTATCACACATATTTTATTTTAAAGTGAGATCATATACAGCTCTATGGATTTTTTAGTCTATTTCCATTACTATTAATAAATGTCTATGAACTCTTTTTGGAGGGGCTGAGGACAGAACCAGGGACTCATTCATGCTGATATGCCTTACTACTAAGCTACACTCCTAGCCCCACTCTGGACATAATTTATGATGGAAAAACATTCTGTTAGGTTGTTCTAATCTATCCTTTATTTATTTTTATTATTTATTTATTTATTTTTGTTCATTTATTCACATGTGCATATTTTGTTTGGGTCATTTTTCCACTCTGCCCCCTCCCCCACCTTTCCCACCTTCCCTTCCTCAGTTTCAGGCAGGTCCCGTTCTACCCCTGTGACTGATTTTGTTGAAGAAAAGACATAAGCATAAGAAAGACAAAGCATTTTTGCTAGTTGAGTTAAGGATAGCTATTCAGAAAGATTCCTACTATTGCTTTCATGTACCCATGTTGATTCAACTCTAACTGATCTTTACATTGGTTCCTGATCCCCTGCTCATGATAACCTGTCGTTTTAAGGTTTCTGTATTAGTTCCTCTGGAGTGGGGACATAAAACGCTTTCATGTTTTGGGTTTTCTACCTATTCTATATCTCCCATATGTGCTCTCCCCTTTTCTTGTGATCCAAGTCCAACAACATTGCTGCATTTGCCCTAGATCTAAAGTCTACATATGAGGGAGAACATACAATTTTTGGTCTTCTGAGCCTGGCTGACCTCGCTCAGAATGATGTTCTCCAGTTCCATCCATTTACCTGCAAATGATAAGATTTCATTTTTCTTCATGGCTGAGTAAAATTCCATTGTGTACAAGTACCACATTTTCTTGATGCATTCATCAGTAGTGGGGCATCTTGGTTGTTTCCATAACTTGGCTGTTGTGAATAGTGCTGCAATGAACATGGGTGTGCAGGTGCCTCTGGAGTAACCTGTGTTGCATTCCTTTGGGTATATCCCCAGGAGTGGGATTGCTGGATCATATGGCAGGTCTATGTTTAGATTTTTAAGAAGTCTCCAAATTTTTTTTCAGACTGGTTGCACCAGCTTTCATTGTCATAAGTAGTGGATTAGTGTTCCTTTTTTCCCACATCCTAGCCAGCACTTGTTGGTGGTGTTTTGGATGATGGCTATTCTAACAGGGGTGAGGTGGAATCTTAGTGTGGTTTTGATTTGCATTTCCTTTATGGCCAGGGATGGTGAGCATTTTTTCATGTGTTTTTTGGGCATTTGAATTTCTTCTTTTGAAAAGGTTCTGTTTAGTTCAGTTGCCCATTTCTTAACTGGTTCATTGATTTTGGGAGAGTTTAGTTTCTTAAGTTCCCTATATATTCTAGTTATCAGTCCCTTGTCTGATATATAGCTGGCAAATATTTTCTCCCACTCTGTGGGTGGTCTTTTCAGTTTAGAGACCATATCTTTTGTGCACAAGCTTTTTAATTTTATGAAGTCCCATTTATTCATCCTTTCTCTTAGTTTCTGGGCTGCTAGGGTTCTATTGAGGAAGTCTTTGCCTATACCTATTTGTTTCAGAGTGTTTCCTGCTCCTTCCTGTAGTAACTTCAGAGTTTCAGGTCTGATATTAAGGTCCTTGATCCATTTTGAGTTGATACTAGTACAGAGGGATAAACATGGACCTAGTTTCAGTTTTTTGCAGATGGGTAACCACTTTTCCCAGCAACATTTGTTGAAGAGGCTGTCTTTTTTCCATCGTATATTTTTGGTACCTTTGTCAAAAATGAGGTGGGTATAGTTGTGTGGGTTCATATCTGGGTCCTCTGTTCTGTTCCACTGGTCTTCATGTCTGTTTTTGTGCCAGTACCATGCTGTTTTTATTGCTATTGCTTTGCAATATATTTTGAAGTCAGGTATTGTGATACCTCCAGCATTGCTCTTTTTGCTGAGTATTGCCTTGGCTATTCGCGGTCTCTTGTGTTTCTAAATGAACTTTAGGGTAGAACTTTAGGGAATTGCATTAAACATGTAGATTGCTTTCGATAGTATAGCCATTTTTACTATGTTGATTCTACCAATCCATGAGCACGGGAGGTCTTTCCACCTTCTGTAGTCTTCCTAGATCTCTTTCTTCAGGAGTTTGTAATTCTCCTTGTAGAGGTCATTCACATCCTTTGTTAAATTTACTCCTAGGTATTTGATTTTTTTTTGAGGCTATTGTGAATGGAATTGTTTCCATGTGTTCCTTCTCAGTTTGTTCATTGTTGGTGTATAGAAAAACTAATGATTTTTGTAAGTTGATTTTGTATCCTGCCACCTTCTATAGCTGTTTATGGTATCTAGGAGTTTTTAGGTAGAGTTTTTTGGGTCTTTAAGGTATAGGATCATATCATCTGCAAATAAGGATATTTTGACAGTTTCTTTACCTATTTGTATTCCTTTTATTTTTTCTTCTTGCCTAATTGTTCTGGCTAGAAATTCCAGTAATATGTTGAATAGGAGTGGGGAGAGTGGGCATCCTTGTCTCGTCCTGATTTTAGGGGGAATGGTTTCAGTTTATCACTGTTAAGTATGATGTTGGCTGTAGGTTTGTCATATATAGCCTTTACAATGTTGAGCTACATTCCTTCTATTTCTAGTTTATTAGAGCTTTTATCATGAAGTGGTGTTGGATCTTGTCGAAGGCTTTTACTGCATCTATTGAGATGATCAAGTGGCTTTTGTCTTTGCTTCTATCTATGTGCTGTATTACATTTACAGACTTGCATTTGTTGAACCACCCCTGCATCCTTGGGATGAAGCCAACTTGGTCATGGTGAATGATCTTTCTGATGTGTTGTTGGATTTGGTTTGCTATTATTTTATTAAGGATTTTTGCATTGATGTTCATTAGGGAAATTGGCCTGTAGTTCTCCTTTTTGGAGGTGTCTTTGGTTTTGGGATGAGAGTAATATTGGCTTCATAAAATGAGTTAGGCAGTGTTCCTTCCTGTTTTATTTTGTGGAACTGTTTAAGAAGGGTGGTATTAGTTCTTCTTTAAACGTCTAATAGAATTCAGCAGTGAATCCATCAGGTTCTGGACTTTTCTTTTTTGGGAGGCTCTTGATGGCAGCTTCAATTTCTTTTTGTGTTATAGATCTATTCAGGTGACTAATATCTTCTTGGTTAAGATTTGGGTGGTTGTAAGTTCCTAGATATCTGTCCATTTCTTTGAGATTTTCAAATTTATTAGAATATAGGTTCTCAAAATAGTCGCTGATGATTTCCTGGATTTCTGTAGTGTTTATTGTTATCTCTCCTTTTGAATTTCTGATTTTACTGATTTGGGTTTTTTCTCTCCTCATTTTAGTTAGGTTTGCCAGGGGTCTGTCAATCTTTTTTATTTTTTCAAAGAACAAGCTTTTGTTTCATTGATTCTTTGTATGTTTTTTTTTTGTTTGTTTCTATTTCATTGATTTAAGCCCTTAATTATTTCTTCCTTCTGCTTGTTTTGGGGTTTGTTTGTTCTTGTTTTTCTAGAAGTTTCAGCTGTAGTGTTAGGTCATTGATTTGAGATCTTTCTGTCCTTTTGATAGATGCACTCATGGCTATAAACTTTCCTCTTAGGACTGCCTTTGCTGTGTCCTATAGGTTCCAGTAGGTCGTGTTTTCATTTTCATTAACTTCCAAGAACCTTTTAATTTCCTTTTTTATTTCATTAGTGACCCATTCATCATTGAGTAATGTGTTGTTCAGCTTCCAATTGTTTGTGTGTTTTTTACTGTTGTTTTTGTTGTTGATTTCTAGTTTTAATGCATTGTGGTCAGATGGAATGCATGGGATTATTTCTATTTTCTTATATTTGCTGAAGCTTGCTTTGAACCTTTGGAAAATGTTCCATGGGCTGCTGAGAAGAATGTATATTGTGCAGAAGTTGGATGAAATATTCTGTAGACATCAGCTAGGTCCATTTGATCTATGGTATGATTTAGTTCTAGGATTTCTTTATTGATTTTTGTTTGGATGACCTATCTATTGGTGATGAAGGGTATTAAAGTCTCCCACTACCACTGTGTTGGGGTCTATATATGCTTTTAGGCCCTTCAGAGTATGTTTGATGAAATTGGGTGCATTGACGTTGGGTGCATATAGGTTGATAATTGTTATTTTCTTTTGATGTATTTCCCCTTTTATTAGTATGGAGTGGCCTTCTTTATCTCCTTTGATCAAAGTAGGTTTGAAGTCTACTTTGTCTGAGATAAGTATTGCTGCCCTTGCCTGTTTTTGGGGACCATTGGCTTGGTAAATCTTCTTCCAGCCTTTCACTCTCAGCCAGTGCTTATTTCTGTTGATGAGGTGGGTCTCCTATAGGCAGCAGATTGTTGGATCTTTCTTTTTAGTCCAGTTTGCCAATCAGTGTCTTTTGATGGGGGAATTTAGTCCATTAACATTCAGTGTTAGTATTGATAGGTATGTGGTGATCCCTGTCATGTAGTTCTCTTTGTTGATTAAGGGTTTGATTGTGTGTAGCTGAATCAGTGTTACTCTTTGCTTTCTTGTCTTTTCTTCTCCTGTGGTTTGGTACTGCCTGCCCTTTCATGGTTTTGTTTGCTTTCATTTTCTGTGTGCAGAGTTCCTTGGAGAATCTTTTGCAGTGGTGGCTTGGTGGTTATATATTGTTTTAGTTTCTGCTTATCATGGAAGAGTTTTATTGTTCTGTCTATTTTGAATGATAGTTTTGCTGGGTAGAGTATACTAGGGTTGAAGTTATTTTCATTCAGTGCTTGGAAGACCTCACTCCGTGCTCTTCTTGCTTTTAATATTTCTGTTGAGAAGTCTGCTGTGATTTTGATGGGTTTGCTATTTGTTTTTTTCTCTTTTACAGCTTTCAATATTCTTCCTCTAGTCTCTGTACTTATTGTTTTAATGATAATATGTTGTGGAGTAGTTCTATTTTGGTCAGGTCTCTTTGGTGTTTTGGAGGCTTCCTGTTCCTGAATGGGCATAGTTTTCTCTAGATTTGGAAAGTTTTCTGTTATTATTTTGTTGAATATGTTACACATTCCTTTTGCTTGCACCTCTTCTCCTTCTTCAATGCCCATGATTCTCAGGGTTGGTCTTTTGATGGAGTCAGTGAGCTCTTGTATTTTCTTTTCACAAGTCTTGGGTTGTTTAACTAATAGTTCTTCAGTTTTTCCTTTAATTGCCATTTCATCTTCAAGTTCTGAGATTCTGTCTTCTGTTTGTTCTATTCTGCTGGAATGGCCTTCCATTTTGTTTTGTATTTCTGTTTCACTCTTTTTTTCTGAGGTTTTCCATATCTTGGGTTACTTCCTCTTTAATATTGTCAATTTTTGACCTTAATTCATTTATCTCTCTGTTTGTGGTGGTCTCAGTTTAGTTTGGCATTTATTTAGGGCTTCTATGATTTCATTCATTTGTTTTTGTGTTTTCTCATATTCTTTATTTTTGTCCTCTTGGAATTTCTTGAGTGCTTCCTGTACATTTTGGTTGACCATGTCTAGTAACATCTCTATGAAATTCTCATTAATTACTTGTAGGATTTCTTCTTTCAGGCTGTTCTTGTGGGCTTTGTTGGGTTCCTTGGTATAGTTTATCTTTGTTTTGTTGGAGTCTGCATCTGGGTATCTATTTTCTTTATTTTGCTCTAAATCCTGCAGTACTTTATTTTTTTGGAGGGGGGAATAGTTTCCTTCCCTTTTTCTTCTTCCCATATTTCCACTAGGTAATGTTTCTATCCCTGAACTATGTGTAATTTAGTATTAGCTGGGTAGCAATATTTATACTAACAAAACCAAGAGAGAAGGATAAAAAAGAGAGAGAGATGGAAAGATAAAAGGAATAGAGTAGAGAGGAAAAGAGGAAAAAAATGGTAGGGATAGTGGATGATCAAATAGTAAACCAGGCAGCAAATCCCTTAAAGAAGGGAAAAAAATAGAAATTAAAAATTAAAAAAAAAATCAGTTCTGGAGCAGTAGAATTGCAGTCTTAGTTGTTTTGATGCTAGTTCTTTAGCATCCAGACCTGTCTGTGTGTGTCTCTTAGGTGGGTTTGGAGCCTTCCTGTGGCAAGTGGATGGTGGGTGGGGTCCCACAGGCCTTCAAGTGGAGGCCTTTAGCTGAGGTGAAGTAGTGGGTCTTTAGAGCATGGGCTTGGCGTGCCTGAAAGGCACAGGCCAGTGGAGTGGAGATCCTGCGTGTCTATGGATCCCTGGCTTGACAGGCTTGGGGGGCACTGTCAAGCAGAACAGAGATTGTGTGCGTGTGGGTCCCCAGCTTGGCAGGCCTTAGGGGCACAGCCTTGCTAAGGGACTATTGTGCAGTGCTGTGCAGGCTTTGGGGGCGTAGCCTGGCGGAGATCGTAAATGTCTGTTGATCCCTGGCCTTAAGGGCTGGTCCCAAGGAGATCCTGCAGGTCTGAGGGAGTTTGGGGTAGCACAGCCCTGGTGGGGCAAAAGAGCAGGGCTGGAGGATCAGAGATCCCATGGGTTATGGAGCAGTGGCTCCCAGGGCTTTGGGGTGGGGCTTGGCGAGCAGCGCCTGCTATTCTTTTAGTATATGGTGGGATGGAGAAGCCTCGCAGGAGCTAGGGGTTCAGAGTGCTGATGTTTCAGCTCTCCCTGGTGTTTTACCTCAATCAAGAAAGTCTCCAGCTTCTTGCCAAAGTCCCTGGATCATGGAGGTCAGAAGGTCTGTGGCTGTGTTCCAGTTGCCATCTTGAGTCTCTTACTCTCCATTTTGATGAATAGGTTTTCCCTTCTGACCAAAGACTTACCTAATTCTTTTCCATCATTTTAGGCCTTAACTCTACCATCTTAGAGACTGTTTATCCTGTGGCCATTCCTGTCTGCTCTCCCACATTTTTTCCCAATTTTACATGTCCTCATTAGATTTGTCCATTTTCTTCTATTTCTTGACCAACTGGTCCTTGTGACTCAACCAGAGAGACATTTTGAGAGATTAGATATTGCTGTGAATCCTTCTCTCCTCACCTCACTGTTGAGAAGGTCTTATCTCTCCTGTTCCAGAACTTCATATTGAGTTAAGTCTGTGTAAGTTTCCTTTTAGTTCATTTTATTTAAAAATCTTAATTATATGATATTTTATTGTTAGTGACTAATGTTTTTTAAAGTGTCCTCAATAGACCACTTGCCTCTGAATCCCTCAGGCATCTTGTTAAACATGCAAAATTTTTTCCAACTCCATTCCTACCTACTCAGAACCTCTGCTAGGGGACCCAGAAAGCTGCATGTTTAATGTGCTCATCTGGTGATCCTGATGATACAAAAGTGTGAGATGCACTGGTAAAGGCTTTGTCTTCAGTTTTGACATTTGTATTAGTACCTCCTTTTTTGCTTTTGAAAATATTTTTGTCTTTAGTAGAATACTCCATTGTCATAAGTCTTCCCAGATGGGCAGTAATGATTTGATATTTGCCCCCTTATTTCTGAAATCATTTTGCTTTGAACCAATTACTGTCTTTTTTGTGTGTGTGACAGATATTTTATTACATATAATAGATAGAAGTCTTCAAACAACAGCAGAAAGCCATTACAAAAGAAACAGAGTTAAATAATTCTCTAATTAGCATGCATCAAAAAGGAAAATTTATTCCATTAGAACTTCTTAAGGGAGAATCAATAACAAACCAATTATAATCTTTCTTCACCTAGTAGCATACAGTCAAGATGTCTTACAGGTTTGAAACTTACCCTAATATACTGTTGTGAAATAGAGCAGATATTGATGTGCCTTGGATGGTGAAAATGGGGTTGAGAAACAGGAGAAGGAGTTGAGGGAAGGTCATATAACTAATGAACAGGTGAGATTGACACCCAGGCATCCTAAAGCCTTTTTACTGTGTCTGCCTCCAATTCAGAGCTCCCTTTTTTTTGTTTGGGATCTGTGTAAAACACACACACACACACACACACTTACACTGCTCCTACCCTTTGCAATATAAAACGATGCATATTGAATATTGACCCATTTTTTTACATCTACCTTTTGCAAAAGTAACTTGGCATCCTTTTTGCAGGAGCAAAGAGATACTTGAAAATGCCTCTTCATCACTGTGACCAAAACATCTTACTCCCTGAGTGGTGCTGATTGCCAGTGGGGAGGGATGGTGCATACTGAAGTGGAGCAAACACTCATGAGCATTTCAAGGTCCACTGAAACAGCAAAAACGGGTCAGCTGCCACCACCCAATGGAACTGAATCTTCTCTAGGTTTAGCAACCAGACCCTGAAATCTCATCAACTCAAAACAGCCTATAAGCATTTATGGTTTACTCTCCTAACTCTCAAAATTTGCACTAAAAGAAGGGGCTGATCTGGTTGATCTTCCAAAATGGCTGAAAATTCCGAAGTAATTTAGATTTAGTTTTGCAACACATTTTTATGCTTAGTATTTGGATTTGTGATTAATGTATTTTGAGAAAATAGAATATTTTAAATGACAATAACATGGTAATTAGAATCAGAAAACATAATCTGCCTTCCTCATTCTGCATCTTGATTTAACACTTGTTCCTTTATGTAGAACATACTAGGAATGGTGAGTGATCTCCCATTGTATAGCCCAAACTGGATCATTTCTCTCTTTCTCTTCCCTCTCTCTCTCTTCCCTTCTCCCTTCCCATTAAATACATAATTATTATACCCATTTAATGATTTATGTATAGTTGCCAAATTAAATATAGGCCGCTCAGTGAAATTTTAATTTCAGATGAGCAACATAGTTTTAGTATGAGTATATTCTAAATATTTCAGATATACATTGAATAATTGCACATTTAAAAATGCTCATTGTTTATCCTATATTTAAATTTAACTGGTATTGTGTAGTTTTATTTCATAAACCTGGCAATCCAGACTGAGTATTAAATAAGATACCATATGCACAGTTTCTGACAGGTAGTAAATTGTTCACTAAAATGATTTTCGTGATTGAGTTTCTCCAGACCACTGAAATAGTAATGCACATAATTTGTATATGATTTGCCTCTTTCCAAAGTCCTCTGATACTCACAGCCATTCCATCCTGACCCTGTTAAGGATTCTGTGATATCCCTTTGCCAGATGAAGAAATTCAGCCTTATTGGCATGTTTTACTAGCTGCAGAGTAATCTACAGCATGCTTTAATTTATAGGCATACATTTTAAACACCAATGTAATACCAATCGCTACTATAAATATTAAATGAATATCTAACAGCATACCTTTTTTTACAACTATGTTTTGAGCATCTTCAAACAGAGACCATTACTGCTTTGCTCTCTATTGTTTAATGAAAAGTACTGCTTAATTTCCTAAACAAATGCAGCTTTCAGATTATGGGTTGATATTTCTAATAATGAAAGAAATAGCAATAACACCAGACATATTCTAGATGGCTCACATTTCCTAATGCAATCTCTGAACTACTTTGTGAAATGAAAGCATTATCCCATTTTACAGATGAGGGGCATGAGGCACAAAGGCAATTTCCCATCTAATTACTTGGCTAGTAACTGGTGGAATTGGGAGGCAACTTCAGAAGATCTGGAGTACAGCCTGTATCTTTCATCACTGCACTATTCAGCCTCCAGTAGTGGAGTCAGTGTCCCCAAGAACATACATATTTGTAAGCATCTTGATGGATATTTCTAGAAGATTGCATTTATACACTCTTCTACCAGGAATACCTGAGCGTCTCAATGCAGTCTCTCTCCAGCATAAGTGTGTTCATTAAAACTTCTCTCCTCATATTCGATAGCTGAAAAATAATAGTTTTTAAAGTTTCATTTATTTGGTTAAAATAGCTTGAACTCATATGGTTTCAAAATCATGTTTCTCCTTTTATATGGTGAATCTTTACATTTATTCCCTTTTGCATACTAGGATTAAACAAATTAACTATTGTTTTCATTTGGGACAAGTGACTTGCAAAAGTCAATTTGCTTGCCTTTCAGTTTTGTGTTTGAGCCACCTGCTAATGAAGTTTAAATATAAATAAGGAGAAATATGTTCCTGTGCTCTTTTGTGATTTCTTTCCTTGCTCCTATGCTAAGAAAGAGAAACACTGGGCATTTTCCTCCATTGCTTTTTCAAAGGCTCTACCTAGAAAAATATGTCAGCATCTGCTCTCTCTCCTGGGGTTCTCCCAATGCTTGAAATGTTTAACACCTGAAAAGACAGATTAAATTTTCTTTCTGAACATTTCTCCCTCAACTTCTTTCCTTCTTAGCATCTTCCCCTGAGAAGAACCTTTTGTTCCTCCTTCAGAGACAATCTCTCCTCCATTAGGATCATGTGTGAGAACATTTAAAAACATACAAAATGTTTTTTTTAACAATACAGACTGCAAACCCACCTGTCCTGAACAATAATAATAAGGCTTTATATTTTGTCTGGTGTTTTAGCAGATTTCAACCCATTTCCCATATGGACCTCAGCATCACAGAGCAGGCACTCTCTTCCTTCCACAGATGAACAATCAGACATGGAAACATTCATTGACCCAAAATCATTGAAACCAGTAGCTGGCACTAAAACTTGGTTATTCTAACACCAGCTGTTGGGATCTTTTCACTATTCCAAAGTTCTTTATGAATGACCTACTGTCACAACAGGACAGCTAAGTACTCATGCAATAATTTTCCTATCAAATATTAGTGGTTTATTTATTTATTAATTGTGGTACTGGGGATTGAACTCAGGGCCTACACCTTGAGCCATTCCACCAGCACTTTTTTGTGAAAGGTTTTTTTGAGATAGGGTCCCACAAAATATTTGTCAGGGCTGGCTTCAAACCATGATCTTCCTGATCTCTGCCTCCTGAGAACCTAGGATTACAGGCGTGAGCCACTAGTGCCTGGCAGTATTTTATTTTTTATGGTACTGGGGATTGAACCCAGGGCCTTATGAATGCTAGGCAAGCATTCTTCCAGCCCCATAGTATTAGTGCTTTAGAAGGTTTTGAAACTTTTCTACTCATGCCAGATTGTTAGCAGTGAAGGACAAGAAATCCTAAGAGCATTTGCTTAATATTTGCACATTTTTTAAAAGTCAATAAAAAAACATGGGCACATTCTATTACAGTAGAAACAGGCATTCCCTTACAGACAAGCTTGTGTGGTACTTTCTGTTTTTCCACATCCTCACACACTAGAAAGCCATGTGTCATCTGATTATCTTCTGTCGGCCACAAGATGGTACCATTGTACAGCAAAAAACACAACAGAAGGAAATTAATCTTAGGTTAAATGTGCACAAACACGGAAGAAGTCCTCCCTTTATATTCTACAATGGATAGGCACTGCTTTCATTCTTCATGAAAAGTGTAATGGAATTTGTGTATCTTGTAATTTGATTTACTCTTTTTCTCTACACCCAAACTCTCACTCTTAAAACAAACAAACAAACAAAGTTCTGTTTGTTTTACAGGAACATTCCCATCACCTTCACTTCTGCTGAAGGAGAAATTTGTTATTCTAATGTTGGGAGTTGATTAGACTTGATTGAAACTCCCCTTCCCTTCAAGCTTTGGAGCCTTCCTTCCCTTTTAGAAAGGGTTGACTTTCTAAAAGGGGTGAGTGCTCCCAAAAGGATTTGAAATTCATTTGTGCAACATGGAAAATGACTAAGAGCAGTGTATTATGTCAGGAGAAGACAAGAATTGGATTTAAGATTGAGCAGAGAGGGCAATCAGAGCCTCATTTGAACTAAAAGTTTGCTATTACAAACTTTAGACACTAAATAGTTTCTAAAGACTTAGAGACAACATTAATGTCCAATAGTAGGGGATGGACTGAAACAACCATATAGAGGGATAATATTGCAGATTAAACTAAGAAGAAGCAGAAGAATATTTACCAAGTGAGAAATGCTCAAGATGGGTTATAAAGTGAAAAAAGAAAAGATTGCAAGACAGTGAACTCAATTTTGTGCATGTGTGTGTGCATGCCAATGGAAGGCATACCCAAGAAATAAGTATCAGTAGTTCTGTTCCCACTGAGTGCACTAATTTTCTTTTTTTGGAGTAATGTCTGCACTTTCTGCTTCATGGAGTGATCACTCATCCAGGAAATGAGAGGGCTCTGCTACCAACTTAGCTGTCATTTCTCTCCTCAAGGCGGGGGAGATGAGATTCCTTGGCCAACAGCCTCATCAGATTCACACACTGTAGGAGGTGGAATTTTCAGGACATCAGGGAACACCAGAGCACAAAGTTGACCATCAGCCCTTGCTGTACTTTCGTTTCATAGGGGTAGGTGGAGTAGGACATAGAAGGGGGCTTGTTCTAACTCACATTGTAACTTATCTTGGAGCTGAAATGCCTGACAGTGGTGGCCTTCAATTATAATATAGTTTCAACAGGCAAGTCTTTCTCTGCAGCAAAATTAAATAGTAGAGATATGCATGTGCACAGAGATTTCTTATGTTATATGAAAGCATCACCATTACCTATTTCAATTGTTGTAAGATGTAAAATGTATATGTAAAAAGGCTGCACTCATGCAGAGTAAGATGTTCAATAGTCACAGTTT